>NW_003852408.1:1034427-1043859 GCF_000181295.1 Otolemur garnettii | reverse complement strand
AGAAACCCGCCACCTTAGGTGTACGGGGCTGGCGCCTTAGCCGGTTGAGCTATAGGCGCCGAGCCTAGGGTCAGGTTTGAACCCTCCGCCTCCAGTATATGGGGCCAGCATCCTACTCCTTTGAGCCACAGGTGCCACTCCATGTTGGGTATTCTCATCTAGCCAATGAGTTAGTTGACTTTGAAAATGAGAACCAACCTGAACAACATAGCAAAGCCTCATCTCTACAAAAAATTTAGATATTAGCAGAGCATGATGGTGCCTATAGTCCCAGCCTCTCTGGAGGCTGAGGCAAGAGGATTCCTTGAACCCAAGAGTTTGAGGCTGCAGTGAGCTATGTTGATACCACTGCATTCCAGCCAGGGTGACAAAGTGAGATCCTGTCTCTAAAAAAAAGAAATAATAATAATAATAAAATAAATGTTTTTAAAAAGGGGAAGGTGGATGGAAATAAATGGACAAAGTTAAACGCTTTTCCCCCAGCTGGAGAAAGGTGAGCTTTTGACTCAGCCAGACTATAGCTTCAGTCAGTGGTCATTCATGTTAGGTTTGAAATTTCCTCACCTTCACTGGAGTTTGCACATCCGACTGTATTGAATTAACAGGTGGGGCAAGAGGACCCAGGGCTTGTCTGAATTCTATAGGGCCCCCAGCTGGCCCTGCCTTTTAGAGCCTTAACCTCTGGCAGAAAATCACCATGGCTTGGAACAGTGTCTTCGAGTAGTTTAAGTGCTGGTGGCTTCTGAGCAGCCAGGCAGGGGGTGACCTCTTGCTGGCAGTTTTATGTTTGTGGAGAGTTTTCTCCTCCTCCTCCTGCCTAAGACCCCACCTGCCTCCTTTCCTGATGTCTCCTCCATCATGCTTATTACAGAGCCATCACATCTTATGAGCACTGGAGTGATGAGACTTTGAAATTGAGTGATGAAAACAGTTATTAAAGTCTTACATTATGAAAAAGAAAAGCCCTTTCCCTCTTCTCTCTTGCAAGATTAGTTAGAAAGTGTCAGATTTCAAAGCTATAAAGTCCAGGGGACTCTACTTTTTACTCTTAGCCCTGTGATACCCTCTGGTCCAACTGGGTAAATAGGAATACTTCTTCCATTGAATTGGGAGGGTTTGGATTTCCATGGGGCTACTTCGTGCATGGTTACATGGTATAGCTGACTACTGGGGCTCAGAGATGGGCTGAATGACCTAGTGTCCAGTCTTAGAAGCAAATGGCTGCCGGGCCTGTCCTTGATTCCATCTGAGGAGCCCAGCACACCCTTGGGGTGCTATGATGCGGGGCTTGCCCATGCTTGCTTTTGCTTCAGGCTTCATGAACCTCTGCACATCACAGGCACCCTTGCACACTTATGTGTATCCGTGTGTGTTCCCACACACTCACATGCACCTATTGTGCTTGGTCTCCTCCACATTTTCTTTTTTTTAGAGATGGTGTCTTGCTTTGTCACCCAGGGTAGAGTGCAGTGGCGTCATCATAGCTTGTTGCAATCCCAAACTCTCAGGCTCAATTAATCCTCCCACCTCAGCACCACCACACACAGCTAATTTTTTCTGTTTTATGTAGAGGTGGGGTCTTTCTATGTTGCTCAGGCTGGTCTCTAACTCCTGGGCTCAAGCAATTCTCCTGCTTCAGTCTCCTAAAATGCTGGGATTATAGGCATGAGCCACTGCACTTAGTCCTCCATGTTTTATAGGTCTCCTTTGACAAGCCTCTGTCACCTTCTCCTGTTTTTGCATCCCTTGAGTGTTGGTAACCAAGGGGTACCATTGGTCCTAAGTCCTAGATGCTCCTGGGAAGGCCTGCATATGGGGACATCTGAGTTTGTGGACCAAGTCCCACCTCCAGATGGAACCTGAACTATAGCCAATGATTTGCCAAGACATGGGCCTAAGGCCTCTGAGTGCCTCATGGTTCCAAGGCTGTACAGACCTTCTGTGGCTCCTTCGCCAGTGCTCCCAGCTCTGGGCTTCCATGGCCAGCACTGTCCCCACATCTGCTAAAGTCTGCTCCCATGGTACCATGTGATGATGGTGATAATCCATCTCCTTCTCAGATACCATCTATGAGCTATTCACTCACTCATTCAGCTAAGCATTTGCCTGGTACTGGATTATATAGATTGATCCAGAAGGGTCTCTGCCCCTTAGAAGCTCAACAGATTTCTGACAGTGATCTGGGTTTAACATGCTACTTGTCAGCCCAAGGATACAATTCTGGACGAACCACCCGCCACCTGCATGAGACATGGTCAATGTTGCTCAGCAGGTCCTGTGAAGCTGCCAGGAAGCAGAATGACCTCAGCTTGCTGCTCAAAGCAGGGGATCCTGGTCATCTGAACACAGGCTGGGAGGAGCAGCTAGCCAGGACTGGGAAAGAACTCAGGCCCTGATGGAAGCAGCATCAAAGACCCAGGGGCTAGCCTCCTAGAGAGAGGTTGGGGCTGAGAACCTGACCTTGGCGTCCGATGGCAGAGGTGGCCAGTAAGGACTCAAGGAAATGAATCTACAGCTGTGGGGAGCAGGAGCTTTCTCATGGCTGTAACAGAGAAATGCAAAGAATTTATGAACTTCTCCCCCTGGAGGTGCACTCTGAGGGAGGTTTGCAGTCAGGAATAGTTGGAAGCTATGCGGGCTGGGAGATGGGCTGTATGACCTTCACAGGTTCCTTCTAGGCCATGGGCCAGCAAACTTTTTCTATAAAGGGTGTTGGTCTATTTGGCTTCATGGGTACCACTATTCCCCATTCATCTCTGCCATTGTGATAGGAAAGCAGCCACAGGCAGTGTGTGAGTGGATCAGCATGGTATGTGCCAGTGAAACTTTGTGAGTGTGACTTGGCAGCAGTTAGCCCTTGTTCTAGGCAGTAACACTGGAACCTTCTGAATCCTGAGCCCTGTGAATCTGGGTTATGAGCTCACTTATCAGCCTTTCCGACATCTGCAGCCCGGAGTTTCACTCCCAGGGGTACACTAAGGTCCAGAAGGGAAAAATAGTAGATGTCACGTGGGGTGGGAAGTTGAGGGGGCAACTTTGAAGGTTGATTGGACGACTTTGGCAGGCCCAGCTGACTTACCACATTCACTCCTGCTTGCCCCCTCCCCAGACCTCCTTTATTCTCCTTGTTATCTTGGGCACCACTATGCCTCCGATTTCTCCTCCTCCTAGAATTGGTTTCTGATGAAGAGGTGCCAAGTGCAGGGGACCAGCATCCACTTTTGGCCAGGAGTCACCTTGCCTTGATGTTCCTCATTCCTTTAGGGGCTGCCTGGGGTTCTGGGGCTAAGTGCCCTTTTCCTGGCTTGGAGGCTTTTGTACAAGTCATAGGTGAGGATGTAGGGGGTGTCCAGGCCCGTTTTATTTTCTTTCAGTCTTAGCCTAGCACCCGGCCACCCCACCATGTTGCTGAAGGAAGATAAATTCTTTGGTTTTGGGCTAAGACCTGAGTTGCCGTGACAATGGGGGCAGCAGCCTCTTCTTGGTGGAGCCTTGCAGCAGGGTTAATGGGGAGCAGGGAGCTCCCTCCAGCTGCATCTGGGGTGGGATCCAGGTGGTGCGGCTGCCTGCTCTTCCCATCCAAGGTGGCCCCTGGGTCACAGCCACGCCCTCTGCCTTCTGCCAACTTACTTTGAGTTTGCAGGAAGTAGGAGGCTGTTCAGGACTTAAAAACTGCCACAAGGTGCCTAGGACTGGCCACTGTGCCCCTCCCTGGTGCTGAAATAGCAGACACCTCCTCACTTCCCCAGGGATGCCGCTGACCCAGCCCTAGGGCTAGAGGGCTCTACCCCACCCGGCACTGCTCACTGAACACTCTTTGTGCCTTGAGACAGCTCTTGTCAAAAACATCTGGCCGGGCTCGGCGCCTATGGCTCAACCGGCTGAGGCGCCAGCCACGTACACCTAAGGTGGTGGGTTCGAGTCCCCAGCCCGGACCCGCCAAACAACAATGACGGCTGCAACCAAAAAATAGCCGGGCGTTGTGGCGGGCGCCTGTGGTCCCAGCTACTTGGGAGGCGGAGGCAGGAGACTCGCTTGAGCCCAGGAGATGGAGGTTGCTGTGAGCTGTAATGCCACGGCACTCTGCCCAGGGGGACAGCTTGAGGCTCTGTCTCAAAAAAAAAAAAAAAAAACAAAAAACATCTGGCCGCTGACAGACTCTTTGCTATGGGGACCTGGTGGACTCTTATGGCCTTGGAAATGTACTGGCCTTGCCCAGCTTGGCCTTGGTGGTGACAGCGTCTCTGCCCTCACGTCCCCATACCTATACCAGCCAACCTTATTGAGCACTGCCTCCATCACAACACTGACAGCCACTGCCGACATGGTACCTCCCACGTGCAATAGCTGCACACATAGGGACTTATCCACTCCTCACAAAGCTCCTGGGGGTGCCATCGTCAGCCCCATTTTACATAGGAGGAAACTGAGGCACAGAGAAGCCAGGTAACTTGTCCAATGTGATACATCTTGTAAGTGGTAGAGCTGGGATTTGAACCCACTACTAGGTAGCTGGTACTCTTGCCCCTGTGTCACGAGCCTCTCTCATTAATGTCATTCCCAGCTTCTAGCTTCTCAGGTTCCAAAGCTCAACCATGTTTTCCACCGACCTCCACACAGCTGGGTAGGGCTACGGCTGTCAGTCTCTGTAGACTGCCTGACCACCTGCCCCAGGACAGCTGCTTCCCCTATCCATCCACATGTTGTAACCAGAGGGACTTTCCCAGAGGCCAGATCTCTTTACCTTGCTTTCCTCTTAAGAAGCCATTGTGGGGCTCGGTGCCCATAGCTCAGTGGCTTGGGCGCTAGCCACATATACCAGGGCTGGCGGATTTGAACCCAGCCTGGGCCTGCTATAAACAATGACAACAATAACAACAACAACAACAAAAAATAGCCAGGTACTGTGGTGAGTGCCTGTAATCCCAGCTACTTGAGAGGCTTAGGCAAGAGAATCGCTTAAACCCAAGAGTTTGAGGTTGTGACGTAGTGAAACTCTGTCTCAAAAAAAAAAAAAAGACCTTATGGGTCAAAAAGAGGGCAGCATACAACATTCAGTAGTTTCCTATTGCCCTAAGACACCACCCCACTAGCTGTTACATTCCCCTCTCTCAGTGGCTCCCCATCTTGCTGCCCACTGTTACAGAGCTGCTGGCCCCCACTCCTTTCTCTCACCCTCCTCTTTCCAACTGATCATACTTGGGTCTGTTGTTACTGATTCTTAATGATGCTCCCTGTCCTTGTTGAGTCTGCCCTGGGAAAGCAGAGACGGGATATTTATGGTTGCATGTGGCTAACCTCTTCCTGCAGTTCTCAACCCACCCCAGGGCCAGCCAGGGCCATGACAGAACAGCCAACTTGACCCTGTAGGGGTTTTTGATCTGTGCCAGCTGCAGCTGCACTGAGGCCCTAATTGCTGCTGGGTGGAGGGGTTCACAGCTCCCCATGGCGTGGGAGATAACATGAGCCTTCAGTGGGGTCCCACTGTTCCTTGGAGCCGAGCCACTGATCCACATGGGTACATGCCTGTAAGTGAGATGTGGAAAGAAGTAAGTGACCACCGTCTCAGGTTGTCCTGAGATCGCGTGACCACTTGGTGTGCAGTCAGGGCCTTAATTAGGGCACTCGGGTTCCAGTCCGTGGTTCTTTCCACTGAGGGCTGCTAGGTGTAAGGTGGTGTGAGCCTGGAGGAGTGACCCAGGCAAGGTCCTACTAGCAGAGAAGGGGGAGGGTGAAGAATTGAGACTCTGAGCTCCTAAACGATGGCAGCCCCAGATGCCTTTCCTTCCCACCCAGAGTGATGGCTGAGTCCCCCGCGGTCCCCTCGAGTTGTTTGTGTGCCCTTGGCCTCCGAGCCCTGTGCTCCCCTGGCTTCGCCTTGATGGAGTCTGCATATGGAAACCCCGTGTTGTTTGGGGTACATCTGTGCCCAGGATCCACAGGGCTCTGGGAATTCCAGGGGCACCTCCAGGCTGGCTCCAGGTGCCTCAGGATTCTCCTATCAGAATTTTTAAGGGAAATGTTTACAGCTCAGGGGAGGCATCCTGTTACTGCACCTGCCCAGCAAAGAATCCACAGACGCTCATTAGGCACCCTGGGTTGGGACAGGCCTTTCAGCCTTCTCACTGCAGGGATTGCTCAGGGGAGGCTTCTACAGGGCACCTCATCTCTTCCTTCTTCCCCCTTTCTGGAACTGGAAATTTCTAGATCTACTCATTCCATTCCTTGTTCCCAAACCGAGTCCCCAGCCTGCCAGAGTTCACACAAAGTCAGCAAGGGTGCCCCTTTTCAAAGGGAGAGATCCAGGATGACAGTCTTCCTCTTAATAAGGTATTATTGGCCAAAACGAAGACAGTGAACTCTTGCTTTGTGATGGCCTCTCTGCTCAGAGCAGGTTTGTCTTTAATCTTGGTAATGGACGGAGGAGGAATTGAAAGCCCAGAGAGTTCAAGTAAGTCACCAGGGACAGCCAGCACAGCATGTGATGGAGCCTGGGCTTTAAGCCAGGGGAGTCTGACCCTGGAAGCTACTTGGCCTTCTTCAAGCAAGCCCTCCACATCTGTCGCTCACTGACCCAGTTCCCCGTTGTCCCCTGTTACGTCTGTGCTGCTCTCCAAGGCAGAGCCCTCTCTACCAGGTCATTCTTGGTCACAGCGTTCTTGGCATTTGTGTGAGAACTTTTCACTAACCTGTTCCCTCATTATCATCGGCATATTCCTTTGGGGTGGTCCTGGAGGCTGGTTCTCATTGTTCCTGCACTGGGTTGCCGGAGTCAGTGGGAGAATTCACATGTAGCTGAAACTTCCCTAGGCTGGGGGAGGCCGGTGCAACCAGTCACCATTCCCTGCCATCACCTGCTGCCCTCTCTCCTTCTGAATCCATGAATCCATGTGACAGTCCTTAGCAGGGGCAGGGTAATGCCACTGCACACATTTGGGACAAATCAGAGTTCGGGCTGCTTGTCTTGATTCTAGGTAGCGGCTGTCTGGCTGTGCTTCACCTGTGCTGTCTCTCAAGGTACCCAGTGCACAGTACGAGCTGGTAGTGGTGGAGGTGGTGCTTCAGCTCTTCCTGCCTCCCTGCTTTCTATAGGCACTTCCAGACACAGTGCAGGGAAATCCAGGGCGCTGGGGCAGACTGTGGGGGGTCCCAGCCTCCACTTATCTCCTGCAGCCTGAAAAAATGTTGGCTTCTTACAGAAAAGGAAAGGAATTTGCCAGAAGTGAGCCCTGCGGCACTGGCTCTGCGCAGAGGACAGGAAACTGGAGTTCAGCCTACACCCAGTGCTGCTGTCACCTCCCCCTGCCTCTGCTGCCGGCCCTGCATCCTCGGTGGCCAGGACTGGTGTGCCCTCACCAGCTGGGCCCTCTACTTTAGTCTGTCCTCCCCTCCAAGAAACCCATCCTACTTGCTGAGCTGCGGGGTCTTTCTGAGTCAGCTCATGTTGCGTCCCTGCCTTCAAACTCTTTTGGGAGTTGCCCCTGTTGTCCTCCCTTCTGGGACATTCTGGCAGCCCAGGAACTGACTGGTGACTGTGGCTCCTTCCCATGGCTCTGCACTTTCGAACCTGTCAACTGGTCCTCTGCTCCAGCTACCTCCTCGCACTCACACAGCTCTGCTCTTTCCTGCTGCCCACTGGGACTGTCTTTGTGTTTTCCATATGCTTTGGAGGAGACCCAGGTGGAGTGAGCCAGGTGGTGAAAGAGCAGTGAGTAAACTGAGTATTTGTAGGCAAGGAGAGCCGGGAGCTTACCCTGCAAGACTGGCTGTGGGCAGTCTGGTTAGAAATCAGAACACTTTGGGCTAATGCTTTCGTTCCTGACTTCACAGTCTCCTGGGCCCCCTTTCAGGGTCTTCATGCTCTTACTTTGCATGAAATTATAAAGTTAGGAAATCTTGTTTTCTAGCCTGCAGCAAGTGGGCAGGAAGGAGGAGCAGTGATTACACTGTCAAGGGAGACCCACCCACAGACACTCAGAGAACGGGGCAGGCAGGGGGCACATGGAGGAGGGACAGACAGCAGTCATGTGACACCAGGGAGGCTCATCTGGATAGGTACAGTTGGGAAGGGCCCTCACTTCCTCCCAACTCCAGAGAGCCCCTGAAAAGACCCCCAGTTATAGGGCATAATCTTCACTGTCCCTCTCTGACTTGAAAGAGCCAGGGCTGTAGGTTCTGACTCAGTGGGTCTGAGTAGGACCTGAAATCTGTGTCTCTTGTCACCCTGGGTAGAGTGAGTGCCATAGCATCATAGCCAACAGCAACCTCTACCTCTTGGGCTCAGGCAATCCTCCTGTCTTAGCTTCCTGAGTAGCTGGGACTATAGGCATCTGCTACAACACCTGGCTAAATTTCTATTTTTAGTAGAGACAGGGTCTCCCTCTTGCTCAGCCTGGTCTCGAACTCTTAAGCTCAAGCAATCCATCCTGCCTTGGCTAGGATTATAGGCGCAAGCCCCAACGTTCAGCTGAGATCTGCATTTCTAACGTTCCTGAGTGACAGTGATACTGTGGTCCAGGAACCCCATTTTGAATGGTTAGCACTTAGCTGTTTGAAAAGGCAGTGGGTGACTTCCATACCAGGCCTTTGTGGAAAGAGAAGCAGGGTGCTCCCATGCCCTGGTGGTCTCTGGGGCACAGGCAACTCCCTCCTAACACTAAGGCATTTTCTGGGGCACTGCCACCCTCCTGAGAACCCCCGCCTAAGGGGGATCCCTGGGGAGTTTCTGATGGCTGAGCCTCTGGCAGACAAAGGCTGGCCAGCTTGGCTTTTCTTTCAGTTAATGGCAGGATTATTCTGGTGAGGTGAAAGCCTAGAAAACCCAGGGGCTCTGCACAGTGGAAGCCAAAAGAATAAGGGATTCATGGACTGAGGAGGGGTCTGGATCCGGGCAGACATTGGAAACCAGCCCTGTCCCTTGCTGCTGTCCCCTTGCCAGCTGGCCTTTGGTGGGTGAGGGAGTGGTTACCTGGGCCTCTTGGGCCAGGCTTTTCCAGGTGATGGGCACAAACTGCGTGGCCCAGTGGTCAGGAATCTCAGCCCGTCTCGCCTTACCCTACCATTCACTGGTGGCCTTGACCGACTGTTAAATGTTAAACAAGTTGAGAAGCCTTTCCTGTGGGCCGTGGGGAGGCAGGCCTTATCCTCTGATAGGGCTGCGTTGTGAGAATCACCCAGTAAGGTGTCACGGAGATACAGCACAGGGACCATGACAGGTGGTGGGTTTGGGTTTTCCCCAGAGTGTTCAAGATGAGGAGGCTGTTAGGATCCCATGTGGGTGTGGGCAGCCCTTCCTTCTGAGTAGAAGCCTTGGAAGCTGTTTCCCCTTCATGACTGCAGACAGGTACTACTTAAAAAGTAATAATAATAATCACAGCTCTGCGCCTGTGGCTCAAGCAGCTAAGGTGCCAGCCACATACACCTGAGCTGGCG
>NW_003852408.1:1028573-1032549 GCF_000181295.1 Otolemur garnettii | reverse complement strand
AAAAAAAAAAAGAAAAAAAGAAAGATGTGGAGAGAAAAAGGAAAGATGGCAAGGATTTGTAGTAAGAAGGGGGTGCAGGCTGAGGCCAGGTTTGTGGGGAGTTGTAAGCCCCATAACTCACCCCAGCAGCTGTGGTTCTGTAGGGCCTCCCTCCCAGGTGCCCCAGCACTGGGAATGGTGTCTGTGCCCTGGGGAATGAGGGTGCTGAGCAAGCTGTTTTGGGTGGGTTTCCTTTCTACAGGCCTGGATTTAAATTGGAGGAATGTGATGGCATTTTCATGGGGGGATGGGAAGCAGAGGACATTTCCAGAATGAAGAAAAACAAATCTGCCAGCATTCACTTTTCCCCTTTCCTGCAGGTGCAAAAGTGTGGTTTGAGATGACCTGTTTACAGGCCTTATCTAAAGGGGTTTTGCACGCAGTTGCTTGAAGACTGGACCTTCCAGCAGATTAAGAAGGAATGTCCCCTCTCCCCCTGTGTGATTGCCCCCTGGGCCCTGCTTGGAGACTTGGCTCCTCACCTCTGGATTCCTTCAGCCACTGAGCTGCTGGATGTGAGGCACTAACTGATGTCCTAAAACCTTCTGGGAGGCCTTTATCTTTTTTTTATCTTTTAAATATCTAACTTCCCAGTTACTGTCTTTGTTAACTTTGGCATCCTGAGGACTGAATAGAACATCAAATCTCCTCCCCACAAACCTAACCCCCTGGACCCGGGGTGCTCTACCTCAGGGCCTCATGACCTTGGGCAAATTCACTTTGCTGGCTCTCAGTTTCTTCCTTAGCCAAACAGGACCGCATCCCTCAGAGGGCTGTTGAAATATTAAATCAGATAAAATTTATTTGAAGGGCTTTGCTGATGAGACTGTTTCTCCAGGTTTGTTGTTTTTCCCTCATAGAGCAGAGTCTGGCTCTTGTCACTAGGGCTAGAGTACACTTGCCTCAGCCTCGCTCACGGCAACCCCCGAACTCCCAGATTCAAATCTTCCTCCTACCTGAGCCTTCCAAGTAGCTGGAACCATATGCCCACCATAAAACTTGGCTAGTTTTTCTATTTTTAGTAGTTTTGGGGGTCTCTCCCTTCCTCAGGCTGATCTTGAACTCCTGAGGCTTCCCAGAGTGTAGGATTACAGGTGGGAGCCACCCCACCAGCCTCTCTAGATTTTTGTGAGATGGCAGCATCGACATTCCTCTTGGCTCACCATCGATTTCTTTGTATGTGTTGGTAGTCCTCAGGACCACGCTTTGAGGCCAAAATCAGAATTCACAAATATTCGGGACTAAGAAATGTGACTCTTGTCTTTCCTGCCTGAGTCTTTTGACATAAATTGAGAAAAGTATAACTCTCACAATTAAAATAGTGACTTGTTCACCAGGACATTGAGCACACACTGTGCCTCTACTACCCTTTACGAGCTCGGGGTATGTAGTATAAACTCAGCATATGATCTTTCCTGCCTCCTTGCTCCCATAGAAACCTTAGCATCTGTTAAAAATCCCAGGCTGGTTCTGATCCATAGGAAATGGGTTTGCCCCTTACTTCAGTTGTCACCATCTATTAAACAGGGCTACTAATTACCACTTCTCAGCACTGCTGAATTAAACGAGGTAATTTAGCAAGTGTCTGGCACTTTGTAAGCTCTCCATCAACAATAAAGGCAGGCGGCGGCTATTATTAATTCTTCATAGGACTGTTGTAAGATCAGAAGGATTAGTATTAATATATGAGACGGCGTGTTGTGCACGGTGAAGTAGACGAGTTTTAGTTACTAAATGTTTTGAACCCTATTGTGTACAGCGTACTATGTAGTGATCAGGTGTTCTGAGAGGAGCAGATAAAATAGTAATATGATGAAAGGAGACACTGGGTTTTTTTCCTGCCTGTCTTGCAAATCCAGGCCCGGAAGGAAGTGACTGTAGATAAACCCACAGAGCGGGTCACTTTGAAGAGAGAAAGATGTGCTTCTGAATACAAATCCCAGCTCCATGGGGAGGAGGATGCCAGTGATGTGGTCACTTTAGAGTCCTGCCAGGACTTGAATAAATGGCACTTGGCTGATGCTTCCAGCAGGAACAAAAGAAAGCGGCCTTTACAAGCATCTGGGATCTAAGGGGGTGGCTGGATTCCGTGGCGATGTCTCCTTCATGTTTGTCTACAGTTGTCTCAGTTGTCTACACAGTCACATCCACTGCTCACTTTATTCCTACACACACACCTCATGCACACATGCACACACAAACCCCGTGGCTTCCAGCAGAGCACGGACAGCCCTTTTTCCTCCTTTCTGGGAATTACCTACGAGGGTGGTGGGGTTCTGCTTCTAAGCATATATACTCTCCAAGAGGTTGAACCACATTTTCTCACCCATTTAAATAATTGGAAATGTCTTCAATTTGTTGCACACAGCTTGTTGAAGACCTTTCTGACATATTTGGCCTATATTTGACCTTTTTGTTATGCCTGAAGAATGTTTGTGGCTTAAGGGCCTTAAAAATGGTTCTGAGTCTTCTTGACGCCTTTCAATGTGAACTCCAAAGGAGGAGTAAGCAGATGACTTCCCCTACCATTAGCCTAGTGTTGGAGCCCCTAACTGGGTGCCTGCCAGGCAGAACCTCACAGGTGGCAGCCCCTGTGTCTCTGGGAAACTATACCAACTCCAGCCCAGTTGAGCTGGGAACCCCTGACCCTGCTCCTTTCTCTCCCAGCAGGCTGAGGACAAATCACTGCCTTGTTCCTTGACCTTTACTTATTCTCCCATCCTCCCAGCGGGCTCCTCTCCGGTTCCTGGGGCACACCTCTCTCCTTCCACCTAAGCGCTTCAATTACTCTCCAATTCCCTTCACTTCCTTCCTTTCTGCTGACCTTCTTTTGTTCATGCCCACGAGATTGGCGCCTTAAATGCACCACTTTTACAGGCCCAGCGGCTCACTCTTGTGATTCCAGCACTTTGGAAGGCCAAGACCAGAGGATTCCTTGAGGTCAGGAGTTCGAGACCAACCTAGACAATTGCAAGACCCCTGTCTGAAAAACTTAAAAAAAAGCCAGGCATGGTGACATGTTCCTGTAGTCCTAGCTATAGGTACAGGAGTTAGAGGTTACAGTGATCTGTGATTGGGCCTTCAGCCTGGGGAACAGAGCAAGAGCCCATGTCTTTAAAAAACAAACAAACAAAAAAAACACCACCTTCATTGCTTCAGTGAACTTCTATGAACTTTGTTGGAACATATGCGTGCTGAGCAGTAAGCAGAAGACGTCATCCCCAAATCTCAGCATTGAAGGGGCCTTTGACTAGGATTCCATGGAGCAGAGCCTGTTCCCCCCAGCCTGTTGGGATGAGCTCTTTTTACTTTTCACGTCTGCCTCTAGTCAGCTGTTTTGCCAAAAAGCACTTCCTTGCATTTAGATAAAGCCTGCCTCTTGCATTTCCATGCACCTGGCCCAGTTCTGGCCCCCCTGCCTTTATGTAGGGTCTGAAATCCCACTAACCAGGCCCATGACCTCCCTGAGGAGTCTCTACAAAAAATGAAAATAGCCAGATCCACACCAGTGTGCCTGTAGTCCCAGCTGCTTGGGAGGCTGAGGCAGGAAAGTCGCTTGAGCCTAGGAGCTTGAGGTTGTTGTGAGCAATGATCAGGCCACTGCATTCCAGCCTGGGTGACAGAGCAAGACCTCATCTCAAAAAAAAAAACAAACACGCACATACACACACAAAACACCACAACAATCAAAAGTAAATGAGCTTATGGCCCAGCAATTTCAGTCTTGGGTATATGCCCAATAAAAAGAGTGAAATGCTGATTGATACATGCTATAAATGAGTGAATCTTGAAAATACACTAAGTGAAAAGAATGCAGACAGAAAAGACCATCTACTGTGCGATTCTATTTACATGAAATGTCTAGAAGAGGCAAATCCACAGAGACAGAGAAAGGCTAGGAGTTGCTGAGGGCTGGGGTTGAGAGAGATGGGAATGG
>NW_003852408.1:1028280-1028553 GCF_000181295.1 Otolemur garnettii | reverse complement strand
CAAGCCCAGGATTGAGTATGATCAAAGAATGGTCTGTGAGCACTTTAAGAAGGGAAGCAATGATTTCTATGGGGTCATTTGGGGGTGGACCTCATTTACCTATGTTTTTACTTTAAAAAAGCTTTATTAAAATATAATTTAGGGCTCGGCGCCTGTGGCTGAAGTGGCTAAGGTGCCAGCCATATACACCTAAGGTGGCGGGTTTGAATCCAGCCCAGGCCCGCCAAAACAACAATGATAGCTGCAACCAAAAAAATAGCCGGGCACTGTGGC
>NW_003852408.1:1026838-1028183 GCF_000181295.1 Otolemur garnettii | reverse complement strand
CTTGGGAGGCAGAGGCAGGAGACTCGCTTGAGCCCAGGAGTTGGAGGTTGCTGTGAGCTATGATGCCATGGCACTCTACCCAGGGGGATAACTTGAGGCTCTGTCTCAAAAAAATATATATATATAATTTAGACATCACACAATTCACTGTACAGTCCTGTGGTTTTTAGTATATTCACAGAGTCACTACCTAATCATCACTACCTAATTCTAAGACATTTCATTACTTTGAAAAGAAATCTGTACTTACTAATAGCCATTCCCCATTTCCCTCTCCCCTAGCTCTTAGCAACTTCTAGTCTTTCTGTCTCCATGGATTTGCTTCTTCTGGACATATCATATAAAAGGAATCAAACAATAGGCCTTTTCTGTCCGGCTTTGTTCTCTTAGCATAATGTCCGGGCTCCTCAAAGCTCAGCACATGAGCCATCTGGGGATCTCTTCTGTGTCCTCTAGGGCCTTGCAGTACAAGGGGGTTGTACAGCACAGGGCCGCTGGACTAACCAGTACCCAGCTGATGAAGATGGTGAGTGTTCAGTTCCAGAGAAGGATGGAGCTGTCTCTGTTGGGCAGCTGAAGAGGTGGCAGGCAGCTCTCCAAGCTCCTGGACATGGGATGGGAAGGCCACAGTGGAGGGCAAGGAGGGGGCAGCTGGGTGGGAGGAATGGTCTGGAATGGAGCATGTCTGGGATTCCTGGGCCTCCTCCCCAGTCAGCTCTTCTGGGCCTTAAATACCTCCAGCCCACAGTGTTAGATTTCTAGTTGCCCACAGGCTACATTTCATGGTGAGTGGTGGGTGATGGTGGTTGTTCTCAGTCATTGTGGAGTTTTATTGGAGGGGGAGATGGATAGTAAGGAAATTTGATTTCTCTATTTTTTATTTTATTTTATTAATTTTATTTATTTATTTATTTTGAGACAGAGTCTTACTTGGTCATCCTTGGTAGAGTGCTATAGCTCACAGCAACCTCAAACTCTTGAGCTTAAGTGATTCTTTTGATTCAGCCTCCCGAGTATCTGAGACTACAGATACCCACCACCGTGCCCGGCTATTTTTTAGAGATGGGGTCTCAATCTTGCTCAGGCTGGTCTCGAACCTGTGAGCTCAGGCAATCCACATGCCTCAGCCTCCCACGTGCTGGATTACAAGAGTGAGCCACTGCGCCCCGCCTTATTTTTTATTTTTTACTTTTTTTTTTTTAAAGGCAAAGTCTCACTCTGTCCTCTAGGCTGGAATAGTGCAGTGGCTTCATCAGAGCTCACTGCATTCCATACTCCTGGGTTCAAGGGATCCTCTGGCCTCAGCCTCCTGAGTAGCTGGGCCTACAGGCTTATGCCACCACAC
>NW_003852408.1:1023476-1025619 GCF_000181295.1 Otolemur garnettii | reverse complement strand
CTTTTTAAAGCAAGGTGTTCTTACCTGAGCAACAAAGGATGTCTGGGTAGCAGGACTCAGGAAGGACTTGAATGGAGGGAGCCTGGGGATCCTGAGGAAAGTCTGTAGTGGGGGAGTGGCCATGAGAAAGCAGGTCACAGAGGGCTGAAGATGGCTGACTCTGGGAAGAGGGTACAAGTCCAGACCCTTCAGCTGGTGAGGCTGGGTTTGTCTCTAGGCAGGGACTAGGAGTGGGGGGACAGTGAGCATAGGGACAGTGACCCACACAGATGTGACTGTTCAGACCTGGAGATGAGATGAGGGAACCAGAGGTTGAAGAACAAAACTGAACTCACAAACAGACCGGGAAGAGCAGGATGAGGGCAGTTTGTTGGAAATGGGTGTGCAGGGACAGTGACCAAGAAAGAGGAGGCTGCCTTCTGCGTGTGAGGGTCCAGCTCTCAGGAGGTGCTCAGTTGATGTTTGTTGAGCAACACTGTGGGAAATAAAGGTAAAAAAGGCATATTTTTTTAGCCGGGCATTGTGGTGAGCGCCTATAGTTCCAGCTACTCAGGAGGCTGAGGCAAGACAATCCCCTAAGCCCAGGAGTTGGAGGTTGCTGTGAACTGTGACACCACGGCACTCTACTGAGGGCAATAAAGTAAGACTCTGTCTCTAAAAAAAAAAGCATATTTTTCACACACTAAAAACTTAATGGCCTAGTTGAGGAGTTAAAGACATGTAAACCATCATGAAGTTCAAGGTCCACTTTGAGTCCTACAAAGCCCAAAGGTGTTTAGAGGAGAAACGGTCCTTTCTGACCAGGGGTTTGTAGACTAACAAGTGTCCTTATGTCTTAGCCATACCTTCCTGTGACCCTACAGGTATGACGCTGGGAGAGATGGCTTCATTGACCTGATGGAGCTGAAGCTGATGATGGAGAAGCTGGGGGCCCCTCAGACTCACTTGGGCCTGAAGAGCATGATCAAGGAGGTGGATGAGGACTTTGATGGCAAGCTCAGCTTCCGGGAGGTACTTGTGTACTGCCGGCCCTGGGCCCCTGGGGGGTGTCCCCGGAAGGACCCTCAAATTTACAGTCCCCTGGAGTACAAGTGGGTTTGGCCTCTCTAGAGCATTGTTTGGATATTTAACTTACACTACAGTTCTGCCTTTAAAAATATTTTTAAAGGCTGAGGTTGGTGGATCATGATGCCTGTGATCCCAGCACTTTAGGTAGAAGGATTGCTTGAGGCCAAGAGTTCAAGACCAGCCTGGGCAACAGTGCAATACACAGTTTCTGCAAAAGGCTTTTTCTTTTTCATACAGACAGAGTCTCACTTTATTGCCCTCAGTAGAGTGCCATGACATCACACTGCTCACAGCAACCTCCAACTCCTGGGCATAGGTGATTCTCTTACCTCAGCCTCCCAAGTAGCTGGGACTACAGGGGCCCATCACAACGCCCAGCTTTTTTTTTGTTGCAGTTTGGCCGGCGTTGGGTTTGAACCCGCCATCCTCAGTATATGGGGCCAGCACCCTACCCACTGAGCCACAGGTGCCACCCCAAGACTTTTTATAATTAGTTGTGGATGGTGGTGTGTGCCTGTAGTTCTAGCTCTTTTGGAGGCTGAGGCAGGAGAATTGCTTAAGCTCAGGAGTTTGAGGCTGTGAACTATGTTCCATGGCACTCCAGCCTAGGCAATAGAATGAGACTCTGTCTCTAAAAAACAAAGAAACAAATATACATATGTATGTATGTATGTATGTATTTAAGGAGACGGTGGACCACAGTGCTGGCCTAAGGAAAATGAGCAAGAAACTAAAAATCAGTGTGGAATAGTATAGCAGTATAGCCTCATTTGGGTACAATAGTAAGAAATCTGGAAGGATGTTCACCAAAATATTCATAGTGGATATTTAAGGATGCAGAGTTTTGGAGATTTATAATGTTACACTTTTTACATATTAACTTTCTTATTTAAATTTTTAAATTTTCAATTATGGATACATAATAATTGTACATATTTCTGATATTTCAATACATCATGTGTAATGATCAAATTGGGGTAATAGGATATATGTCATCACAAATATTTATCATTTCTTTGTGTTAAGAACATATCTTTCTTTCTTTTTTTGAGACAGAGTCTTACTTTGTCACTCT
>NW_003852408.1:1018631-1021986 GCF_000181295.1 Otolemur garnettii | reverse complement strand
GGCGGCACCTGGTACTATAGTAACTTCGGTGATGACCTCTGGTTTAAAGGCTCAGATCATTAGCTGAGCTCCTTCAGTCTCATTCTCAGTGGTGTCTCAGGTGGGTCCTTCGAGAGCTGAGAATAGAGGACTGTCCCTGCTTCCTGGTGTTTACCCTGGTCATTGCAGAAAACATGGAGCGCTCGTGTCCTGATTTGTGATAGTGAGAACTTTGGTCAAGTACTGGTGTTCTGTCCAGGACAGATGCTCTTCCTGGGGTCTGCAGCTGAACTGGCAACCACAAGCCCTGTCCCCTGCTGTGACAAACTAGGCTTGCCTCTCTCTGCCCCCAAATGAGCACCAGAATCTCCTATCTCATCTTTCCTAAATCTGCAGATGTGGAAACAAGAGGCATAGCCCTCAGGATTCCTCATGCTGGAGCCAAGGACCTGGAGGGCCACAAAGGCCTGGACTTGCCTGAAGTCAGGCTCAGCACAGGGCTGGCTCTTTCCATCCCAGTCCTCAGGGCTGTAGAGAGTAGAAGCTTTTGCCTTGGTGAAGCTTTGGAGGAAATGTTGGAGAAAGAGCTTCTGTGGTTACCTGTGGGAACAGGAATTAAGAGGCCGTTTTGTGGGCTGTGTCCTCACTGACTGAACTGAGACACCACCCCTCCCCCCCGCCCTGCTGTCCTCCCAGGCCACCCAAAGGTGCTCCTCTCTGAATCCACAGTGCTTGAGTGGCTCACGGTTAGCTGCTGGTGTGGCCATTTCTTATATAGGGTGGATGTTAGATACTTAGATCTCCCAATGGTTCCTATGTTGGGCTCTCAGCCCCCCCTTACAGGAGCTTCAAGGACATTTGTGTTCAGTACTCCATCTGCCCCAAGCCATAGTGACCCCCCCCAGGCGTACAGGACCTAGAAGTGTGAGGACGTGTTGTCCCTCATGCCTCACAGCCCAGCCCCCCATCTTGTTACCTCTTTCTGCTGCTTTCTGTCTCTTCCAAAGCCTCTGGAGGGCCCATGTGTGTTGGCATCGTGAGGAGAGTGTGGGCTAACAGTCAGACCCCACTCTGCCACACGGCTGTGTCACCCAAGCAGGTTCTTTTACTCCTGAGCCTTGGTTTCTATGTCTTTAAGGCTGGGGAGTGAATAGCAGTCCCTTGGGACTGTTGTGAGACCTAAGCTCTCTCTCAGGCCTTTTATCAGCCAGGAAGGGGCCTTCACCAGAAACTCACTTTGCTGAGACCTTGGTCAAGGGCGTCCAGCCTCCAGAGCTGTGAGAAAGAAAATTCCAGTTGTTTATGACAGCCAGTCTGTGGCATTTGTTAGAGCAGCCCAAGCACGTTGACATAGGGGCCCCCTGGCAGCCCTGGCTGTGCTGGGTCCCCTGCCTGCCTGGGTCCCCTGCCTGATCCTGACTGAATGGCCCATAGGTGGACCCCTGAACTAGGCCAGTGAATCTGTCTTGGGGTTTTGAAATTGGGGCTGAAGTGCTGCGAATTGATTCTGCAGGTGCCTGATCCTGGACTCCCATGTGAGGTGGCTGTTTTCGGCCAAGTGGACTGCCACAGGAGATGGAGGGTGGTGTCACCCCCGGCCCCAAGAGCTTTGCCTCAGAGCCAGTTCCAGTCTTTCTCCAGGCCACTGCGCCTCACCCTTGGGTTTTTGAGATGTCCATTTCATATGACGCATACCTCCGTTTTTTGCTTAAGCCAACAAGTTTATTTTTGTCCCTTGCAATCTAAGAGTTCTAACCAGTATGAGGAAGTGTTTGCATCCCCAGCCAGAGCCCTGGAGTTAAAAGTTCCCTGAATGTATCAGAAGCATCGATAGCTGTGTGGGAAAGACACTTTAGCTTTGCCGGTCCCCCTCTTTCCCTTTGTTCCCTACCTCTCCTCCCTCCCCCACTCAGGCGTCATAGTCACAGCTAGGACATTTTCCAGTTCTTCTACAAAATACCCGTCTTTGTGGACTATAAATAGGAAGACAAACAAGGCCGGGCAATAAGAGGGATTGTCACTCAGGGGCCCTTGGTGGTGGCAATAAAATCAAATAAGGATGCCTGGCATGCTTCATGCAAGGCTGAACATTTTCAGGTTGAGCTGGATTTTTTTTTCTTCTGTAACTGGCTGGGTTTGGGGGACTCTAAGGTATGACAAGGCCACCTCCAGTCATCCACTGAGCTGGTAGTGTAAGTGTGGGTGGCCTGGATCTGCCCCAGATTTGAGGGTTCAGAGGAAACAGCTCTGGGGAAGGGACCCCTCAAGAGTGAACTAAGGTGTCCAGTTCTGTTAACAGAACCACTGTTACCTCCGTGCTGGATGTGAACACTGTGAGTCGTGGGGATACAGAGATTCCTCGGAGGTCACTTGAGTTTTTGCAGGCTTGGGTGGTGGGCCACTCCTTTGTGAGTTGCTTCCTTGGTCCCCAGAAAGTCTGGCGCGGGAGGCTCCCTGTTCTGAGTTTGCCTTGTAGAGCAGTGAGGCTTGCAAGGCTGGGCAGGGTGCCGAGGACAGGTGTCACTCCTTCCCAACATGTGGCTCAGGTCTGCAGCACTGAAGTCTTTGCTGCTTTGGGGAGCGAGGTGAGGGGGGCTTGGTCACAATTGCCTCCTATGCCCCTTCACCTCCATCCTATTCTTGGGGGCCAGGGCTCCTTTAATGGGCTGGTTTTCTTTCCAGGCCAGGTTTTAGTTCCGACAATCTGCAGCAAACGGAGTCTTTGCTGGCCTCTAGTGAGAGAGTTTGAAGCTGCAGGAGGATGGATGTGGCTAACCACATCTCCCTCAGCAAAGCCACAAGTCCTTGGGCGTCTTGCTTCATTCTTTGATTTGAAGCGAGCGCTATGAAGGTTTTAGCTGGCATTTGGGGTTGTGGTAGGGAGTGAGACCCTTACTCAGTGGGACACACTTGCTTCGGGGCTCAAGACCTAGGTGGCAACAGATACTCCAGTCAGAGTTTGGAAAGCCAGTCAAAGCCGATTAACCCTTCACTCTAGGCAATGTTCTTTTCCCTTTGTGGAAGGCATTTTTTAGGGAAGAAGGTCATGAGAGAAAATCTGCAAACCAAATCTGAACATTCCCTGTAGACACATGTATCTATCATAGGGGACCCGATGACCTGGAGAAGCCCTCTTTGGATGGTGGCTTGGAATATAGCAATTTATATTCTTTCTCAACAGAAAAATAAATCATGCAGGTTGGATAGCAGTTGTTTGACAAGTAAATTCATAAAAGTTATTTAAAGAAGAGAACTAGAAATCCACAAAATTGCCTTTGGGGAGAAGGGCAAGAAGATGGGGACCTGCCACTTAAGTTTGGCTCATTATTTGACATTCTGTGGTGCCCTTAGTACAAGTTGCTTTCTTTTTTTTTTT
>NW_003852408.1:1011857-1017043 GCF_000181295.1 Otolemur garnettii | reverse complement strand
ACAGCAACCTCAAACTCGTGGGCTCAAGCCATCTTCCTGCCTCAGCCTCCTAAGTAGCTGGGACTATAGACACCTACCACCATGCCTGGTTAATTTATTTTTAGTAGAGATGGGGTCTTGCTCCTGCTTAGGCTGGTCTAAAAATCCTGAGCTCAAGCAGTCCACCCACCTCAGCCTCCCAGAGTGCTAGGATTATAGGCATGAATCATAGTTTCTAGTCTATTTAGTTTTTATTTTTATTATGTTTTTTCTATGTTTTTAAATAGTATATACAGGTTTATTTGAGTTTTCTTTCATGCCTATAAACTAGGACGTTGCCAATTTTGTACTTAAACTGTTGTGTGAATTTTTTTTTTTTGAGACAGAGTCTTATTTTGTCACCCTCCATAGAGTGCTATGACAGCACAGCTCACAGCAACCTCAAATTCTTGGGCTTAAGCGATTCTCTTGCCTTAGCCTCCCCAGTAGCTGGGACTACAGGCACCTGCTATAACATCTGACTATTTTTTTGTTGCAGTTGTCATTGTTGTTTGGCAGACCTGGGCTGGATTCGAACCCGCCAGCTCTGGTGTATGTGACTGGAGCCCTAGCTGCTGAGCTACAGGCGCTGAGCCTGTGTGAATGTTTCTGAAAGATAAATTGCCAGCAGTGGAATTACCATATTTTGCCATGTTTAATGTGCACGTTTGCCCAAAGTTTTGAGTAGAAAATAAGATTAAACATGGCTGGTATGGTTTGGGAGAGGGGGCTCAGCAAGCCGTGTGGGTGAAGGCTGAAGCCTGGCAATGCAGAGGGGACTGGGAGCCCCGCACAGGCCCCAAGGACCCACCTTGCTACCCATAGGCTCAGCCACCTCAGAAGCTCCTGCCCCACAGGCCATGTATGTGGCCATCTCAGGTGTGGGGCCCCAATGTGGCAGGGAGGAAAGGGCTCCCAGAACAGAGGAAAGGGGCATCCTTTACGGAGCAGGCAGCTGCAGGAGGGCCGTGTGGTCTGCATGTTTATCAGGGGAGCATTAGTCCTCCCCAGATGTGTCTCTCCTGCCCCAAAGCCAGCCACTTTCTCAAGGGATATTTTCCTGAAAGTTTGGGCAAAAAACATGGGTGCACATTATAATGCCCAGGAACATGTATAATTTTACACAGCAAAACACAGTAATGGTTAGATGGTTAGATTTCTTTTAGGGTACATATTTCCAAAATACTCCTCAAAAAAGTTTAAATCAATTTACACCCCATCCAATAAATATGAGGGTGCCAGTTTCACTATATCCTTGTGGGAAATGGGCATGTTTTCATTTTGGACAATCAGATAAAAGGAAAACTAATTCGTCGCACATATACTCTTTCTAAATGCTTGGGAAAATGACTCTCGGGTGGTGCCTGTGGCTCAGTGGGTAGAGTGCCGGCCCCACATACCGAGGGTGGCAGGTTCAAACTCAGCCCTAGCCAAACTGCAACAAGCCTATAGTCCCAGCTACTCGGGAGGCTAAGGCAAAAAATCGCTTAAGCCCAGGAGTTGGAGATCGCTGTGAGCTGTGATAATACAGCACTCTACCAAGGGCGATAAAGTGAGAATCTGTCTCTTTAAAAAAAAAAGACTCTCATTTGGCCCAGAGATTATTACTGTGAGTCTCTCAGTGAGGTGGACATTGGCTCTCTGGTTTCTTTCTCCTATAGTTCCTACTCATTTTCCACAAGGCTGCAGCCGGGGAACTACAGGAGGACAGTGGCCTGATGGCGCTGGCAAAGCTCTCTGAGATTGACGTTGCCCTGGAGGGCGTCAGAGGTGCCAAGGACTTCTTTGAAGCCAAGGTAGGTGACTCGTCCCTTCTGTGCAGAACAGCCACTCCCTTCTCCTGCCCTACAGGAACGCCCTGTCCAGGGCCTCCCTCATTCACTCGCTCAGGGCAGGTGAGACTGCTCCAGGGTAATTCTGTCTGTCATGTATAGTTGCAGGGACAGGAGAAAGTGTTTTTGTGTCATCTGAAAATTAAACACAAAACAGAAAAACAACCAAATGGCAAAAGCATTTGATTCTGGTTTCAGGTTCAGACAAGTTTGCTGCTCCAGGGCTCCAAGATGGACTCTTGGTCCTCACTTTGCTACAAAATTCCTTTCCATCCTAAACCATAGCTGGGTTGCTTTGAGCTACATCCACCTTTGCACCTGTGTTATAAGCAGGTGGTTAATGGGGCCAGAGGAGCGGGACATGGTGGTTTGCCCCAAATCAATACTTGCTCCCTTGACAATGGTTGGGAATTGGGAAGGAATCTCCAGTGCATGGTCCCAGAGCCCTTCTGGGTGCTTCCATTCACCCACACATTCATGCTGTCATTGTTGGACACCCATAGCTGGGTACTGTCACTTTTGTCTGTACAGAGTATACCTGAAGAAACAGAGACCAGGAGAGTCCTCCCGATCTCCTGCTGACCAGAGCTGTGGGGTCAGTGGGAAAGGGCACAAGCACTGGAGCCAGGCCCTCTGAGGTCAGATCCTCCTCCTCCTACCCTGTTACCTACCCTGTTGCCACTCTATGCCTTAGTTTCTTCATCTGCACAATGAGGATGACAGTAGAATTGCCTTGAGGATTAAATGACTATGAAAGTATTTGGCAGGTGTCTGGTGAGCACTCCATGTGTGCTGTGAGCTGGGGAACTCTATACCTCCTCTGGTGAAGTTTTACCTTATTCTTGGAGCTTGCCCAAAGTGTCCCTGGTGACATATCCTGGCCTGCTTGGGCTTCTGAGCAGGACCCTATTCTCATGTCTCCATGATGCTGCTTGGACACAGATTCCCTCATCCTTCTGCTAGTCCGCAAGCCTAAGTTCCTAGTGCCGTCATCGGACAGTGTCAGGGACAGGCTGTCCAGTCGTTGCATCTTGACACCAAGCATCATATCACCTGAATGTGGCTCCTGAATGTGGCTCGGCCCTTCCTTCTAACCTAACATTGATTCTACCCATCTCCAGCAAAACTAGGCACCACATTAAGCTCTGGCACACAACTCCTTTCCAAGGGTGAAGTGGACAAAGTTGTTGCCCTCCCGGGGCACAAGATTGTCCAGTGAGGAGAGCAGACTCTGCCTTGATAGGTGGAGGTAGAGGAAGGGGAGGGTTATTTCAGTTGGGACAGATCCTCTCCCTTCATTGACTGGATCAACATTTGCAGATCCCTTGGGATGCCTTGGGAAAAGTCCCAGGGTTGGAGAACCCAAGGTTGGCAGGACACAGTTTTCAGTCCCCTGTGGCAGTATGATGTGGTAAGTGCTGTCGCTGAGGTGCCTCTCAGTCTCTGGGAACATCTTAGCAGGACATTCAAGACCTGTTGACCTCTGGCTCTGACCCACTCCAGCCTCAAATGCTGCCACACCTTTTCACACCTGGACCTCAGTACCTGCCGCTCCCTCTGCCTGAATGCCCCACCCAAATGCCTCTGCCTAAGAAACTCTTCTTCACCCACACCCTCCTGAAAGAGTGGCCTCCCTGGGCTGACTATCCAGAGGGAGAGTCGGCACCTTCTGCTCCCCCTGTTCCATGTGGGCGTGGTGTTAGAACGTGTCTGTAACAGGTGCTCTTAGACACTTTTGGTAAGAGCATGAATGGACCCAACTTTTTATAGAGCACTTTGGGACTCGCTGTTAACATTTTATATTCTTCATGTCCAGAATTATGTCTCTAGGATTTTTTTTTTTTGAGACAGAGCCTCAAGCTGTCCCCCTGGGTAGAGTGTCATGGCATAGCTCACAGCAACCTCCAACTCCTGGGCTCAAGCGAGTCTCCTGCTTCCGCCTCCCAAGTAGCTGGGATCACAGGCGCCCACCACAACGCCTGGCTATTTTTTTTCGGTTGCAGCCATCATTGTTGTTTGGCGGGCCCGGGCTGGATTTGAACGCACCACCTTAGGTGTAGGTGGCTGGCGCCTTAGCCACTTGAGCCACAGGCGCCGAGCCTGGATTATTTTTTCTAAGACAGTCTCACTTTGTTGCCCCTGGCAGAGTGCCATGGCATCATAGCTTACCACAACCTCAAACTCTTGGGCTCAAGTGATTCTCTTGCCTCAGCCCCCCACCCTCAGCCCGAGTAGCTAGGACTACAGGCACCCACCACCATGCCTGGTTATTTTTAGAGACAGGGGTCTTGCTCTGGCTCAGGCTAGTCTCAAACTCATGAGCTCAGGCAGTCCGCCCACCTGGGCCTCCCAGAGTGCTGGGATTACAGGTGTAATGTCTCTAGGAGTTTATCTGAGGGATAGCATGCATGTGGATGGATGGACAAGGGTTTTCATATAGCATGGTTGGTAATAGGGAAAACCTGGAAAGGACCAAAACTCGCACTTGCAGGGAGGTGAGTCCACATTGTACAGCTGCGCATTTGCTCACTTCCCACTCTCAAAGGCTGGTACGCAGCTGTCATGTATAGTTTCAGGGACAGGAGAGTGTGCTAGACGTCCAAAATAAGTAAAACAAAATATTTGAGACCTAATTTTGTTAAATATTAAATACAACTTGGACACTCATGTACTACATATCGGTGTTGGTGATAGTTATGTCTGAGGGACTTACTTTACGTTTCTGTGATGTTTTATAATGAGTGTGCATTATCTTGCTAACCAGAGGAAAGATGAAGCGCATAGTAATACAGATTTTGCTCATCTTGTAATGCTTATATGTCTGCCTCCTCACTCAGACTCAAAGGCAGAGTAGGTGTATTATCTTTGTAATTACAGCACTGGGCATGTAATGGCCCTCAGTAAACGCTGGCATGAATGGCAAACAGTGCATCATTACTGGAATTTGGGAGACAGCCAGAAAGGAGCTGACGTTTGTGACAGATGTTCTGAGATGAATGGGGATTCACCTTGTCATCAAGGGAGGGAAGGTGTTTCTGTCATGGGAACAGCGAGAATAAGGGCCCCAGGCCCAGAGGGTGTGGAGTGCTTGGGGCTGGAGGAGCGTCCCTATGCAATGAGGACCCAGGATGGGTGAGGGAGCAGGACTGGTGCCGTGGCTGGGAGTGGAAGAGAACGTGGAGACCAGAGCATCAGGCCAGCACTTCCCACCCTTTGACTCTGAGGAAGGATGGCCCCTGGACACACTGGACACAATCAGACAGGAGCTCTGGCCTCCCCAAGGCTGAGAAGAGCTGGATGAGAAGGTCAGGCCTTCTCCAGCCTGCTGACCAGCTG
>NW_003852408.1:1009228-1011595 GCF_000181295.1 Otolemur garnettii | reverse complement strand
TGAACCGAAAATGCTCAAGAACTCTCTGTGCTCATGACCACTTGATTGAAGGTGGAGAGTAAAATGCTACCAAGAGCTATGAGGAGAGGAGTTGATGGTATTTTTAATCAAGACCAGACCCCAGCAGGAACGGTGCTCACACCTTCCAGCACTTTGGGAGGCCAAGGCAGGAGGATGGCTTGAGGTCAGGAATTGGAGATGAGCCTAGGCAACATAGGAGACCCTCATTCCTTAAAAATAAAAGTATTCATTAGCTGGCCATGGTAGCACTCACCTGCAGTCCCAGCTACTCGAGAGGCTAAGGCAGGAGGATCACTTGAACCCAATAGTTTGAGGTTGCTGTGAACTAGGCTGAGGCCACTATACTCTAGCCTGGGGCAAAAGAGTGAGACTCTGTCTCAGAAAAACAAAAAACAAACAAACAAAACCCTAGACCCCTTTCCCTTCTTCCCAGAAATGGAGTGGTTTGAAGAGGAAATATTACACATTGGGTTTTGGTGCCCAGTCTGAGATGACTTCGGGTGCGGGAAGTCATGCCTCTTCATTTGAAGGGCATGATGTTGGTCGCAAATAGCTTGCTGTTGGACAGAAGTTGGCCACCACTGACTGCATGGAAGGAAATATCTTCTTTCCTGGGGATCCCATGTGCTTAGCTGTATTTATCCTCATAAGGAAGATAAAGATACTGGATATTGAGGCTCGTGGAGTAACTTCCGCCCATACCCATTCCTCAACCATCCATTGGCAAGAGCTGGAATATCATTACCCTGATTGGTTTCTCCTGAAGCCAGGGGTGGGGTCAGTCTCCCCCAGGCCCTTGCACCATGAGCCAGGAGAGTTTCTCACAAGAAGACAGAAGGGAGGAGAGGGAGGCTTCCTGGGGACCCCACAGCACAGCTCACAGGAGGTACAAGATTAGAGGGGATTGACACTTGGGAGGATATAATGGCAACTGCACGATGTGGAAGGCTGCTATTTAGGCTTTCAGAGAAGAAGAATGAATCAGAGGTCCAAGGGAACCCTAGGGAGAATGCTACCTTGGAGGATAGGAGCAGATTTAAGCAGAGATTAAGTCAGACGAGGCTAGAACAGAGGTCTTGGGTCCAGTAATGGGTCAGCAGAGATTTTTTATTTTTATTTTTTGAGACAGAGCCTCAAGCTGCCGTCCTGGGTAGAGTGCTGTGGCATCACAGTTCACAGCAATCTTCAACTCCTGGGCTTAAGTGATTCTCTTGCCTCAGCCTCCCAAGTAGCTGGGACTATAGACACCTGCCACAATGCCCGGATATTTTTGGTTGCAGTTGTCAGTGTTGTTTGGCAGGCCCAGGCTGGATTCGAACCCTCCAGCTCTGGTGTGTGTGACTTAGTCACTTGAGCTATAGGCCCCAAGCCTTAGTAGAGATTTTTGAGAGACCAGAATCCCCTTGGAGACCAGATTGCACTAAGATGAGAAGTAAATGGGACGAGGAGGAAGTGCCTGAGGGCTGACTCTACAGGTGGGTGTGGTAGCTTTGGATCAGGGAAGAACTTTCTAGTTTATTTTTTATCCTGAGTAAGACATTGGCCTGCTGTGGGGGAAGAAAATAAAGATAAAGAAAGAGCAGGATGATTAATGGAATGAAGACCTGGAGGTCAGCCATAGACTCTAGAGAAGAGGTATATTTTTGTAATGGAGAAGAACTCCAAGAGAAGAGATTGCAAGGGAGGGTCCCTCCCCCTCTGACCTGGCCAGGCTGGCACGGAGGTGGGTGATTAGCAGGCATGTGAGTGCCAGACCCGCTGCTGGGTGCTGCAGTTTCTTGTTCTCCCTAATGTTTTCATGAACACTCTGGAGGCAGGTGCTGTTATCCCATTTTATAGATGAGGAAATTGAGGCTTTAACAGTGATTTGTTGGTAAATGTTTAAAATTTTTAATAATGGCTCTATTTATTTATTTGTTTTTGAGACAGAGTCTTACTTTTCACCCTGGTTAGAGTGCTATGGTGTCATAGCTCACAGCAAGCTCAAACTCCTGGGCTTAAGTGATTCTCTTGCCTCAGCCTCTTGACTAGCTGGGACTACAGGTACCTGCCACAGCGCCTGGCTACTTTTAGAGAACCAGTCTCACTCTTGCTGGTCTCAAACTTGTGAGCTCAAGCAAACCACCCACTCCAGCCTCCCAGAGTGCTAGGATTACAGGTGTGAGGCACCATGCTCAGCAATAATGGCTTATTTAATAACCAGCTCATAACAGGCGCAGTGGCTCATGCCTGTAATTCCAGCACTTTGAGAGAACAAGGCCAAGGTGAGAGGATCCCTTGAGACCAGCCTGAGCAAGAACGAGACCCCCATCTCTACAAGAAATAGAAAAATTAGCCGGGCATGGT
>NW_003852408.1:1002127-1009173 GCF_000181295.1 Otolemur garnettii | reverse complement strand
CCACTGCACACTAGTGCAGGTCACAGTGAGACCATGTCTCAGAAACCAATGAGCAGCTCACAAAGTATCTGAAAACTGAACATTGGCTTTCAAGCAGGTATAAGCCAGCTCCAGTGCACTTCCAGCTTAGTGATGTTCCATGAACTGTTGGTGGCTTACTCCCTGCCCATCTGCAGCACTGGGAAAGGGGAAAAGGATGAAATGGGTGGGAGAGGAGCCCAAAGCGGAAGGCCTGCATTCCTCTTCTTCCAAATAAGGGAGGGCGAGGTTGACTGCTGAGAGTGGCTACTGTGGAGGAAAAGATGAGGGTGGGTTTTTGTGCGGTGGGGAGGACAGACGTGGCCGTGTGTTTAGCAGAAGTGTAGGTCTGGCAAGCTGAAGGTGCTGGGACTGGTGCCATTGCAAGAATTGGCCAGGGGCCATGCTGAGGAGGAAGGTAACCCAGGGCAGGGTCAGCACACCAGGAGAGAGGGTGTGTGAGTCCCCGGTGAAGAGAAGCAGCAGGAGTCATTGGAGGCAAGTTGGAGAGGAGAGATGTAAGGAACAGGGAAGGGGACCCTGGGTTGTCATGAGTGCAGCCCTAAGGCAAGGCTAGGACTAGGGGATGCAGGGAGCCAGGGGTGAGAAGTGCAACACCCGAGGATGAGAAATATTGAGGCCAGGGCAGGGATTGAGTGCCTGAGGAATAGCTGGGAAATTTGGGAAACATAAATCCTCACCCCTACCTCTACGAGTTTTGATTTGTCAAAAGCAAAAGCATTAGTATTGGCTCAGTGCCTATAGCTCATTGAGTAGGGTGCCAGCCACATACACCAAGGCTTGTGGGTTCAAGCCCAGCCCCAGCCTGCTAAACAACAATGATGACTGCAACAACAACAAAAAAATAGCTTGGCATTGTGGTGGGTGCCTATAGTCCCAGCTACTTGGGAAGCTGAGGCAAGAGAATTGCTTAAGCCCAAGAGTTTGCTGTGAGCTGTGATGCCACGTCACTCAACCGAGGGCTACAAAGTGAGACTCTGTCTCAAAAAAAGAAAAAAAGCATTATTATTCTTGAGTTATCCTGTCTTCAGAAACAGATGCCTGGGAAATGCAGGGGGGAATTTAAAAAACTGATATTACAACTTCATTGAAATGGAAGCATCCATATTGGGCTACCAAGAAATGTCAGGAATTGAAAATCACATTGGACTAAAACACATTGTGTGAAATCCCAAAGTACCTGGGGCCACTTCAGAGCAGTGAATGAATGGGTGAACCAGAACTGAGGGAGCAGACTCTGAAATGTGGAAGCTGCTCATACAGGAATGGAGAGCATTCGAGAGATGACGTGGTACAGGGCAGGCTGAATCAAAAATAATGAGGGATTATGATAGGTCACTGTGAAATCACAAACAACTCACCGAAGGGAGTGGTTTGAGACAGTAAGTAGAAGTTGTGATGAATTATAAAGACATTTAGAAAGTTGAGAGCTCTGCTCTAGCTCCCCCATAAGACATTTAAGTGGTAGAGAATTTAGGGATTGATTCTTCTCTTCACTTCTAATGTTATAAAAATAATGCAAACAAGGGCGGTGCCTGTGGCTCAGTGAGTAGGGCGCTAGCTCCATATACCATAGGTGGTGGGTTCAAACCCAGCCCCAGCCAAACTGCAACAAAAAAATAGTTGGGCATTGTGGTGGGCACCTGTAGTCCCAGCTACTCGGGAGGCTAAGGCAAGAGAATCGCCTAAGCCCAAAAGCTGGAGGTTGTTGTGAACTGTGATGCCACAGCACTCTGCCAAGGGTGATAAAGTAAGACTCTGTCTCTAAAAAAAAGAAAAGAAAAATTTGTTTCTGTTGCAGATATTTCATATAAGAAAAAAGATTTCAATTTAGAGGTTTCAAAGCCTTTTGGCAAAGTTTCATACCCACTCATTTAAAAAGTTTATTTATGTATTTAGAGACAGAGTCTCACTTTGCTACCCTCATTAGAGAGCTGTGGCATCACAGCTCACAGTAACCTCGAACTCTTGAGTTGAAGCAATTCTCTTGTCTTAGCCTCCCAAATAGCTGGGACTGTAGGCACCCACCATAATGCCCAGCTATTTTTAGAAACAAGGTCACACTCTTGCTTAGGCTGGTCTCCAACTCTTGATCTCCGGCAATCTACTCGCCTTGGCCCCCACAGTGCTGGGATTACAGGCATGAGCCACCTCAACTAACCTAAAAAATTTTTTTTTGAGACAGAGTCTCACTTTGTTATCCTTGGTAGAGTGCCATGGCATCACAACTCACAGCAACCTCAAACTCTTGGGCTTGAGAAATCCTCTTGCCTCCGCCTTCCAAGTAGCTGAGACTACAGGTGCCCACCACAAGGCCCAGCTAATTTTTTAATTTAATTTTGTTTTTTGTTTAGCAGGCCCCAGTGTACCAGATCGGTGCTGCAACCATGGAGCTAAGGCACCCTAAAAATTCTTTTTGACATAAGAAAAAAATCCTTCTTAAAAATGATAAAAGGATTTACCTTAATAAAAATAAAAAAATGATAAAAGGATATTTACTTCCTCCTAAATATCAAGGCATTCTATAAAGCAGTAGTATTAAATAATGCTATATGGGTAGAGGGATAATTTAATATAATAGCCAATTTAAAGCAATTTAATAATCTTTATTAAAATAAATCTATATACTCAGTGTGTTATCCTGAAGTTTTAGCATGTTGATAAGACACACAGAAGTCGATCAATGGAATAAGAAAAAATAATTGAAACAAGGCCAGACACAGTGGTGACACCTGTAATCCTAGCATGCTGGGAGGGCAAGGTAAAAGGATCATTTGAGCTTAGAATTTGAGATCAAGGTGAGCAAGAGTAAGACCCCGTCTCTACAAAAAATAGAAAAAAATTAACCAGATATAGTGGAGTGTGTCTATAGTTCCAGCTACTTGGGAAGCTGAGGCAGGAGAATCACTTGAACCCAGGAGTTTGAGGTTGCAGTGAGCTATGATGTTGCCACTGTACACTGGCACAGGCAACAGAATGAGACCCTGTCTTAAAAGTAAATAAATAAATGAGCTCATTTTTGTAATTTAGCAAACCGAATGATAAAACAAAACCATAGAAGTATTAGGGCTCGGCGCCTATAGCTCAACCGGCTAAGGCACCAGCCACATACACCTAAGGTGGCGGGTTCGAATCCCCAGCCCGGACCCTCCAAACAACAATGACGGCTGCAACCAAAAAATAGCCGGGCGTTGTGGCGGGCGCCTGTGGTCCCAGCTACTTGGGAGGCGGAGGCAGGAGACTCGCTTGAGCCCAGGAGTTGGAGGTTGCTGTGAGCTGTAATGCCATGGCACTCTATCCAGGGGGACAGCTTGAGGCTCCGTCTCAAAAAAAAAAAAAAAAAAAAAAAAAAGAAGAAGTATTAGAAGAAAATACAGGAAAGTGGATTTAGAAACTTAGAAGTATTGAAGACCTTCTCAAACGTGATGTAAAATGCAAAAGCCAGAAAGGAAATGATTGATAAATTTGAAAATGTCAAAACTTAATATTGTGGCCCAAGATACTTTATTTCATTTTATTAATATTTTTAACATTCCTAACTAGAGGCAGAACAAAATAATTTAAAGTTAAAAGATAACCAAAAGACTGAGAGAAAGTAATTTAAAAATATTTAACAAAAGACTAATACCTAAATTACATAAAAAACTGAAAATTTTTTTAAAAAACCAAACAGCTGAATAGAATAATGGGAAAGAACACAAATGGGCAATTCACCAGAGAGGAAATAAAAGAAGATGCCAATTTTTTTTTTTTATCAGTTTGGCAAAAAGGAAAAACATTAATCATAAGCATTATCAAAATTGTGGGGAAATGAGTATGTCTAATCCATAATGGTGGAGGTTTAGATCGGAACAGCTACTTTGGAGAGTAATTTACTAGTCTTCATTACAATAATCTATATACCTAATTTGTTGTCTGGAAATTTTACCAAATTGATAGGACATACACAAAAAGAATCATTTCTAGAATAGATTTTTAGATGGGTTTCTCTGATGTTATTGAAGACAAGTGGTTAGATTGAAAAAACTCAAACAGCACCAAATCCCATTTAATACCAACAAAAACATGTAATATTTAGAGGTAAATATAGGGTGATTGATAAGAGGGCAGCATAAAAGGGCCCCTGAATGAAAACTGAGGCATTTGGGGGAAACTGTATATTGCAGAGGTATTCATTTGCCACGGGCAGATTGATGCAATCTCAGTCAAAATCCCAGCAGGGGATTCATTTTGGTTTGTCATTTCTCCCAAACTACACAATGTTAGTGTGAAATTAAAGGGGTATATAGTGGGTTATAAACAGGGATATTAAACAGTAGTGTGAGATAGAAGTCAGAAGCACGTGTGTAGAATAACACCGCCGCTGTGATGGTGTGTGTGCTTCCAGAATGAGAACTTCCCAGACCAAAGGGACAGTACTGGCTGGGGCTTCCACCCTCCATAGGCCCATGTACCTTTGTCACAGGTCTGTGGCTGGGCTGCTGGCCCATGTGTCAGCATCTCGCAGTTTCTCCTCCCTCCCTTACTCTGTTGGCCTATTTTTGCTGTTTCTCTGCAGGCCCAAGCCCTGTCGTGTGCCAGTAAGTTTGAAGCAGAGTTAAAAGCTGAGCAAGACGAGCGGAAGCGGGAGGAAGAGGAGAGGAGGCTCCGCCAGGCGGCCTTCAAGGAGCTCAAGGCCACCTTCAGTGCGTAGTCCACCAACCTTTCCCTCCGTCCACAGCTGTGCCTCAAAGATGCCCTGGTAGTCATGGCTGGGCGTCTTCTCCCTCCCCACCAGCCCGCTCCCTGAGCCAGCAGCCACACTCACCTCCCAGTGCCACCCCTCATTCCCCCTGGTGTCCCCTGGTCTGGGGTGGGCCAGGTGCCTGCCTGCCTCCCTTTCCTGCCTCTGCTCCTTTGCCCTTCTCTGTAGCCAGCACTTGCTCTTTCTTGTCCCTTTACCAGTCCACGCCAAAAGTAGTCTACTGTGTTAATTCGTGCAGATCTGTCCGTTGTGGTCCTTGGAGGCAGTGTTACCTGCTTTCCCGGGGAATTCTCTGCAGCCTTCCTCTTCGTTTCCTCTCCAGATTTCCTAAGCTCACCCTTGGTCTCAGGTTCTGCCAGTTGCTTTTGTATCTTCTATCCATGGGTGATGGGCCCACTGCCTGTCCCCTCCCTTCCAACAGGCGGAATAGCATTCAGCTGAGGTGAGGCAGCATAGAGACAAGACGGAAGTTCCATCCCTTCCTGGCACCTGTCTCCTGGCCCGTAGAGTCCCCCAGGCTTGTCTGCTCCATCGTCCTCCATCCATGTCTTTCCATTTCAGCCTTTCCCCACTCTTAAGTACTAAGCTATTTTCCTGTAAGAATGAAAGCACAATTAGAATGCTAATGAGCAGGATTCCTTCCTGTGACTGACTCTACAGATTATATTAGAATGGACCCCGACATTCCCAAGTGACAAATCTAGGGCCCTTCAAACTCTCAAAAGTCATGACCATCCTCCTCATTAGCCAATTTCCAACATCTGCTCCAAGGCATTGAGGTGAAACTGTCCCCTCCCCAGTACAGATTTTTATATAACTTGTGAGTTCTTGGGATTGCTCAAAATCTCAGGATTTGTTGTATTTTTTAAAAAAAATATTTCCTACTGTCATATTTATTACTTCTCTTTTGTAACTGCTGTCTTTACAACAAAGAAAATACCTGCCTTTCTATCTTATGCCTATTTCTTTTTAAATAAACTTTGCAAGTGAACTTGGCCAACCCATCAGTGAGCCTCTTTCTTGCTTGCTTTCTTTTTTTAAGACAGGGTCTTGCCTGGTCTCTCAGGCTGGAGTGCAGTGGCATCGTCATAACTCACTGCAGCCTTGACCTCTTGGGCTCAAGAGATCCTCCTGCTAAAGATTCCCAAGTAACTGGGACTACCCATATGGACCACAGCATCTGGCACCTCTAGTCTTCTTTGAATTAGGGAAGAGAAGAGAGTTTCTCATGGGGGCATATGTCCAGCCCAGGTCTTCCACTGGATGCTGAGTCCCTGAATCCCATTTGCAAGGGAAACAAACCAATGGTTTTCCCTCTGTAGCATTCAGAGTGCTGAGACTGTTAGCTGCTTTCCCCTTCCTGTTGGTGAGGATTCTTTCAGGTGGCCAGGCATGGTGACTCACGCCTGTAATCCTCGCACTCTGTGAGACCAAGGCTGGTGGATCATCTGAGCTCATGAGTTCGAGACTAGCCTGAGCCAGAGCGAGACCCTGTCTCTAAAAAACTAGCCAGGCATTGTGGTGGGCACCTGTAGCCCCAGTTACTTGGGAGGCTGCGGTAAGAGAATCACTTGAGCCCAGGAATTTGAGGATACTGTTAACTATTACATCACAGCACTCTACTGGGAGCAACAAAGTGAGACTCTATCTCAAAAAAAACAGAACAAACAAACAAAGAAAAAAATGAAGTGAAAGGACTAGTAGTGGTCATCAGTGGGGAGGGAGAGGAGGATGAATGAATGGCGTGCAAGGGATTTTCAGGGCAGTAAATCTAGTTCTCTGTGATACTATAATGGTGGGTCAATTCATCATATGTTTGTCAAAACCTATAGAATGTGCAACACAGAGACTGGGCCCCATGGCAGGACATGGACTTTAATTAATGACATGTCAATTGTAACAAGATAATAATAGAGGAACCCTGGTGTGGCTGGTGGTATAGTGGGAAATCTACTATTACTTTAAGAGGAGAGAAAGAATGGAGACAACAGTGTAATTACTTGAAGCATCCATGTGCCTCTCTGGACAAGTAGGCCCTGTAAGAGCCAAAACTTTGGATTGCAAGTAATGGAAGATGCAACAGGAAAGGGCTGTGTAACTACAAAGCCGAGGGTAAGATGTCTTGGGTCCCTCTTGGTCACCATATCCTACAGAGACTGCTCCCTCCTGTCTCATGTGTGAGTCTCACCCCATCTCCTGATCTCAGCCATAGCTGGCACCTTCACTGGTTCTCGCCTGTGTCTCTCCAGTGGTCCCCTAAATG
>NW_003852408.1:999615-1001776 GCF_000181295.1 Otolemur garnettii | reverse complement strand
GCTGAGCCTGCCCCTTGAGTTTTGATCCCCATTTTCAAGACCAGGACCCTGATTGCAGGTTCTGGCCCTCTGACTGCCCCCCTTCCATCCCTCCTTCCAAACTCTCCAGTCCAGGAAAACATGATGCCTAATAGTTCTTGGAAAGGGCCGTACCTTCCAGGTTTTGCAGATGCTGTTGCCTCGGCCTGGCACTTCTGCTCACCTCCCAGTGGCCGACTATACCTCATTGTTGATGACTGAGTCAGAGGTTACCTTCAGGAAGCATCCATGATGCTTTCAGGCTGGGTGGGGTGGCCCTTCTCAGGGTTCCCATTCCTCTGAGTTTTTCTACAGCGTGATCCTATGGCATTCCACAGTAGTCCTCTTCTTCTCTGCCTCCTTGTCTGGACTATGGACTCTTTGAAGGGCAGCAACCCTGCCTGCCCACTGCGGTAGGTCTCATGTGCTGCCTGGCTTGTAACAGGCAGCTCTTGCATGTTGCTTTCACAAGGACGTGCCACGTTTGTTGGAGCAGACACAGACGGGCTAGGCAGGATCACAATCACTGATGTTCGGGACCTTCCAAGCACCTTAACATGGGAGCCTGGCCTCAGTGGGCAGCTGGGAAGATGAGGACAGCAGCAATTGTGGGAGAACATTTCTCGCTGGAGAGAGTGTGGAGTCCCTTCCCCAGAGGCCGTCCTTTGAGCAGTGGGGAAAACAAAGGAAACAACCAGCCTTACCTCTGCCAGGGAGGCCATGCGACATGGTGGGATTCTACAACTTAGCGAGGTGCTAAGGTTGGGACGGTATTGGGGTCAGTTTCCTTGCCCCCCCCTTTTTGTTTATTTTTTATTTGATTGATTTATTTATTTTGAGACAGAGCCTCAAGCCGTCACCCTGAGTAGAGTGCTGTAGCATCACAGCTCACAGCAACCTCAAACTCCTGGGCTTAAGGGATTCTCTTGTCTCAGCCTCCCAAGTAGCTGGGACTACAGGCACCCACCACAACACCCAGACTTTTTTTGGTTGTAGCGGTCATTGTTTGGCAGGCCCAGGCTGGATTCGAACCCACCAGCTCTGATGTATGTAGCTTGTGCCTTACCAGTTTGAGCTATAAGTGCCAGCCATGCCTTCCCTTCTTTCTGAAACCAGTCACTTTTGGCATTCTGCCATGTGGCATTGGTGGGCATATACATTGTTGTTGCCTTTTTGAAATGGGATTAGACTGTTAAAATTAAACATTGTATCTTACATTGTAAGCTTACATTGTGGCCTTTTTGAAATGGGATTAGACTGTTAAAATTAAACATTGTATCTAAACATTGTATTAGTTACTTATGTTAACAAATCACCCCATACTTAGTGGCTTAACACAATGATTAAGGCTCAAAGCCTGTTGCTCAGTGGTTAGGGTGCCAGCCACATACACTAGGGCTGGCAGGTTTGAACCCAGCCTGGGCCTGCTAAACAACAATGACAACTACAATAACCACAATAACAAAAATAGCTGGGCATTGTGGCAGGTGCCTGTAGTCCTAGCTACTGAGAGGCCGAGGCGAGAGAATCACTTAAGCCCAAGAGTTTGAGGTTGCTATGAGCTGTGACATCATGGTATTCTACTGAGGGTGACATAGTGAGACTGTGTCTAAAAACAAAACAAAACAATGATTAACTTTTATATTTCATACAGTTTACAAGGGGCAGGAATTCAGAAGTGGTATCGTTGGATGGTTCTAGGTTAGGGTGTCTCATGAGGCTTCAGTCAAAATGCCATCTTCTGAAAGCTTGACTGGGGCTGGAAGATCCACTTTCAAGGTGACTCACTCACGTGATTTGCAAATCAGCACTGGCCATTGGCAGTGGGCCACCATGTAAACCTCTCCATAGGACTGGTTGAGTGTCTTTACAACGTGGCAGCTGGCTTCCTCCAGAGCAAGTCATATAAGAGAGAGTAAAGGGTAAGCCACAAGTCCTTTAAGACCTAACCTTAGAGGCTCGGCACCTGTAGCTCAGTGGCTAGGGCGCTAGCCACATACTCTGGAGCTTTTGGGTTGGATCCTCACCTGGACCTACCAAACAACAATGACAACTACTACCAAAAAATAGTCAGGGTTGTAGCCGGAGCCTGTAGTCCCAGCTACTCAGGAGGCTGAATCAAGAGAATTGCTTAAGCCCAAGA
>NW_003852408.1:998214-999585 GCF_000181295.1 Otolemur garnettii | reverse complement strand
AAAAAAAAAAGACCTAGTTTTAGAAATCACTATCTGTCAGTTTCTTAATATCCTACTGTTTACTCAGGTGAGCCCTCCGGGCAAGAATATTGGAAACCTTTTCAGAGGCTGCCTATTAGAAAATCAGTCAGACTTGTTAACTGAAAGTAACAGAAGCTAAGACAGACTGATTAAAGCAGAAAATAATTTAATGAAAAGACACTGAGGAACTCCTAGGATCACTAGCAGGCCTGGGGGTCCAGGCTCAGAAGACCTGCAGGAGGCCAGGTGGTTGGGACAGCAGCCAAAAGTAGCCATGAGAACCTGCAGCAGTGATGCTGCTGTCCTGGCCGACCAGGTTGCTGTGGTGTCCTGCCGCTTCAGGTCAGTTACTCCAGATCAGAGTCTGAGGCTGAGCCCCATCACATGCCCACCTGTGGAGAGCAGGAAGTTTCTGTCTTCTGTAAAGAGAGGTCAGTTTTGCCTGCCACCAAAATTCTCATTTTCCCCAAACATATGAAAATATTTCAGAGCAGTTATGCCGAGCAGTTATGAAAGAATAGCAGGTGTGTAGGCCAGGTGCAGTGGCTCACACTTGCAATCCTAGCACTTTGGGAGGCTAAGGCAAGAGAATTGCTTGAGCCCAAGAGTTTGAGGTTGCCGTGAGCTATGAGGCCACAGCACTCTACTGAGGGTGACAAAGTGAGACTCTGTCAAAAAGTAAGAATGGCAGCATGCATTGCAGAAATACTCATGAGCTTTAACCCAAAGATTTATCCTATAGGTAAATTTGAAAATGAATATATGGATATATAAAATGAAAAGGATATATTTAAGGGAATGAATACTCCTTACAGTGTTGTTTGTAAAAGCAAAAATATTGGAAACAATCAGGATGTCTGTCAGCAGGGCATTGGTTAAGTATACAGTGTTTGCTCTGTCCACAGAAATGAGCACTGCTAGGCAGCCATGAAACACGTGGAGGCTTCCTCCAGGACATCTTGATTTTTGGAAAAAGGCCAGGAACAGAACAGCGTGCATATAATGCTCAGGAGTTTTGCTTTGTTTGCTTTTAGATGGGAGACATAAAGCCGCATCTCTGTCAAAGGAGCCTCTAAGGTACATGTCAGTGGTCAGGTGGATTTGGGGGCAACCACTAGCTCCCAGCACTTAGTGGTGAGGGAAATGAACACATGACAGTCTTTGGTTTGGACAGGCAACATTTGGGGGAAAACTACACAAGAGACTGAGGGGAGGAGAACTTGAGCATCCTAGGCCTGGGGGTGGAAGTGGGGCTTAAAAATTTCTCTTTTAGGCTCTGTGCCTGTGGCTCAGGTGGCTAAGGCACCAGCCACATACACCTAAGGTGGCGGGTTCGAATCCAGCCCAGCC
>NW_003852408.1:987614-997069 GCF_000181295.1 Otolemur garnettii | reverse complement strand
GGGCGCCAAGCCCAAGGGCAGTTGAATATGCATGTGGAAGCCCTCTGGGACAGCAGAAATATGAAACTCTAATGATGTAAAAGACTCAGGAGAAAAGGAATAACATTTTGGGGATGTATCATGATGGATTAGGTAAAAGGATACATTCATTGTGTTTTGTTTTTATGTTTTAATTGTATATCCAGAGGTTGGAAATGAGAAAATAAATTAAAAATATAGCCAGGTGTGGTGGCTCACACCTGTAATCGTAGCACTCTTAGAGGCCAAGGTGGGAGTCCTCAGAGTTTAAGACCAGCCTGAGAAAGAAGGAGAGCCCTGTCTCTACTAAAAATAGAAAAACTAGCCAGGTGTTGTGGGGGGCACCTGTAGTCCCAGCTACCTGGGAGGCTGAGGCAAGAGGATCACTTGAGTCCAAGAATTTGAGGTTGCTGTGAGCTATGTGCACCATGGCACTCTACCCAGGGCACAGAGTGAGACTCAGTTTCAAAAAATATATATAGCTATATAGCTTGGCCCTTGTAGCATAGTGGTTATGCTGCCAGCCACATACACCAAGGCTGGTGGGCTCCAAACCGGGTGCGGCCAGCTAATTACAACGACAAGTACAACAAAAATAGCTGGGCGTTGTGGCGAGTGCCTGTAGTCCCAGATGCTTGGGAGGCTGAGGCTAGAGAATCGCTTAAGCCCAAGAGTTTGAGGTTGTTGTGAGCTGTGACGCCACGGCATTCTACCCAGGGCAACATAGTGGAACTCTGTCTCAAAAAAAAAAAGCAAATATTTTTATAACAAAAAAAGTTTTTCAATGGATGGATTTGTTTCCAGAGTTGTCATTTGCACAGCCTTCCTTGATGTTTTCTCAGCCTTTTGGTCTGGTATCTTCAGTCAGGCTCTCACCTGTGTGTCCTCTTAGGCTTCCGGTCTTATCTCCAAACCTCTGTGTTAAGCTCTCAATCTGAGTGGCCACTGCCATCTGCACTAACCCTCCAGCCTCCCTTTCCATCCACTTTCACACTTCTGCGCCCTCTCTTCCTCATCCCCCTCTCTTTCCTAAGCCCTGGTTCTCCTGCTCTGTGGATATTCCCAGGGCCCAGATCTATGGCCCTTTCATCAGTGACATTCTCCTTGACCCCTCCTCTGCCAGTGAGATGCTGCCACTTGGTCTTGTCCTCCATCTGTTTCCTAGCCTGATTCCATCTATAACTTCTTTTTGTGCACTGGCAACACTTTTTCATTCCAAGAGCCTGACTGGGCTCCATACTTCTTTTTTTTTTTTGAGACAGAGTCTCACTGTGTCCCCCTCAGTAGAGTGGTATGGCATCACAGCTCACAGCAACCTCAAACTCTTGGGTTTAAGGGATTCTCTTGCCTCAGCCTCCCAAGTAGCTGGGACTACAGGTTCCCGGCACAATGCCCAGCTATTTTTTGCTTGTAGTTGTCATTGTTGTTTGGCAGGCCTGGTCTGGATTTGAACCTGTGAGCTTCAGTGTGTGTGGCTGGTGCCCAGCCGCTGAGCTGCAGGCGCTGAGCGCCCCGCCCCGTACTTTTCTTCTTTGTAGTTGCTGATTCCCCAGGATGTCTCTTCTCTGTGAATGACTCTCAGATATATAGCTCTAATCACCTTCATTAAATTGCCTCTTCAACCTTTTGGATTATGGTATTAGTTTGAAAGTGCAGGGCGGCACCTGTGGCTCAAAGGAGTAGGGCGCAAGCCCTATATACCAGAGGTGGTGGGTTCAAACCCAGCCCTGGCCAAAAAAAAAGAAAGAAAGTGCAGCTAATACTGCACTGGAGACTGAGGTAGAAGGATCCCTTGAGCTCAGGATTTCGAGGCCAGCCTGGACGACATGGCAAGACCCTCATCTCAGGTGGCACCTATGACTCAAGGAGTAGGGCATTGGCCCAATATACCAGGTTGGTGGGTTCAAACCTGGCTCCGGCCAAAAAAAAAAAAAGACCCTCATCTGAAAAACAAAAACAATTTTGTAGCAACATGGATGGAACTGGAAGCCATTAAAAATTAAAACAACTCAGAAAGCCCAATATCGTGTGTTTTCACTTGTAAGTGAGACATTGTGTATATGTGGAAGTAGAGTATGGAACAATGGGCAATGGAACTTGGGGGGGGAGGTTACTTTGTGGGTCCCCTGTACATTACTCCAGCACTGGATGTACTGCAGCTCTGACTTCCCCACAATGCAGAATGGCACCATACCCAGTAAGTATATACAAATAAAAAACTCAAAAATAAGGGGTGGTGCCTGTGGCTCAAAGGAGTAGGGCATTGGCCCCATATACTGGAGGTGGCAAGTTCAAACCCGGCCCCAGCCAAAAAAACTGGGGAAAAAAAAAACTCTCAAAAACAAAAATCCCTTTGTTCTGATTGTATTAGTTTGGTTAGATTGCCATAACAAAGTACCAGACCAGGTAGCTTAAATCGAAATGTATTGCCTCAAAGTTCTGGAAGTTAGAAGTCTACGATCAAGGTGCTGGTGGTACTGGTTCTTTCTGAGGCTGTGAGGTAGACTCTGTTCCATGGCTCTCACTTGGCTGCTGCTGAGTGCTGGCAAGCTTTGCCATTCCCTGGCTTGCAGACTCTTCATCCTGAGCTCTGCCTTCATCTTCACACAGTGTTCTTCCCATGTGTGCGTGTCTACTTTTCCCCTTTTCATAAGGATACAAATCATATTAGATTTTTAGATTAGGGCCCATATTAATGATTTCATTTTATCTTGATTTCCTCTTTGAAGACCTATCACCAAGTAAGGTAATATTCTGAACTATCTGGGGTTAGGATGCCAACATATCTTTTTAGGGGATATAATTCAATCTATAATGATGATGTTACAAGTCACTATTGCTGTGAATAAATTACTCCCAAGCTTAGTGGTGTAAAACCACCATTTTAGGGCAGCGCCTGTGGATCAAAGGAGTAGGGAACCAGCCCCATATGCTGGAGGTGGTGGGTTCAAACCCAGCCCCAGTCAACAAAAACTAAAAAAAAAAAAAAAGTAAAAAACAAATAAAATAAATACCCACCATTTTACTATACTGATGGATTTAGTAGATGGGGACTTCAGAGGAGGCACAGTGAGGACACTTGTCTCTGCTTCGGGATGTCTTGGGGTTTTGACACTTGGGGATGATTAGATGGCTTAGGGCTAGAATCATCTGGTGGTTTTTTTCACTCAGACGTCTGGTTGTTGACACTGTCAGCTGGGACTTTAGTGGGGGCTGTTGACAAAGCAATGATATGGGCTTCTGTTTGTGTTCTAAGCTTCAGGCAGACTCAGGGTATCTGGACATAGTAAGTGGGAGCTTTTGCTTCAAAAGTGGCTCTAACTTCATTCAGCAAGCAAGGTGGGAGATTGTAGCACCTCTTATGATTTAGCATTGGAAGGTGTGTCATTTTACTTCATTGATTTCTATTGGTTATAGAGCCCAAGGGAAGGGGAATTAGACTCTACCTCTAGAAATGGTGGTGAAAGTTTTAGGAGAGTATGTTAAATAGATGATTGTTTCAGCCATATTTAGAAAAATACAATCTGTCACAAGACAATGAACTTGTGTTCATTACAAATTAAACTTGTTCATGATTAAATTCTAACCCTCCCTCATCTCCAAATGGTCTGTTATTCTCAACTTCTCTGTTTCCACCAGTGCGACAATACATCTCAAACTCATTGTGCCTAATGAGAACGTGCATTAGTCTACTACCATACTTTAAAAACCAGTATTTAGTGAAACATGGGAAAGACAGAGTGACTACAGGGAAAAAAGAAAGCGCCTTTCCTAAGGAGTACAAATGGAACATCTATTTTATTTTATAGGTCTTTATTGAGCATTTACCATATGACAGGGCAATGCCAGTGGTTGAGGATGTAAAGTTGAATGCAGGATGTACAATGGTTAAAACCTGGATATATTGTCAATTTTGATCATTATCACTATCATCCCTTAGATTTAGTTCCGTGTCTCTGGAAGCTTATAGTTTAGGGCTAGAATTATGTTAAGGACACTCCAAAAACAGGTGGGCAGTTTCTGATAAATTTAAACAAACATGATATAACCAATTCCATTTCAAACAAACACAATACAACCACCAATTCCATTCCAAAGCATTTGAGGTTTTAAAATTTCTTTCTTTATTTCTTTATTTATTTGTGGAGACAAGGTCTTGCTAAGTGGACCAGGCTGGTCTTGAAGTCCTGAACTCAAGCAATTCCGCCCACTTTGGTCTCCCAAAGTGCTGGGATTACAAGTGTGAGCCACTGTGCCCAACCCTGTTCTTAGATATTTAGCCAAGTGAAATAAAAACCTATGATCATACAAGTAACTGTTTGTGAATACTTACAGAAGACTTATTAATAGTTCTCTATTTGAATCAATCCAAATGTTCCCCAAGTGGGGAATGGCTAAACAAAAAGTATTGTACACATACAATGAACTACCACTCAGCAATAAAAAAGAAGAAAGTATTGAAACATGCGACGATATGGATAACTCAGGCATGCTAAGTGGAAGAAGCCAGTCTCAAGAGGCTAGTACTATATGGTTCTATGTCTATGATATTATAATGCACAGTGGTTGAGGGGCTGGGAGTGGGGATGAAGGGTGACTACCAAAGGTTGTTGGGGGACCTTTCCTGGTAATTTCTTTTTTCTTCTTCTTTTTTTGAGAAAGAGTCTCACTATGATGCCCTTGGTTGAGTACTGTGGCATCACAGCTCCCAGCAACCTCAAACTCTTGGGCTTAAGCAATTCTCTTCCCTCAGCCTCCTGAGTAGCTGCGACTACAGGCATCTGCCACAACGCCTAGCTGTTTTTTTGTTGTAGTTGTCATTGTTGTTTGGCAGGCCCAGATTCGAACGCTCCAGCTTGGGTGTATGTGGCTGGCGCCCTAGCCATTGAGCTACAGGTGCTGAGCCAGGTTTAAAGATTCTTTAGTTGACATTTGGCTGAAATTAGAATTAGGCTTTGTAGACAGAATGTGGTGGGTCTTGCCTATAATCCTAGCCCTTTGGGAAGCTGAGGCAGGTGCACTGCTTGAGTTCAGGAGTTCGAGACCAGCCTGAGCAAGAGAGAGAGACACTTCCCTACCCCATCTTTTCTACAAATAGAAAAACTAGCCAGCTGTCAAAATAGAAAAACTAGCTGGGCGTCATGGCCAACACCTGTAGTCCCAGCTACTCGGAGGCTGAGGCAGGAAGATTGCTTGGACCCAGGAGTTTGATGTGGCTGTGAGTTAGGTTGATGCCATGGCACTTTACCCCTGATAAGAGAGTGAGACTCTATCTCAAAAAAAAAAAAAAAAAATTAGTCTTTGTCTTTTAGACTCTAAAAGAAAGGAAATGCTTGAATTCAGGTAGTCAGCTAATCAGAGCCAAGCTACCCCACTTACATCCAGACTCAAGAGGTTTGTTATGTATATCAAGGACCTGCAGGTGTGTCCTGGATAGCCTTAGGCCTGTTAATGAGCTATAATGGATGTCTCCAAGAAGGGAGGATGAGTACGATGAGGTTTGTCTGAGCTTCTTTCTCATGGCTAGCAACTTAGTTTTAGGGTATCCCTTTGACCAAGAGGATCAGTCAGTTGCTGGTGGGGGGACCTTAAGATTTTATTTTAGGCTTGGTGCCTGTAGCTCAAGCAGCTAAGGCGCCAGCCACATACACCAGAGCGGGCGGGTTTGAATCCAGCCCAGGCCCGCCAAACAACAATGATGGCTGCAACCAAAAAATAGCCAGGTGTTGTGGCGGGCGCCTGTAGTCTCAGCTATTTGGGAGGCTGAGGCAAGAGAATTGCTTAAACCCAGGAGTTGGAGGTTGCTGTGAGCTGTGATGCCATAGTACTCTACCCAGGGTGACAGCTTGAGGCTCTGTCTCAAAAAAAGAAAAAGAAAAGAAAGATTTTATTTTAGTTCACAGTAATAGGATGATTCTATATCTTGATTTTAGTGGTAGTTACACATATTTGGATGCATTTCTTAGAGGTTGCAGAATTGTATGCCACAAATTTTAAGTTTTACTGTGTATAAATTACACCTTAATTAATATATATATATATATATAGTTATAGGTATAGACAATGTACAGGTGGCATAGCATCAGAGAGCTGGCATGACAAGCTGGTTAGGGATATGGACTCTGTAATCAGCTAGCCTGGGCTTGGAAGTCTTGGCTGATGTTTGGAGAAGGTAGGCACTTCTCTCAGCTGCCTGGTTGGCTTTCTTGGTGCTTCACGGTGCTGTCATCAGGATTACATGTAAAGCAGTTAATGAGGTGGGTGGCACATAACAGGTATTAGTATTACTTTTTTCCCTCAAATTAATTGTTCAAGGGATAAATTCTTTGGTGTAATGGAAGGGATTAAAGCAGTCTTCTCAGAGGCAGTAACTTGTGGATTAGGCTTTTAAAGATGAGCAGGAGTTATGCAAGTTGGGGAGAAGTAGGGAAACTGTTGGGAATGGCACTGTAACAAGAGGAAACAGCATGTGCAAAGGCCAAAACAGAATGTCAGGTTTGAGAACCTTTAAACATGGACTTATCTGGAGCATTGAGTTTGGCGGAAGAGCAAGAAGAGGGGGACTATGTGGAAGATAAAGGGTAGAGTTGTGCAGAGTGCAACTGTGAAGGGCCCCTTTGAGATCCTGCATTTCAAAGAAGGCCCCAGGTGCTGCTGCCACAGGGCCACTTTAAGCAGAAAGCATATAAAGAAAGTCAAAGGAAGAAAGTGTTTCAGAAAGAAGGACATGGGAAGTACTAACTCAAGATGAGGACTGAAGAATTCCAATTATCACTTTGTAGGTTGAGATGTCCATGGAGGAAGCAACAGGTGGATGGGTAAGGAAAGGTAAGGACAGAAACCACACTGGAGTGGTTGATGATTGCAAGCACAGTGTGGGAATAGAGAAAGTGCCTATAAACAACTCTTTCGTGAAATTTGGCGTTGAAAGAGAACACAGGGGACGCCGCCCAAGGGAGATAATGGGAGGGGGAATTGGCGCTCTAACTAAATTTTAAGATGGGAGACTCTTGAGGTTTTTTTTTTGCAGTTTTTGGCCGGGGCTGGGTTTGAACCCGCCACCTCTGGCATATGAACCCACCTTACTCCTTTGAGCCACAGGCGCCGCCCCACTTATTATTATTATTTTTTTAAGCTGATGGGAAGGATACTGCTAGGGAGCAGCTGGAGGTATAGGAAAGAAAGGGATGACCGGAGAAGAGTAGAGTTGCCAAATTTATCAAATAAAAATACTGATTTTCAAAAACAACGAAACATTTTTTCGTGTATGCCTCAAATATTGCTGAGCTTCTTGTATTACAGACGTATCTGGCAACCCTGAAATGGTAGGGCTTTAGGTAAAAGGTTTATGGCCCGGATGTAGTAGGAAGCAATCGGAGCTCTAAAGTCCTTCCCAGCTGTCACATTCAATTTCCACTTCTACTGGAACTGTTAACAAGTAAAGAAACTTTCTTGCTTGGATTTCAGCTTTTGTCTTTTGTCTACTTGCTCTAGGATGGCAAATGGGTAGGAAAATGCTGGACTAAAAGCCGTGGAAAAGTTCTAGTTCGAAAAATCGGCAAAGATTTTTGAACTGCAGGCGGGGATATAGATTGGCTCACAGTATAGTGAGTCACCGGGTGCTGGCCCCCGTCCAGCTTTGGACACCAACTCTACTCAACCCAAGGGCAGGATCGGAGCCGGTGTTGAGACCCCCTGGGCGCCTGCGCCGGGCCGCTGCCCCGCCTCCCGACAGCCTTTCATCCGGGTCTTGGGCACGGGCGTGTCCGGGCAGGGGGCCGGACTGCCGCGGAATGGAAGGGTGTCGTGAGAGACTGGAGAGTGGGGAGGGGAGAGAGTCAGGGGCGGGGCCGAAGTAGGGGGCGTGGCGTGGCGCGCGGGGTCACGTGACGTGCGTGGCGACGTGTCGGCCATCTTGTGTTGTTGAGGCTGAGGACTGACTTGGGTTCTGAGAGACTCCCCGTCCCGGACCGCAGGTAACCAGCTACTCTGTCTCGCTCCCCTGCCCGGCTCCGCTCCTCGCTGGGGCTCCGCTGCCGTGTCCCGGGCTGGCTGGGCGTCCGGCCCACGCTCGCGTCTTCGGTTCTTTGGCCTGACCCGGCCGCATGGACACCCACAGGCCGCCTCGGCAGCGGCCACGGCCGGCTTGGGCCATCAGGCGAGGGGACAGGTCAGGTGCAGGGCTGGGGAGGACCCTCTTCCCGGGTGAGAGGCACTGCAGGCTCTGGCACTTCTCTTTCGCGAGGAGCCGGGCAGCTCCTCCGTTGGGACCCCTGTGGCATTGCTGGAGGAGCCGAGGAAGAGAGGAGGGTGGTGGGGTGGGCAGTGTCAGGCCGGCTTGCTTAGAGCTGGAGGGCTTGCCTTCCGCTACCTATTTCTCCAGGGCCTGCCACCCGCTCAGCCTGCAGGTGCCTCAGGTAACAGCTGCCGCAGCCAGACAGCTGCTCTTGCCGGCCCTCCCGTCCACACCTGGCCTTTGAGAGGTGCGCTCTTGCCTTCCCCACGGAGCACCGGGACGAGGGAGACTCCTTTGGTGGCGAGATGACTGGATCTGGTCCAGGCCTGAGGCGAGGGGGAGCCACCATGATCAGAACCGGGACTGAAGCTGGGAAAGCAGAGCCCGTGGCAGCTTTGGGTACCCAAAAGTTCACATCAGATTGAAATAGGCATTAGGCTTAAGTGTCAGCAGTTTCCACGAAGCACTTTAAATACTTCAGTTTTGCGGCTGAAACATAAATCAAGTGAGCAGGGAAGGAAAGTATTAAAGAAGGTTGTATGACCGTGTATGGGAAGCAATAACATAGCTTTGCAGTTGTATAGTACTGTCCCGTCTCTCCCCCTTGCCAATTTTCCTGAAAGTCAAAGCACTTAACCACACTGTCTTTCTATAAGAAAGGTAAGTATTCCAGTTCAATTTGCAAATTATTGAGTAAGCGGCCAAGAGCTGTGAACAGCTTGTTAGTGCTGTGTACCTTGGAATAATAGGCAGTTTTGACTCTTGGTGATGTGTTCAGGGAAGATACTTTTACTTGTCTAGTATTTCATTTTTAGAATCTAATGATTTCCTAGATTAGAAAAAAAATTGTTTTGGGTCATTCTTTGTGTGTGAATTTTCATTCTTCTAATATTTGCAGCTCTGCCTATACAGAGTTTGTTCCATTTGGTTAGCTCGCAAAAGCTTTCTCACATTCATTGATGCTGTTGTGTTTTACTAGTTAGTGTAGCAGCTTGTGGAGTGGTCATACTGGAATGTATACTTTTACATCAGGTGGTGACATCAGAAGAGGACACTAGGAAAAAATTCAGAAGTGGTCATGTATCTGGAGAAGTGTCACATGATTTTTCTTTTGATATTTAACACCGGGAAATACACTGGTGATGGTAGTGATTCACTAGAAAGTCTTGGGCGGCGCCTGTGGCTCAGTGAGTAGGGCGTC
>NW_003852408.1:985279-987128 GCF_000181295.1 Otolemur garnettii | reverse complement strand
GCCCTAGCCACTGAGCCACAGGCGCCGCCCAGTCTTTACACCTTTTTGATACTTAAAGCATTTTATAATTTTTATGCTGGGGAGAGAGAAGGGACAATGTGTTTCCATTTGTTTATTTATTCATTTGTTCATTATTTGACAAATACTGTGTGAGCACTTACTACACTGTTGAGTGCTGTGAGCAAAGCAGACCAAAAATTTTGTCTGTATGGAGTTCATTTCTAGACACATGAATAGGTAAAATACATAATATAGTGGTAAGTGTGGGAAAAAAAGGATAATAGAAAATTGGAAACTTAATTTTAAGTTGCCCTGAGAAGGCCTCATGGAAAAACTAACTTTTGGGAAAAGACTTTATTTTATTTTTTTTTTTTTGAGGCAGAGTCTTAACTATGTTGCCCTCCTGAAGAGTACCATGGGGTCACAGCTCACAGCAACCTCAAACTCTTGGGCTTAAGCGATTCTCTTGCCTCAGCTTCCCAAGTAGCTGGGACTACAGACAGGCACCTGCCACTATGCCTGGCTAGTTTTTGGTTGTAGTTGTTTAGTAGGCCTGGCCTGGGCTCCAGCCCTTTAGCCTTGATGTATGTGGCTGGCCCCCTACCCGCTGAGCTACAGGCACTGAGCCTGGGTTAAAGACCTTGACAGAGATAAAGGTGCTATTCCTTTTTTTTTTTGAGACAGAGTCTTAAGCTGTTGCCCTGGGTAGAGTACTGTGGCATCACAGCTCACAGCAACCTCCAACTCCTGGGCTCAAGAAATTCTCCTGCCAAGTAGCTGGGACTACAGGTGCCCACCACAACGCCCGGCTATTTTTTGGTTGTAGCCATCATCGTCGTTTTGGTGGGCCGGGGCTGGATTCGAACCTGCCAGCTCAGGTATATGTGGCTGGTGCCTTAGACACTTGAGCCATAGAAGCTGAACCGTTTTTTTTTTTGCGGTTTTTGACTGGGGCTGGGTTGGAACCCACCACCTCCGGCATACGGGACTGGCATCCTACCTTTTTGAGCCACAGGCGCCGGCCAAGGTGCTATTCCTTTAACTAAATGGGAGAAGAGTACTCTGGTCTAGGAGGCAGTTAGGGCAAAGACCCTGAGACAGGCTGGGCATGGTGGCTTATGCCTGTAATCCTGGCACTCTTTGAGGCCAAGGTGGATGGATTGCTTGAACTCAGGTGTTTGAGACCAGCCTGAGCAAGAGTGAGACCCAATCTCTACTAAGAACAGAAAAGACTAGCTGGGCATCTGTAGTCCCAGCTACTTAGAAGAATGAGGCAGAAAGATTGCCTGAGGCCAGGAGTTTGAGGTTGCTGTGAGCTATGATGATTCCATAGCACTCTAGTCTGGGTGCCAGAGTGAGACTTTATCTCAGAACGCACAAAAACCCTGAGACAAAAACTGAGGGGGAACTGCAGTGGGTAAGCTAGGAAAAGCACAGAGGCTGTCTTAGGCAAAGAGGCAAGAGTGAGACAGAGGCTGGTAGGGAATGATGAGATGAACTATTCACTGTCCCGCAATCTTTTTCTTTCTTTTTTTTTTTTTTGAGACAGAGTCTCAGGCTGTTGCCCTAGGTAGAGTGCTATGGCCTCATAGCTCACAGCAACCTCCAACTCCTGGGCTTAAGTGATCCTCTTGCCTCAGCCTCCCAAATAGCTGGGACTACAGGTGCCTGCCACAATGCCTGGCCATTTTTTGGTTGTAGTTGTCATTGTTGTTTTGCAGGCCGGTGCTGGATCCAACCCACCAGCTCTGGTGTATGTGGCTGGTGCCTTAGCCTCTTGAGTGGCAGGCGTCAAGCCTACTTCTGTATTCTTATTACTGAGCTCTTGTGTCGTCTTTCATTTTAGTTC
>NW_003852408.1:982721-984918 GCF_000181295.1 Otolemur garnettii | reverse complement strand
TAGTGTCGTAGCTCACAGCGACCTCAAACTCTTAGGCTGAAGTGATCCCCTTGCCTCAGCCTCCTGAGTAGCTAGTTAACTACAGGTGCGCAACACAATGCCCGGCTATTTAGAGAGGGAGTCTCAGTCTTGTTGCTCTTGAACTAGTGAGCTCAAGTGATCCACCTGTTTCACCCTCCCAGAATGCTGGGATTACAGGTGTAAGCCACCTTGCTCAGCCTGGAATTTAATATTTTTTAAAATACTGTTTTGTTTTGTTTTTTTTCTTTTTGAGGCCCATCTTATTCTGTTGCCCAGGTTAGAGTTCTGTGGTGTCAACCCACCTCACAGCAAAGCTCAAATTTCTGTGTCCAAGCGATCCTTCTGCCTTGGCCTCCTGGGTAGCTGAGACTACACGCACCTACCATAATGCCTGGCTGATTTTTCTATTTTTAGTAGGGAAGGGGTCTCTCTCTGAGCTCAAGCAGTCATCTGCTGTGGCCTCTCAGAGTGCTAGGGTTACAGGCGTAAGCCTCTACACCTGGCTGGTTTTGAAATGCTTTTACCGGTGAGCTGCATATATGAAAAATACTTTGTAGTAAAGCTTGCCTCAAAATCATGAGAAGATGAGAATTACAAGGTCAGGGTGTGAATGCAGCTCCTTGGTTAACAGGGAATGTAGTGATGAGGTTGTGTCTTAACTAATTGCCTTTCTTCCTCTTGTTCATTTGTTGAACTCTTGAAATGATATTTCCAAATATTGGTGATGTTGTATCAGTTCATTTGCTCTCATGACTTTGCATTTTAACATTCCATATGTCTATTTTCTTTTTGTTTTGACCTTCACACTGGAAGATGACACTATTTGGTTACTCTCTGGAGAACCTTTTTGGGTGAAAAGATTATTACTGCCCCTTTTACCTTTGCTCTTCAAAAGGATCTTTGATTTGTGCCATTTTTTAACACTTTATAGTTCTCTGATAGATGCTGCTGATTAAATTTTCTGTACTTTCTGTTTTTTTTTTCTATTTCTTACAGATTATAGTGGGACCAGTCTCAATAGGTTGAATCTACAGCATATGTTGGTATTAATCCAGGTATTTTAGAGGCAAGTTAAATGTCCATTTACCTTCAACAGTTCAAATTATGTTATTTAGTTACTATAGTAAAAGTCTGAATCCAAGACTATTTTTCCTTCCTTGACCTTCACTAAGGTTTTATGGTGATAAAATCCTAGAGTTTCAATTCATTTTTAATGCCCTGAAGAATTATGTCTATAAAAATATAAGAAGATTTTTTATTTCATGAACAAGCTTCCTTACAGTTAGAATCTGTGTTTCTTGACCACATTATTGTTTTTTCATTTTTGTCATTCTCTCAGATGAATGAGAAATATATTTAGTTATGTAGAGAAGTAAAATGATACCTTTATTGAAATGCCCATTAATTTTTTGGTGAGGTTGAGGGAAAAGGAAAAGATTTGAAAAACAAAAGAATATTCCCTTAAGTGACGAAACTTGATTTTACAAAACATTTTTTTTTTTTGAGACAGCCTCAAGCTATCCCCCTGGGTAGAGTGCCATGGCATCACAGCTCCCAGCAACCTCCATCTCCTGGGCTCAAGTGAGTCTCCTGCCTCAGCCTCCCAAGTAGCTGGGACCACAGCGCCCAGTTATTTTTTGGTTGCAGCTGTCATTATTGTTTTGAGGGGCCTAGGCTGGATTTGAACCTGCCACCTTAGGTGTATGTGGCTTGCACCTTAGCCACTTGAGCCACAGGCACCAAGCCAACATTTTCAAAGTGTTATATACTTTTCTACTTCAAATAATTAAGGAATAAAGTGGGTTTTTTGGGGGGGGAGTTAGCTAAAGGGTTTCATTAACTTAGGCTTAATTTGTACTTTTTTTTTTGAGACAGAACCTCAAGCTGCCACCCTGGGTAGAGTGCTATGGCATCCCAGCACAACTCTTGGGCTTAAGCGACTCTCTTGCCTTAGCCTCCCAAGTGCCTGGGACTACAGGCACCCATCACAATGCCTGGCTCTTTTTTGGTTATAGTTGTCATTGTTGTTTGGCAGGCCCAAGCAGGATTCTTTGATTTTCAGGTTTTTTTTATTCTGGAGATTAAAGACATAAAGACACTAAATCTTTAACACTGAAGAGTGGGCAAAAGGTCAGTTATGCTGTCAACATAGAAGTCAGGGCCCAGGCTGGATTCA
>NW_003852408.1:979971-981506 GCF_000181295.1 Otolemur garnettii | reverse complement strand
GTTTGGCCAGGACCAGGTTTGAACCTGCCACCCTCAGTATATGGGGCTGGCGCCCTACTCACTAAGCCACAGGCCCTGCCTGGAAAATTATACTTTTAAGGTTTCCTAAGAGATTGTTGGGTGATTTACATTAATATTTTTATTATTTACAGTGTTAAAAGGACCTGAACGAAGTCTGCTCAAACCTCTTGTTGTAGCAGAACTTTTGAACAGGTAAGTGGGAAAGAAATGTAGAAAGCCCGAAGGATAGAGCACATAGAGGATTTTTACTTTTAGGTGTCAGTTATTTTTACCCTATTAGTTCTCCTGAGTTTGTGCATTGTCAGTAGAAACTTATTTTCTGGTGCCTCTCAGATCCTTTATGACCCATAAGAATAATGGATCCTTTCTGTATTGATCCTGGTGTCTTAAACTTTGATATTTTTATTGTTGTTCTTGCCAAGAAACAGCAAGGGGAATGCTTGGGGGTTGGTAGTAGCAAGGGTGCTGAGTTAAATAACAGCAGTTGATTTTATGAGGGATGTGAACCAGAAACTGGGAAGCATTGAAGAGCCACAGTATTCTAGATAGTGCTTTTATCCCAGGTGGCCAGATAAGTATCCTTGCTTGTCTCTTTTTGTTCTGTTTTATTTGTGTTGTATTTTTACAGTGTGGCCTTTTTCACTTTAACAAACACAGATACTTGGAAGAAAGTGACCAGTTCATTCTTGGAGGCACATGTGAACTCAAGCTCTAGTGTCTCTAGCCAAATGATTACTAACATAATGTGACATTTCAAATTCTGGAAAGGAAAATTTGATTGGTGGACTACCGTTCAGTTTTATTTTTTATTTTTTAGAGACAGTCTTACTTTGTTGCCTTCTGTGGAGTACTGTGACATCACAGTTAAACTAACAGCAACCTCCAGCACTTGGGCTTAGGCGATTCTCTTGCCTCAGCCTCTGGAGTAGCTGGGACTACAGGCACCCGCCAGAATGCTTGGCTATTGACCGGGGCTGTGTTCTAAACCCCCACCCCTCACTATATGGGACTGGTGCCCTACTCACTAAGCCACAGGCACCGCCCTACAGTTCAGTTTTGTATTGGTCTAATTAGTTATGGTCACAGAGTCGGGTTCTAAAACTGCAAAGTAGACAGCTGAAAGGTCTTTTAAAGGTGGTAGCTGGTCTCAGCTAAGGTAGATGGTAGTCTTGGCAGACTCCTATAGAAGCTTCTAGATTTTTTTTCCCTAGCATTCTAGAAAATTTCCTGGACTAGGCATGGTGGTTTATGACTATAATCCCAGCACTTTGGAAGGCCAAGATGGGAGTACTGTTTGAAGCCAGGAGCTTGAGACTAGCATGGGAAACATAGCAAGATCCTGTCTCTAAAGAAAACAAAAAAGTTAGAAAAATTTACTGTGTTTAGCTTTGCAGTTTTACTTTATGTGTCCTGAAGAATTAAAATACCAAGAATATGCATGTCTTTTGCTGAATGAGGCTAACAGTCTAACCAAGCATCCTCTGGTAACTTCTGTGGAAGTTTTTTTTTTTTTT
>NW_003852408.1:976123-978090 GCF_000181295.1 Otolemur garnettii | reverse complement strand
TGCTTTTTTTTTTTTTTGAGACAGAGCCTCAAGCTATCTTTTAAAAACAGTTGCCTAACATCTGAGGCACAATCTATTTATTTATTTATTTGCAGTTTTTGGCTGGGGCCGGGTTTGAGCCCGCCACCTCTGGCATATGGGGCTGGCACCCTACTCCTTGAGCCACAGGTGCTGCCCTTTCCATTGATTTTTATAAAATTTTTCTGCATACTTTTTATAGTATTAAGGTACATTTGAGTGATAGGAAGTGGTATGGAATTTGAAGTCTGATTTCTTAGACTATAAACAATGTTAGAGCACTAAGGAAGGTTTTCACTATTGGGAAAGGATCAGTGAAACAGTATAAACTTTTGAAATAGGCTGTGCCTCACACCTGTAATCCCAGTGCTTTGAGAGGCTGAGGCAGGAAGATTGTCTGAGGATCTTCATAAAAAATTGAAAAATTAGCTGGGCATGCTTGTGAGCCTCTATGGTCCCAGCTACTCAGGAGGATGAGGTGGGAAGATTGCTTGAACTTGGGAGTTTGCCACTGCACTCCAGTGCCAGCCTTGGTGACAGATTGAGACCCTGTCTCTTAAAAAAGAGTAAAAACTGAAAAAGCCCCCTAAACTCAAAACTTTTCTAATACTATATATATGGAACCAGGCATAATGGCTCATACCTGTAATCCTAGCACTTTGGGAGGCTGAGGCAGGTGAATTGCTTGAGCTTAGGAGTTCAAGTTCTGAGAAAGAGGGAGATCCCATTTCTACTAAAAATAGAAAAACTAATAAGGCGTCTTGGTGGGAGCCTATAGTCCCAGCTACTTAGGAGTCTGATGCAGAAGGATTGCTTGACCCCAAGAGTTTGGGGTTGATTGAGCTCTGTGACTCTACGGCACTCTAGCTTGGGTGACAGAGACTGTCTCAAAAAAGAAAGTTTTTTAAATTCTAGAAGCATTAGATAATACTGTAGAGAACTTTGTTTAATGAAACATTTTGAAGTCCTGTTTGTATTTGTTTATAGTTCATATGTAATTGGTAACATCTAATTATTTAATAGTTTCTTAATACTTAAATTTTTTTATATTAGTATGTCTAGGTTTTTATGGAAAGCTCAGGCATTGCTAATAAAAGTGACAAAAGTGATGTGTCTAATGACAGGCCACTGATTTTACCTCTATGGTACTCTTTCTTTAGTGGAAATTTGTTTTTAGAAGATTTTGGCTGAATTCTTTTTTTTTTTGGCAGTTTTTGGCTGGGGCTAGGTTTGAACCCACCACCTCCAGCATATGGGGACAGCGCCCTACTCCTTTGAGCCACAGGCACCGCCACTGAATTAATTTTTAATGTAGAAGAATTCTTTCTCATATTGTACATTTTGTTGAATCTGGATGTTGAGCTAAGACAACATCCAGAAAAGCTTAAGCTTTGTAAGATTTAAAAAGATTTCCACTAATGTGTGTAAAACTTTCAGAGGCTCTGGGCATCCCTCTTTGGAAAACATGGCTGTGGTGAGATTATCAAGTGACATGGCAATGTTTATGGCATTGTAATTTTTCCTAGAATAGTTCAGTTTGGCTAATTTTATTCTTATCCTTACACCAAATGGGAGAAGAAAGAGAAATGTTTATATATTGTTCTGAAGCAAGAGGGAATGATATTATTAGCTATATATGCATACATGTGTATTTTTTTTAGACAGTCTTGCTCTGTCACCTGGGCTAGAGGGCCATGGCCTCAGCGTAGCTCACAGCAACCTCAAACTCGTGTACTCAAGCAATCCTGACTTAGCTTCTGGAATAGCTCAGAGCCACCACACTGAGCTAATTTTTCTATTTTTAGTGGAGGAGGAAGTCTTACTCTTGTTCATTCTGGTCTTGAACTCCTGAGTTCAAGCGATCCTCTTGCCTCTGCCTCCCATTATGCTACTATTACAGGTGTGAACCATTGTGCTTGGTCAATATATTTTATGCTTTTTTTTTTTTT
>NW_003852408.1:971886-975774 GCF_000181295.1 Otolemur garnettii | reverse complement strand
CAGCTCACAGCAACCCCCAACTCCTGGGCTCAAGCGAGTCTCCTGCCTCAGCCTCCCAAGTAGCTGGGACCATAGGTGTCTGCCACAACGCCCAGCTATTTTTTGTTTGTTTGTTTTGGTTGCAGCCATCATTGTTTGGCAGGCCCGGGCTGGATTTGAACCAACTAGCTCAGATGTATGTGGCTGGTGCCTTAGCCGCTTGAGCCACAGGTGCCAAGCCTATTTCATGATTCTTATAGGAATGAAAAATCCAAATACAGTGCCTGGCATGCAGCAAGTAGGCCCTGAATGAATAGTAGCTTTTATTATTGTTATTACTATGCACGCAGGTAAATTTTGATTACAGAATTTCATCTTTGTAAGTTTTTTTTTTTTTTGAGACAGAGTCTCACAGAGTGCCATGGCTTCACAGCTCACAGCAACCTCAAATTCCTGGGCTTAAGTGATTCTCTTGCTTCAGCCTCCCTAGTAGCTGGGACTACAGGGGTCCACCAAAACTTCTATTTTTTTTGTTTGTTTTTGTTTAGCCAGCCTGGGCTGGGTTCAAACTCACCAGACCTGGAGCATGTGGCCAGTGCCCTAACCACTGAGGTAGGGGCTGCCCCCATCTTTATAAGTTTTGAATAGATGTCTGTGGGTTCTATTTGCAGGTCTTTAATAATATTCTTTTAACCCAACAAGTGCTTGCTTTGTGCTAGGTGTTGGACTAGCACTAGTGGTGAGCAAAACACTGTTCTGTTTTCATGGGGCTTGCAGCACAGTAAGTGAAGCAATCAGTCATACAAATTAATTCCAAAATGTGAAAAGTCTTTCTGTACTTGGAAAAGATATACTGTTTTAAAACCCTAAACACTTCCAAGTAAGTGTCACATTTTATTTTATTTTTTTGAGACCGAGTCTCACTTTGTTGCCCTCAGTAGAGTGCTGGGGCATCATAGCTCACAGCAACCTCAAACTCCTGGGTTTAAGCAATTCTCTTGCCTCAGCCTCCCAAGTAGCTGGGACTACAGGTGCCCTACCCACTGTGGGGCTATTTTTAGAGGTGGGGTCTCGCTCAGGCTGGTCTTGAACTTGTGAGCTCAGGCAATCCATCTGCCTCGGCCTCCCATAGTGCTAGAATTATAAGCATGAGCCACCGAGCCCAACCAGGTGTCACATTTTAGATTGTGGTATTTGTGTTGTCATTGGTATCCTTTGATATGCTTTTTAACATGTTCATGTGTTTCTTGTCATTTTTTTTCTCTGGGGTAGATGTTATTAATTTCTTCATGGTAGAACCTCTTTATCACCTTAAAAGCTATCAAGGACCCCAAAGAGCTTCGTTTTTTGTTTCTATATTTATCATATTGAGAGTTTTATAAAAATGTTAATTCATTTAAAAATAAACTCACTGCATGTTAACACAAATATATATATATTTTATATATATATAAAATTTTTCTTCCTTTTTTGAGACAGAATCTTACTCCATTGCTCTGGGTAGAGTGTTAGGGCATCATCATAGCTCACAGCAGTCTCTGCTTTTTTTTTAATTTCTTATAGCATAACTGTGTACATTAATGCAATCATGGGTGCAGTGACAGCAGTCTCAAACTCTTGAGCTCAAGCAGTCTTCCTGTCTCAGCCTCCTGAGTAGCTGGGACTATGGGTGTGTACCATCATGCATGGCTAATTTTTCTACTTTTTGTAGAGATAGGGTCTTGCTCAAGACCAGGTTGGTCTCGAACTTACGGCTTTAAGTGATTCTCCCTCCTCACCCTCCCAGTGTGCTGGGATTACAGGCATGAGCCACTGTCTCCAGTCTCTACCAAATTTTATTTTTAATCGTTTTTTTTTCTAGCTAAACCTGTATGATTTAATTAAAACTTTATGAAAACAATTGAGATGTAATAGTAAATGTTCATAAATCTGAAATTTTGAGTTTGATAAAATTTTACATATGTACGTATTTCTGTAATCACCCATTAATTAATTAACTAATTATTTTTTGAGAGAGCCTTACTCTGGCTCTCTGAGTAGAATGCTGTAGCATCATAGCTCATAGCAACCTCAAGCTCTTTCCTCAATTTTTCTATTTTTAGTGGCGATAGGGTCTCCCTCTTGCCTAGGTTAGCCTCGAACTCCAGCTACCTCGGCCTTCCAGAGTGTTAGGATTACAGGTGTGAGCCACCATACCTGATCTGTAATCACCCTTTAGATCACAGTAGTGAACATTTCTTTTTTTTGGAGATGGAGCCTCAAGCTGTCCCCCTGGGTAGAGTGCTGTGGCATCACAGCAACCTCTAACTCCTGGGCTCAAGCAAGTCTCCTGCCTCAGCCTCCCAAGTACCTAGAACCACAGGCGCCTGCCACAACACCTGGCTATTTTTTGGTTGCAGCCGTCATTGTTGTTTTTGGCGGGCCCGGGCTGGATTCGAACTCACCACCTTAGGTGTATGTGGCTGGCGCCCTAGCCACTTGAGCCACAGGTGCCGAGCCAGTAGTGAACATTTCCAGGACTCCAGTTCTCTCTACTTCCTAGTTACTCTTCCTTACTTCCAATGGTTAGCATTTTCCTGACATTCATCACCGTTGATTATTTTATCTTTTTTTTTTGAGACAGAGTCTCTATGTTGCTCTCAGGAGAGTATGGTGACATCATAGCTCACAGCAATCTCACACTCTTGGGCTTAAGCAATTCTCTTGCCTCAGCCTTCCAGCCTTCCAAGTACCTGGGACTGCAGGCGCCTGCCCCAACTCCTGGCTGTTTTTTTTTTTGTTGTTGTTGCAATTGTCATTTTTTAGCAGGCCTGGGCTGGTTCGAACCCCCCTGCCTTGGTGTATGTGGCTGGTGCCCTAACTGCTTAGCTGTGGGCACTGAGCCTGTCTTATGTTTTAGAATCGTCAGTTGCCTAAGAGGTGAGGAGGGCACTAAGTTTATCTCAACTTGAGTCTGGTGTGCATCTCTTGTCTGACCAACGAACAGAGAATTTCTCTTGAAGCCCACTTAGTTGACATAGGGCCATAAATAACTTTGAAAAGGCGGACAGATAAATGAATAGCTGATTATGGTGGTTATACACTTTGACTTTGCCATTTCTAAGTTTTACACTAATTTCTAGTGTACAGAGGCAGCAGTCAGAATGATGAGATATTTTACAATATACACTTGTCTCTAAGGATCCATGGTGGGGTAGGACCTCCCTCAGATACTGAAGTCCTCAATAGAAAATAGCATAGTATTTGCATAGTACCTATGCACATCCTCCTATGTACTTTAGCTCTAGATTACTTTTAATAGTTAATATAATGTCAGTGTTATATAAATAGTTGCTATCCTGTATTATTTAGGGAATAACAAGGAGATAAAGTCCATGCATGTTTGATACAGATTCACTGTTTTTTGTTTTGTTTTGTTTGTTTGTTTGTTTGCACTTTTGGGCCAGGGCTGGGTTTGAACCTGTCACCTCTGGCATATGGGGCCAGTGCCCTATTCCTTGAGCCCCAGGAGCTGCTCAGATTCACTGTTTTTTCTTTGCATATTTTTTTTTTCTGTAGAGACAGTCTCACTTTATCACCGTTGGTAGAGTGCCGTGGCATCACACAGTTCACAGCAACCTCCAATTCCTGGGCTTAAGCGATTCTCTTGCCTCAGCCTCCTGAATAGCTGGGACTACAGGCGCCTGCTACAACACCCAGCTATTTTTTGGTTACGGTTTGGCCGAGGCTGGGTTTGAACCTGCCACCCTCCATATATGGGGCCAGCGCCCTACTCACTGAGCCACAGGTGCCGCTCCTCTTTGCATATTTTTGATCTGTAGTCAGATGAATCTATGGAATCTTCTTTTAGCAGAAAGCTAACTGTATTTATAATTTTTACAGTATCTTTTCTTTTTTTATTTTCTTCTT
>NW_003852408.1:969513-971615 GCF_000181295.1 Otolemur garnettii | reverse complement strand
TGTGGCTGGTGCCTTAGCCACTTGAGCCACAGGCGCCGAGCCTCTTTTTTTCTTTTTTGAGATGGAGTCTCACTGTGTTGCCCTCGATAAAGTGCTTTGGCATCACAGCTCACAGCAGCCTCTAACTCTTGGGCTTAAGCGATTCTTTTACCTCAGCCTCCCAATTACCTGGGACTGTAGGTCCCCACAACGTCTGTCTTTTTTGTCGTTGTTGTCATTGTTGTTTTAGCAGGCCCTGGCTAGGTTTGAACCCACCAGCCCCGGTGCATGTGGCCAGCGCTCTACCCACTGAGATACAGGCACCAAGCCTAGAGTATCTTTTAGATCTTGCTCTATTGCCTAGATTAGAGTGCAATGGCATCATCATTGGTTATTGCAACCTCAAACTCCTGTGCTCCAACAATTGTCTCGTTTTAGCCTCTACAGTAGCTGGAACTATAAGCATATGCCAGCTAACTATAAGCACCCAGCTAATTTTTGTATTTTTTATAGAGGTGTGGTCTTGCTGTGTTGCTCAGGCTGGTCTCAAACTTTGGGCTGCAAGCAATCCTTCTGCCTCAGCTTTCCAAAGTGCTAGGACAATAGGCAGGAACCGCCACGCCCGGCCTATTTTCTGTTTTCTAAGCACTCTTCTTAAGATTGCTTTTGTAATTTCACTCAGGAAATTTATTAGTTCATTATTTTAACTTGACAATCAAAGATAATTTCTTAAAGAATTACTTGGATGTAAAGTATTAGCAGAAGATGGAGAGGCTTGTGGCAGAAACTGAGATAGGTAAGTAGGATCCTTATTTTAAGGTAGTAGGGAAGTCATGTTAAGAGTAGTAGAAACTAAACTTTAAATATATTATTATACGTTTCATTCACTTCTCATTGTTCCAGGGCTAAAAAGTAGAATATTCTTTTTTTTTTTTTTGAGCCCGAGTCTTACTATGTCCCCCTCGGTAAAGTATGGTGGCATCACAGCTCACAGCAACCTCCAGCTCTTGGGCTTAGGTGATTCTTTTGCCTCAGCCTCCTGAGTAGCTGGGACTATAGGCATTTGCCACAATGCCCAGCAATTTTTTTGTTGCAGTTGTCATTGTTGTTTAACTGTCCTGTGCCAGGTTTCAACCCACCACTCACAGTGTATGCAACTGATGCTGTAACCACTGTGCTACGGGCACTGAACCAAAAGTAGAATATTTTTTGATTTGGTCCTCATTGCCCTTTGTGGTCTGCTGTCACCTGTCTCTCCAGTTTCACTTCATTCTATGCCTCCTTTCCCCATGTAAACAAATATATGGGGAGTTGGAATGTTAGGGTTGATTTATTCATTTTGCTTTGCCTGCTATTGTATTTTTACAAAGAGGAGCTCAACAGTCTTGTTCTTGTGAACATAGTTGAGAAGAGCATAGGTAAAACACAGCAGCTGTGCTTTCTGGCCTGGAATTCTGCATTTAATCTTGACTAATTGTATGGGTATATTTTTCTCTTTAACAGGTTTCTTCACACATAAAAATCTCCTGTAAAAATACGGAAAAGAATGGCAGCAGAAACCCAGACACTGAACTTTGGGCCTGAATGGTGAGTTTTCAAAATCTCATCCTTTTCCATATTGGATGATGAATAGAGTAAGGTATTTGACAAGTGCTGGGTGATTTATAACTGTGCATTATTTATGACTTTATGTGTCTAGCTGAAAGCAATGTGCTAGCCCAGGAGTAAATTATATTTAGCAAATGACTGTGTTCTCTATTTTATAAAAATTTTTTCTGATCATATAAGGATATTGGAATTAACATTCCACACAGGTGCTACCGTAGGAAATTTACTTTTTGTTTGAGCCCTCATCTACATGCATATATAATTTTATATAATTGCAACATTTTCATGTCTGTATTTTCTGCTACTATGTTTTGTGATTACTCATTTAAAAAATAACTTAGTTAAATATTTGCATTTTATTTTATTGATGGCCTTAGGCCAGGTGGTCCAGAATACTGGCTATTAGTAGTGGTCCTGTCTAGAATTGAGTTAGCATTGGCCATAATAACAATTGGCCCTTGAGTCTGTCTGGAATTGAGTTAGCATTGGCTCATAATAACAATTGACCCGTACAC
>NW_003852408.1:965044-968152 GCF_000181295.1 Otolemur garnettii | reverse complement strand
ATTCTCTTGCCTCAGCCTCCCAAAAGTAGCTGGGACTAAAGGCACCTGCCACAGTGACTGGCTATTTTTTTGTTTCAGTTTGGCTGGGGCTGGGTTTGAACCCTCCACCCTTGTATATGGGGCCAGTGCCCTACCCACGGAACCACAGGCACCGCCTGATAAGTTGGAATCTTGTCTCAGACTTTTGATTGTTTATGAAGCATACTTCTTATAGTGTAACTTCCTATTCAAAGATTCTCACTAACCCTATTCCAACAATGTTTTTTGCATGCAATTCCTAAGTTTTCTATTTTTTTTTTTCCTCTGAGGTGCTTTAAAACTATCTGATAATATTTGGTGTTTTGCTCATTTTCAGATGTGGCATTCTATTCAAAGTCTTGGTGATACAACAAATGTTTCCAGCTGTGTGCTGTTACAAAGAGAACTTTTTTTTCTTTTTGGAGACAGTCTCAAGCTGTTGCCCTGGTAGAGTGCTGTAGTGTTACAGCTCACAGTGCCCTCATACTCTTGGGTTTAAGCTATTCTCTTGCCTCAGCCTCCCAAATAGCTGGGGTTAGAGGTGCCTGCTATAACACTGGGCTATTTTTGTTGTTGTTGTTGTTGCTGCAGTTGTCATTGTTGTAGCCAGCCTAGGCTGGGTTCGAACCTTCCATCCTCCATGTATATGGCCGGTGCCCTACCCACTGAGCTATGGGTGCTGCCTATAAAGATACTATATTATTATTGAACTTACACAAGTAAGCATATTGCCATGACAATAATAATACTCACTAATAGTTTAATTCTAGGGAGATTAGATAGGGAGAATTGTTATTTCTTCTTGACTTAGAAACCTAAGTTTTCTGAACCTTTACTAGCATTTGGAGACTGAGGAGAAATCAGTATTTGAAGTTTTAAGAACTGGTGCAGTGCCTAACGTTGACTTACATAATGCTGCGTTTGTTTTAATTATTCTATATTTTAAAGATGACTTATGTAATTATAGCCCACGCCTGTAATCTCAACCCTGTGGACAAGGCAGGAGGATTGTTTAAGGGCAGGAGCTTAAGGCCAGCCTGAGCAATATAGCTGGACCCTGCCTCTACAAAAAAAAAAAAAAAAAGCCAGGAGTGCTGGTGTGCACCTATCTAGCACTCAGCACCTACTCAGCTGAGTATTCCCTGCTACTCAAAGACTGAGGCTGAGGCTGGAGAATTGCTTGAGGTTAGGAGTTTGAGGTTGTAAAGAGCTGATGATGCCACTGCACTACAGACTGGCTGCAGAGTAAGATCCTGTGTCTAGGAAAAAACGTTTTTTGGCCGAGCATAGTGGCTCACACCTGTAATCCCAGCACTCTGGGAGGTTAGGGTAGGTGGATTGCTTGAGCTCAGGAGTTCAAGAACAGCCTGAACAAGAGCAAAACCCCAGAAAAACTAGCAGGGTGTTGTGGTGGGTGCCTGTAGTCCCAGTTACTTGGGAAGCTGTGCTGAGATGATTGCTTGAGGCCAAGAGTTTGAGGTTGCTGTGAGCTATTATGGCATTCAACCCTAGGGTGACGAAGTGAGATTCTGTCTCAAAAAAAAAAAAGAATGTTTTAAAATTATCATATTATGTTTCTAGAAAAATTAGAAAGTATACTAGAAGATACAATCACCATAATTTCACCATCCATAGTAATCTGTAAGACTCTTAAAAAGACTCTGTCTTTTTTAAGACAGAGTCTCAGTTTGTCACCCTGGGTAGAGTGCTGTGGTATCATAGTTCACAGCAAACTCAGACTCTGGGGCTGAAACAATTCTTTTGGCTCAGCCTCTCAAGTAGCTAGGATTATAGGCGCCTGCTACAACACCCAGCTATTTTTTTTAGAGACAGGTCTCGCTCTGGCTCAGGCTGTTCTCAAACCTGTGACCTCAGGCAATCCACTTGCCTCGGCCTCCCAGAGTGGTAGGATTATAGGCATGAACCACCCAGCCTGGCCTTTCCAGGTAGTTTTATGTGTGCTTTTTTGTGTATATGTCCATTTATTTTCTCAAAAGTGGGATCATGCTGTACATTAAATTTTGTGACCTGCTTTTGAAAAACAAGTCAAAAATCAAATTTTTTTATCAAAAAATATTTTCTATTCTATTAAATGGTTAAATTGTATGGATGTTACATCATTTACTTGTCCTCTAAATGTAGCATATAGAGATTCTCAGTTTTTCATTATTATAAAAATATATATTTTTCAAATCCCACCACACCAGGTGGATTTTTAACCCTTTAAAAAACATTTCAGACTAATAAGAAGATACAAACAATTAGGTTGCAATGTTTGTGTTTGATAGTTAAGGTCCCTGTTGTAGTTCTGTACCACCCCTAGGAGGTATGCACAATGTAAGGGTATAAAAATATTTTTAGTGAACATTGTTGTAGTTAAGTCATTATTCATATCTTACTAACTTCTTTTACCAGTAGATTTAAATTTATATAGCTCACTTCATAAACCATTTTGTACATAGCTCTTCTGCAGTTATCTGGAGTTTGTAACTGCTGCTCTTTTTAGAGTCTCACCCTGTTGCCCCAGGCAACAGATGCCATGGCATCAGCCTAGCTCACAGCAACCTCAAATTCCTGGGCTCACATCCTTCTGCCTCACCTCCTGAGTAGCTGATGCCCTACTCCTTTGAGTCACAGGCACCACCTTTTTTTTTGTTTTTGATACAGAATCTCACTTTGTTGCCCTCAGTACAGTGCCATGGCATCATAGCTCATAGCAACCTCAAACTCTCAGGTTCAAGTGATCCTTTTGCCTCAGCCTCCTGAATAGTTGGGATTACAGGTGCCTGCCACAACACCTGGCTAGGTTTTAGAGACAGGGTCTCATTCTTGCTCAGGCTGATCTCGAACTCCTAAGCTTAGGCAGTCCACCCACCTTGGCCTCTCAGAGTGCTGTGATTATAGGTGTGAGCCACTGCAATATGATGATATTGGAGTTCCCTTAACTACCTTTGGGAATACAGGGGATGAAGGGTAGAGGAAGAATAAGCTGACTGTAGGGTTTTAGCCATGTGAACCTAATGGGCTATTCGTGGTTGTATATGAAAATTTGACTGTGGGCTCGGCGCCTATAGCTCAACCGGCTAAGGC
>NW_003852408.1:962452-964616 GCF_000181295.1 Otolemur garnettii | reverse complement strand
TGTCTGTTTCAGCTTGTGTCTTACTTCTGTCCTCTTCTCTCCATACTTCTATTTTTTTTTTTTTGAGACAGTTTCACTTTGTCACCCTAGATAGAGTGCTGTGGCATCACAGCTCACAGCAACCTCAAACTCCTGGGCTTAGGCGATTCTTTTGCCTCAGCCTCCTAAGTAGCTGGGACTACAGGCGCCTGCCACAATGCCCGGCTAGTTTTTGGCTGTCATTGTTTGGCAGGCCCGGGCTGGATTCCAACCTGTCAGCTCTGGTGTCTGTGGCTGACACCTTAACTGCTTGAGCTGCTGGCTATTTATTTATTTATTTTTTGGTTGCAGTTTGGCTGGGGCCGGGTTCAAACCTGCCACCCTTGGTGTATGGGGCTGGTGCCCTACTCACTGAGCCGCAGGTGCTGCCTATGTAGAGTGCTTCTTATTACTGACCAGTTACTACCCATGGTAAAATTGGGCCTCTTTTGTTGAATAGATTTTTTTTTTTGAGACAAAGTCTCAAGCTGTTGCCCCTGGTAGAATGCTTTGGTGTCATAGCTCACAGCAACCTCCAACTTCTGAGCTCAGGCTATCCTCTTGCCTCAGTTTTTCTATTTTAGTAGAGAGGGCATCTCCCTTTTTGCTTTGGTTGGTCTGGAACCTGTGAGCTCAAGCTGTCCACCACCTTGGCCTCCCAGAGTGCTAGGAATATAGGCTTGAGCCACCGCACTCAGCCTGTTAAACAGATCTTGATAAAGGTCAGAAAGGTGAAGGTGATGAGGATGGAAAATTTTCCCTTGGTTTTGGCAGTGTTAAGATTATTCATGAACTTTGCTAGAGGTAGTGGAGTGGCAGGAGAAGTGGTGGACTGGGTTTGGAAGTGACTGGGAAGTGAGGGAATAGAGATGTTTCTGGAATGAAGAGGAAAGATGAATAGTGCATAGCTAGAAGGGGGATACTGCATTAAAGGACTTTTAAACAAGTCACTAGTAGATAGATTTAGAGACTGAGAGGAAGGTACATAGAAAAGGATTGAATTTCTAGAAGAGAGGGTTATGTGGAGGAGATAATACTGGTGGGTTTTTAAAGAGGGATATTGCACCAAATATGTTTTAGCTTTTCCAAATATCTGTAGGTGAAGAGGGACTTGGAATTGGATTTGTTGATTATTGAGACAGAGAACAACTGTTATCCTCATTCAGGCAACCATTTTCCCTTAGTCTGAGTTCCTTTCAACTTGCCTTAGTCTCTTTATAATAGCTAGAGGAATCTCTGATTGTTATTCTTAATAGATCCGGTGTCTGTAAGAATGTCAGTCCTGGATGTTGGATAGCCATTGGGGTCTATTGGAAGGGACAGGGTGGTGAGTTTGAAACCTTGTTGTGAAGAACAGTTGAAGAAATTAGGAATGTGAGGCCCTGAGAAGTGGTTTCTGGTGAGACATGGTGACTGTTAGCCAATACTTGAATGATTTTCACTTGAATGTTTAGATGTGCCCTCTAGTGGTAGAAACTATTGGCAAGTATATTGGCTCAGTATAAGGAGTATATCTTATTTTATATATTTTTATTTTATTTTACTTTATTTTTAGACAGAGTCTTACTCTGTTGCCCAGGCTAGAGTGCCATGGTTTCTAGCTTTAGCTTGCAGCAGCCTCTAATTCCTGGGCTCAAGTGAGTGATCCTCTTACCTCAGCCTCCCACGTAGCTGGGACTATAGGCACCCACCACCATGTCTGGCTAGTAGAGATTGGATCTTACTCTTGCTCAGGGCTCGTCTTGAACTACTGAGCTCAGGGGAATCTTCTTGCTTTGGCCTCCCAGAGTGCTAGGATTATAGATGTGAGCCTCTGCACCCTGCCAAGGAAGATATTTTGAAATAATTTTTTTTTTTGAGACATTGTTTTGTTCTGTTGCTCTGGTTAGAGTACAGTGGCATCATTTTTGCTCATTACAATCTCAAACTCTTGGGCTCCCATTATCTTTCTGCCTCAGCCTCCTTAGAAGCTGGGATTGCAGATGTTAACCCCCACACCAAGCTAATTTTTTCTAATTTTAGTAGACATGGGTTCTTGACTCTTGCTTAGGCTGTTTTTGAATTCTTCAAGCAATCCATCTGTCTCAGCCTCCCAGAGCGCTAGGATTATAGATGTGCGCCACTGCACCTGGCACTTAAAATAATT
>NW_003852408.1:959718-960874 GCF_000181295.1 Otolemur garnettii | reverse complement strand
CTACTTAATCTGAATACACATGATATTAAAATTGGAGAAAATATATTATTTTAAAGGGGAAACTACAGACATATTTCACTTAAAAATGAGGATGTAATATAATAAACAACATATTAACATGTTGAATTAAAAATTAATGTTTAAGTAATGTACTTTGGTCCAAATTAAATACAGTTTATATTAGAATTAGTCACTAATTAGTCACTAAAATAAGAAAGAAATTAGTGACTAAAAAACAATTTTTTGCTCTTGGAAGATGCTAGTGAAATTAGTCATTTCATTGGAAACTAATTATAGGCCAGGTGCAGTGGCTTATGCCTGTAATCCCAGCCCTTGGGAGACGGAGGCAAGAAGATTGTTTGAGGCCAGGATTTTGAGACCAGCCTGGATAATATAGTGAGATTCTCTCTACAAAAAGTAAAAATAAAAAAGAGAAGACAAATACAAGGAAGGAATCAAGCCTTTTCCCTTCCTTTTCTATATAAATTATACCATTTGGTAAGTATACCAGATAAAGAAGGAAATTTCTCTTTGCAGAAATAATCTGGCTAGTAAATAAAGATAGAATATACTTACTTTATAACCTTAATGAATTTAGGGGTCTAAACATTGATTATCAGTGGCTGGTGGCATCACAAAAACATCCAGGCAATATGTACCTCCTGATAAAATAATTTAGCACCAAATATGAAATATTTCCAAAAAAATGGAACCCAAATTGATTGAAGTCTCAAAGTCTCTACACCCAGTCATCAGTTTACATGAAATGCAGAGGCCATGTTTGATTACCTGATGGATAAAATCAGCCAAATCCAGACTTTTAAAAAAAGTCCTTATTTTTAAGAGGAAATGAAGATTTAATTTACAGATGAAATAGTAAGTAAAATTTTTCTTCAAAATAATATCAAAGGAAGTGTAGATGAGGTGGTGGAAATGGAAATACAGAATTGGCCAGGGATTATTTATTTTGAGCCCGATTGATTGGTACATGGGAGTTTGTCATCTTGGTGCTTTTATATATGTTCAGAATTGTCCATCATAAAAAGTAAAAAAAAAAATGGAAAGAGAAAATAAAAATATTGAAAAACAACCCTACAATCTCACTTTACTAATGCATCTTCTTTTTTCAATATTACTTTCTATTTTTAAGCACTTT
>NW_003852408.1:957349-958479 GCF_000181295.1 Otolemur garnettii | reverse complement strand
AATGGGTTCCTTTAACCCTGGGTGTGTGTTACCTTGTAGAACTTTGGGCAGCCCACAGCTTATCAGTTATTCCTTTCTTTTTTGAGACAGAGTCTCATTTTGTCACCTTCGGTAGAGTGCAGTGGCATCACAGCTCCCAGCAACCTAAAACTCTTGGGCTCAAGTGACGATTCTCTTGCCTCACCCTCCCACGTAGCTGGGACTATAGACACCCACCACAATGCCGGGGTTTTTTTTTAGAGATGAGGTCTTGCTCTGGCTCAGACTGGTCTACAACTTGTAAAGCGCAGGCAATCTACCCGCCTCAGCCTATAAGAATGCTAGGATTACAGGCGCGATCCACTGCACCTGGCCTCTTACAAGTTACTCCCAGTATGAGTTCTTCCACTTGCTGTTTGACATAGTGTGGCAGTAGGATTTTACTCTTGTCATTTTTCCTAAGACTTTTTTCCTTTTTTCTCATAAAAACAGAATTTTATTTTGCTTATTTTATATATTTTTAGTGATGGGGTCTTACTGTCACTCAGGATCATGTATAGTGGCATGATCATTACTCACTGTAATATCAAACTTCTTGGTTCAATTTACCTCCCACGTCAGCTCTCTTAGGAATATAGGCTCATACCACCACACTTAACTATTCATTAATATTTTTATTTTTGCAGAGACAGGGTCTCACTACATTGCTGAGGCTGGTCTCCAGCCCCTGCCCTCATGTACCACCTTGACTTCCCATGGTGCTGGGATGACATGCACCACCAGGCCTGGCCATTATTATTTTAAAATTAAAATAGTCTCTTTCTGTTCCTTAAAAGCACTGTCTATTGGAGAGAATGTGTGTATTTTTTTCCCCTTAGCTATATATATAATTTTTAGTTTTTCTTTATACTTCACCACATTTTCAAATTCTCAACACTGATCATTTATTGTTTTTGTGAAAGATACATAGATGAAATATTGCAAGCATATATAAATATAAATTAGATAAACACCCATGTACTTACCACCAAGCAGAAAAAAATAAAAGCATTATAGCATTACAGGTGTAATTAAAGCTACCCCTCTCCCCCCTTTTTTTAAGACAGATTCTCATTCTGTTGTCCTTGGCTAGAGTGCAGTGGTATCAGCTT
>NW_003852408.1:955070-956368 GCF_000181295.1 Otolemur garnettii | reverse complement strand
TTTCACTTTGTCAACCTCAGTAGAGTGCTATGGTATCACAGCTCATAGCAACCTCTAGCTCTTGGGCTCAGGCGATTCTCTTGCCTCAGCCCCCTGAGTAGCTGGGACTACAGGCGCCTGCCACAACGCCTGGCTATTTTTTTTGTTGCAATTTGGCCAGGGCTAGGTTCAAACCTGCCACCCTCAGTATATGGGCCAGTGCCCTACTCACTGAGCCACAGGCACTGCCCAAGCCAAGTTTTTTTTTTTTTTTTTTGTATGCCATACTTTATTAAATATTTTTGCTTTTGCCAAATAGATATTAAATAATTAGCTATTACCAAACCATTCTTTGAAGTGGTTGTTCCCATGTATAATCTCACAAGCACTGTTTGAAAGTTGCCATTGTTTTACATGTTTACCAACAGCTGGTATTGTGAGACTAATTTTCATGATTCTAATGTGTATAAGATGGTATTTTTCTTTTGTTTTAATCATATGTGACTTTTGTAATTAGGAGAAATGTATCTCCCTTCATATCCCCCAAGCTTCCCAGGGTCATATCATGACACTTTTAACGTAAAGCGTTTCCAAATGGTTATTATTCAATGAACTGCTTTCTTAGTGTTCTATGACAAAAGGTTGTATTAAAGCTAAAGTCTTTGATACTTAGAGATAATAGGATTTCTTTCTGCTTTGCTAAAGAACTGAAATGAAAAACTTCTACAGTATATCATAAATAATAAAAGTCTATAGTGTCAGACTGTTTGACACTTTATTTTATATTCTCTGTCTTTCCCTATTCTAGGCTCCGAGCTTTGTCTAGCGGTGGGAGTATTACATCTCCACCTCTTTCTCCAGCATTGCCGAAGTATAAGTTAGCAGATTATCGTTATGGCAGAGAAGAAATGTTAGCACTTTTCCTTAAGGACAACAAGGTAAGACAGTAGGAAAAGAGTTCAAAATTATGACAGACTCTCGGGTATGTACAACAATGTAGTGATATATGAAAAAAAATATTTTTACTAATATGTTTACCCATGCCTTTTCTCCCCGCCTTATCATTTTCCTGCTTTGAAACCTTCAGTAGTTAACGGGATGTTTTCTAAATGTAGCATAGTGTTTTTCAGAGGGATCTAAAACTTTCATTATAGGAATAGGCAACTTCATGGAAACAGGAGAACCCAGTCAGTACTTAATGCCTTCTCAAGCTAATTTCCTCTTTACCACCATTTCACACCTATTTCTGTCCCAGTTTGATGGCTAGGAAATAAAGCATTTCTCTCTTCTGTTTATTGCATCTCTTTTCTTTTTTTTTT
>NW_003852408.1:952794-954540 GCF_000181295.1 Otolemur garnettii | reverse complement strand
TTTTTTTTGAGACACAGTCTCACTATGTCACTCTTGGTAGAGTGCCGTGGCGTCATAGTTCACAGCAACCTCAAACTCTTGGGCTTAAGTGATTCTCTTTGCCTCAGCCTTCCAAGTAGCTCGGACTACAGGCTCCTGCCACAACGCCCCGCTATTTTTTTTTTTGGTTGCAGGCCTGGGCCAGATTCGAACACACCAGCCTTGGTGTATGTGGCCGGCGTCCTACTCACTTAGCTATGGGTGCTGAGCCCAGAGTCTTACTCTTTACCCTGGGTAGAGTGTTATGGTGCATAGCTCATGGCAACCTTAAATTCAAGAGATAAGTGATCCCCTTGCCTCAGCTTCTTGAGTAGCTGGGACTACAGGTTCGTGCCACAGTGCCTGGTTAGTTTTTCTGTTTTTAGTAGAGATGGTCTTATTCTTGCTCAGGCTGGTCTTAAACTCCTGAACTCAGGCAATCCACCCTCTTGGCCTCCCACAGTGGTAGGATTATAGGTATAAGCCACAGTGCCTGGCCTGTTCTTTCCCTTTTCAGTTTAAAAATTAAATTTTTAATGGAGAGAGAATCATAAAGTACAACACCATGTCTTTGTCTCTTATAAATGACCAAAGCAGAAACAGTAAAATGTAAACTTCTATTATCTGACTAGTGAGAAATAGTATTTTGTAGTTTTTCAATGTATTTAATTTTTAATCAAGAGTATCAAATGTTAGTGGTGGTTGCTAAGGACAAATACAGTTGTTTATAAAGCTTTCCTTCTGCTTTGAGTTAAATGTGGAGATTTTTACTCCTGCCCTGTATGCTTTGGAATACCTGAGTTAATGCCAGATCCAAAAGTAGTGATCTTATGAGAGGACAGGGAGGGTGACTGGTGTTTTTAATATTTGACTTTTTCAAAATAGGTGAGTACTGTTGTAGTTAATTATAGCTGAATAAGCTTTAATCTTTCTTTATAACAATCTGCAATAAATAGCTGAAGAGTGTTTTTTCTTGCTTTTTATCTTCTTGTAATTAGAAGATTAGCATTAATCTTGTAGTCATGTGTTTGGTCTATAGATACCGTCAGACCTTCTGGATAAAGAATTTCTGCCCATCCTCCAGGAGGAGCCCCTGCCACCATTGGCTCTTGTTCCCTTTACAGAAGAAGAACAGGTTTGTGCCTAGCTCTGAATCCTAGCAAACCCTTGTTGCTTTCCAGTAAGTATGGAAATAGGAACCTGTTTCTTAGGCTTAAGGATTATCTTGCATCGTAATAGGTCTTTTTCTTTTTCATTATTTCTTGGAATGCAGATGATTTTTTGTGGACTGGGTTTTGTTTTTGTATCTTAAGCAGCTAAGTATTACATAGAGATAAGGAAAATGTTTCTTAAGGACAATGGGAACCTTTCCATAAAACTTGCTTGAGTAGAGAGGAAGAGTTATTTTTTGGGGTGGTAAGGGAGAAGATCAACTTTGTAGAAAAACATAGTTTTTCAGAACTAATTGCCAACCTGAACTCTGACCATTTTATTTTACCACTAAAGGAGACTGTAGATCTTCAGCTTAAAATTTACTTAAAATTCTTTGGTCACCAATTTTTTTGTGTGTGATGTTGTGAGAAAGTAAACTAATGGGATGGAAAGTAGAAAACTTTGTGTTGTCCCTATTTATAGTATATATACCCTGTGCAAACGTAAGGTTTCTCATTTAAAGGAATTTATATGATTGTTGTAAAATGGAGAAATAAAGAGTTTTGTTGAAATGCT
>NW_003852408.1:951383-952610 GCF_000181295.1 Otolemur garnettii | reverse complement strand
AAGTGATCCTACTACTTCAGCCTCCCAAGTAACTGGGACTATAGTGCAGGCCACCATGCCTGACTGATTTTTCTGTTTTTCGTAGACTTGGGGTCTCCCTTTGTTCAGGCTGGTCTTGAACTCCTGACCTCAAGAGATCTTCCTGCCTTGGCCTCCCAGAATGCTAGGATTACAGGTGTGAGCTACCATGCCTGTCCTGGAATGTCACTTTAAGCAGAGAATCAGCGTAACTTTTTTTTTTTCTTTTTTAAACAGCTTTATTGATTAGCCAAGCATAGTGGCGCATGCCTGTAGTTGTAGCTACTCAGGAAGCTAAGGTGGGAGGATTGCTCAAGCCTTGCATTGGAGGTTTGCACCACTGCATTCTAGCCTGAGTGACAGAGTGAGAACCTGTTTCTTTTTTTTGAGACTTTGTTGCCCTTGGTAGAGTGGTGTGGCCTCATAGCTCACAGCAACCTCAAACTCTTGTGCTCAGCTCAAGTGATTCTTGTCTCAGCCTCCCGAGTATCTGGGACTACAGGTGCCCACCACAATGCCTGGCTATTTTTAGAGATGGGATCTCGCTCTGGCTTAGGCTTGAACCTGTGAGCTCAGGTAATTCACCTGGCTTGGCTTCCCAGAGTGCTAGGATTACAGATGTGAGCCACTGTGCTCAGCCTGAGACCCTGTTGCTTAACAAAAAATAGCTTTATTGAGGCATAATTCACCCATGATTTTGAAGTATACAATTCAGTGGTTTGTAGTATATTAACTGAATTCTATAGCCGTCTCCCATGTTTGATTCCAGAACATATTCATCATTACTTTTTAATGACAGCTCTAGGCATTTTCTCTACATTGTTGCTATGTTTTGCTTGGGAAAGCCACAAGTAACTGTCCCTTGGAGTGGTATTTAAGATCTAAGAAAGTTGTGATATTTATCTCTGGTAATTTTCACCATATTTTTATAATTTTGGCTTCTTCTAAATCAAGCTAGTTTCATCTTTATTTGTGAAAGCGATTATCTTCTAGAATCATTAGCAGAGTCACCCTAGAAGACCCATTTTCATTGACCAAAATGTATCTTTTATTATAAGTAGTGCATGGGAAAGAGTCTGTCTCCAATGATGGCCAGAATCTTCCTTCCAAGTATCAAATTAACATCTGACCATACTTGGATTTACTTTTTCTTTCTTTCTTTTTTTTTTAAATGAGAACAATTGACCTTTTATTCATTTATTTTTTAGC
>NW_003852408.1:947471-948808 GCF_000181295.1 Otolemur garnettii | reverse complement strand
AGTGCTGTGGCTTCCTAGCTCATAGCAGCTTCAAACTCTTGGACTCAAGTGATCCCCTTGCCTCAGCCTCCTGAGTAGCTGGGACTATAGGCATCTGCTATAACACCTGGCTAATTTTTCTATTTTTACTAGAGACAGGGTTCTCCCTCTTCCTCAGCCTGGTCTCAAACTTCTAAGCTCAAGCAGTCCACCTTACTGGGTCTCCCAGAGTGCTAGGATTATAAGCGTGAGCCACTGCATCTGGCCAGTGTTTTAAAGATAGTATGTAGTTAAGTGGCTACACAAATCATTTGGAAAATCAAAAATTATTAAGACAGATGCTCTTTGCAGCTTTTCGGTTAATAATAGTTTACCACACAATTGGTTAACAATTTAGAGAAGACAAATATTCGATATGCACTAATTTACACTCCAAAAATAGTTGTAGAAGACTAAAGGAGTAGGTTTTTATTTTGTTTTTATAATGGAAATTTTATTTTTTTTGGAGACAGAGTCTCACTATGTTGTGTGGCGTCATAGCTCATAGCAACCTCAAACTTGTGGGCTTATGCGATTCTCTTGCCTCATCTTCTCAAGCAGCTTGGACTACAGGTGCCTGCCATATGCCCGGCTATTTTTTTGTTGCAGTTGTCATTGTTGTTTAGCTGGCCCTGGCTGGGTTTGAACCAACCAGCCTCAGTGTATGTGGCTGGTGCCGTAACCACTGTGCTACAGGTACCAAGCCAATGGAAATGTTTATTTTAAGGTTGGCATGCTAAGATCACAAGTGCTTAATATAAGGATTGGGGAGACCTTATAACCACAGAAGATCATTTTTGAAAACATTTAAAGTGCCTCATATAGGATTACCTGCACTTAAGGGTAGCCTTTGTCATTTATAACATAGATTTGAGTAGGATAGTGCTTAAAAGATTCTATCTTCCTAGACTACAGGTTTTTTTTTTTTTTTTTAAGGCCGGGGCCAGGTTTGAACCCCCCACCTCTGGTTATATGGGGCTGGCACCCTACTCCTTTGAGCCACAGGCGCCACCATAGACTAGAGTTTTATATACTTTTTCTTTCAATGCCTTATAGGGAGGTAAATACTCCTAATAACTTAAAGCATGCTTCTTATTTTGTTGTATAACTTAAGGTTCCTGAAGTTACCTGAATTAGCTATTTTATCTTTAATTTGTATTCACACACTTATTCTCCCTCTATGTATTTATTATATGTATGTGTATGTATATGTAAATTATAACCAGGGAAAACAAAATTTCATAGAATAAAATCAATGCTCGAAATTTTAGTTATTCCTTTGGTTTGGCATTTCACTTGGATATATATCTCAGGGTTTT
>NW_003852408.1:942369-946272 GCF_000181295.1 Otolemur garnettii | reverse complement strand
CAGTCCTAGGCAATCAGGCCTGTCTGTGCCCCTAACTATGTCTGTTCTCTATTTCCCTGTATATTAGGTTGATCATAGGAAATTGCAGTTTTTGTGAATCAGAAATGGTTGAATATTAACACTTTCATATGGTTTGACCTATAAAATAGAATTGCCTTATATATTTTTTGTAAACTATATGGAATTTTTAAATTTATTTAATTTATTTTTTATTTTTTTTGTAGAGACAGAGTTTCACATTATCACCCACAGTAGAGTGTTGTGGCGTCACACAGTTCATAGCAACCTCCAGCTCCTGGGCTTAGGCAATTCTCTTGCCTCAGCCTCCCAAGTAGCTTGGGACTACAGATGCCTGCCACACGCCAGGCTATTTCTTTTTTTGGTTACAGTTTACCTGGGGCTGGGTCTGAACTGACCATCTTTGGTATATGGGGCTGGCGCCCTGCCAACTGAGCCACAGGCACCTCCTAGCTATATGGCATTTCATGTGTAGATGATCAGGTTTTTAAACTTATTAATAGCTTTTATAGGTTGATACTTAGTTTCAGTTTTTTGCTTTTATAAACATTATTGTAGTTAAAGATCTTTCTGTTTATATTTCATGTGTGTAAGAAGTAGAATTGTCCTGTCAAAGGATATAATTATATATATTTTTAGAAATTACCTTCCAGAGGCTCAGTGCCCCGTAGCTCAGTGGTTACGGCACCAATCACACACACTGAGGATGGGGCATTTGAACCTGGCCCAGGCTGATTAAACAACAGTGACAACTGCAACAAAAAAATAGCTGGGTGTTGTGGCAGGCGCCTGTAGTCCCAGCTACTTGGGAGGCTGAGGCAAGAGAATCGCCTAAGCCCAAGAGTTTGAGGTTGCTGTGTAAGTTGTGATGCCACGGCACTCTACCAAGGGCAACATAGTAAGATTCTGTCTCAAAAGAAATTAACCTTCCAGAGAGATCATACAGGTTTGTGCTTTCAGTAGCAGAGTGTGAGAGTATGTGAAAATATATTATTATATTTTCATAATATATAATATTATATATATGCATTCTTCAGTTAACTCTGACTTCTGTTTTCTCAAATTATAGGTGGCTCATACCTATAATCCCAGCACTTTGGAAGTCTAAGATGGGAGGATCTCTTGAGGCCAGGAGTTTGAGAGCACTCTGAACCACATAGAGAGACCTCATCTCTATGAAAAAAATAAAAATATTAGCTGGGCATGGCATGTGCATATAGTCTTCCTAGCTATTTGGGAGGCTAAGGCAATAGGATCAATTGAATCTAGGAATTTGAGGCTATAGTGAGCTATGATCCTGTCACTGCATTATTCCTGGGCAACAGAGTGAGACTCTGTCTTCAAAGAAAAAAAAAAAGAAAAAATCTAGATTTTTGAAACCTCATAGTGTTGTTTAATTACGATAATTTCAGAGGCATTATTCGGTACTCTACTGGCTACTTAGTGCTATAAGGTAAGTTAATGTTTATGTTTGAATCGTTTTTCTTTTATGCTAAGTTAGTACGTTTTATTAAAATATAGCTTGAAATAGAAATAGAATTTTTTGTTTGTGCTTTTCTCTAATTTTTAGTAACCAGTTACATTTTATGTATTCAGTTTTGAAGTTGCTTTATTATATACCTATAAAACACAAAATGGCCCTATTTACACTAAAATTACATTAAAATTTACCTGACCAAATTGTGTTAAACAAAATTCTGAAAAAGATAAGGGATGAGGAGAAAATAACCTGTATATTAAAATAAATTTAATAATTAAAGTGAAAGTCTTTAATCAGTTACACACTGACTTCAAAAAAGGGAGCTATAGACATGATACTTCATTTGATTCTGAATCAAAACAGAGTCAATGGAAACAACTTTGCACTAAAATATTAGTTGGATTATAGGTTATTTTGTACCCTAACTCTTCTTTTTTTTGAGACAGAGCCTCAAGCTGTAGCCCTGGGTAGAGTGCTGTGGCATCACAGCTCACAGCAACCTCCAACTCCTGGGCTCAAGCAAGTTTCCTGCCTCCACCTCCCAAGTAGCTGGGACTATAGGCGCCCACCACAATACCTGGCTATTTTTTGGTTGCAGCCGTCATTGTTGTTTGGCGGGCCCGGGCTGGATTCTAACCCACCAGCTCAGGTGTATGTGGCTGGCACCTTAGCCGATTGAGCCACAGGTGCCGAGCCTGTACGCTAACTCTTAACCCTTACTTCTTGCTCTTCTGCTGGGAGGCCCCTTGGCTATAGCCATGCCCCCAAGGCTGCATTTTCACACCTTTGCACCTTGGTATGAATTTATGAATGTCTATTAGGTTTGAAGTGTATACAGAAGGCATTCAAATGGAAGAATATATTAACATTTTCTTAGTTTAAAACCCTCTTGAAAAATTCTTCTAATGCCCAGCATTTTTATAGTGTATGGATCGTTTAAAAAAGTTGTTATAATTACTTCTTGCTTTATCTTTTCCTAAGCCCCATATATTCCATTCATTCAGAAGTGTCAATTAGGCATATTTTTGGCTTCCTGGCCTCTCTTCTTCCCAAATGATGCATACCCACTACTGTCTCATTGTCCTTGACCCTATTCCAGATTGGCTATGGGTGCAAGTACAGTTTAGTGACTGAGTGATTAGGATTTTATTTTTACATGTATACCTTCCCCCTTTTCATTATTGTATATTTAGGTTGTTGGTCTTAGGTAGATTCTTGTTTGGCCCTTCCCCATTCACTTTTGATTCTTGTCATTCTGTTAAATACTACTTGGGAGTTGCTAATTTGCATTGGTGACCAGAATAAGGCAAAAAAGGATCATTCTCCTCTTTATCATGCTACTCTTTGCATTAGAGCATTTTGTAACTTCTTTTCATTTCCACCTTTCACTAGTTCTCTTTTATAATGTTTTCTATATTTATTCTGTTGTGTGTTTACCCTATTTGTTTTTGGATATGAAGAGCATTTAGTTTGTTTGCTTGTTTAATATTTTCTTACCAAATGTAGCATAGCATAAGGCATTGGTTGTTAATTTTGTTGACCTGAAATGTTAATTAGAAATTGTGAGCTAAAATCAAATTTTGGATCATCTTCTATGTTGTGTTATGGTTATGATTTCCTATTGCTAGTGGTGATTAGATGCCATTTTGCAGATACAGCGGGAGGGGGGAGAAACAACATGCAGTTTTATCTGTTTTATCCATTTTTTCTTTCTTTTCTCTTTTTTTCTTTTTCTTTTTCTTTTTTTGGCAGAGAAATTTTTCCATGTCTGTAAATAGTGCGGCTGTCCTGCGATTGACAGGACGAGGAGGAGGAGGAACAGTGGTGGGGGCTCCTAGAGGTCGAAGTTCTTCAAGAGGGCGAGGTGAGCTTTCACATGAATAAAGTAATAACGGAGGAGGAGGACAGGGAAATCACTTTTAAAATATTGTAATGCCTGATTAAAAAAAAACCTGTTCTTTGACTTTATCTGCATATCAAATGCCCTGAACATTTGTTTCCTGAACATTTCTTAAGATATCTCCTCTACAATTCTGGATTTGGAGCAGAGGAATTTAATTGTAGTTTTAGAGATTTGAACATGAAGGTGTCTAGACAGTCCCAGTTTACTTCTACAGATACTTGTTGTCCATGTTCCTTGTTCCCAGGGAGCCTTATTCTTTGGGAGGCAAAGCTTCCTAACGTGTCTTGAGTGCTGGAGCAGCACCGATGTCGTGGCAGGCTTCTGGGACACACACGGGTTTCTGTATGGGGGCCATGTGTCAAGAATGTCTCCGACTAGAAAGGGGCTTTAGCAAAAACTGTCTTATATTGGAACCTTTCGGGGGTAGAACTAAAAGCAATTAAGCAGCATTTGTTTATTTAACCCATGGTTTTAAAGATTTATGTCTTGTCTTAGAACAGTT
>NW_003852408.1:935656-942155 GCF_000181295.1 Otolemur garnettii | reverse complement strand
CCCAAGTAGCTGGGACTATAGGCGCTTGCTATCACACCTGGTTATTTTTGTTGTTGTTGTTGTAGTTGTCATTGTTTGGTGAGTCTGGGCTGAATTCAAACCCTCTAGTTCTGGTGTATGTGGCTGGCACCTAAGCTGTTTGAGCTACAGCTGCCGAGCCTATAAGGGCATTCTTAATGTTTGTAGTGTAAATATTGACTTGCACACTCTTAAACCAGTTAAATCATATTCTAAACATACCTCGTAATTTTCTCTTTGAGATGCTTTAGAAATGGAAGAGTTGGGTGTTTGCAGTGACCATTGTCTCCACATATCGTATCACCAAGATGGGCTTGAGTGTCTAAATTCTTTTTAAGGTTGTGCCTTAATGAATAATTTGTGTACAATATTTATAGGGAATGTGTTCAATTGTTCATTTTTGGTAAGAGGTTTCTTTAGGTAGTCCATTTAGAATGTGGGAATGCTGGTGTGATAATGAAGAGTCTAACTGAAACTCTTGACTTGTTATGCTAGGTACCTAGTAGTGTTTTTGTTCCTTCTGAATTTACTTGTCCATCTCTAGAACAGTAGTTTTTAACTTGAGGCATTCTTAGACTTACCTAATAAAGCTTATAAAACTATATCTGGGCGGCGCCTGTGGCTTGGTGAGTAGGGTGCTGGCCCCATATACCGAGGGTGATGGGTTCAAACCCAGCTCTGGCCTAACTGCAACAAAAAAAATAGCTGGGTGTTGTAGTGGGCGCCTGTAGTCCCAGCTACTTGGGAGGCTGAGGCAAGAGAATTGCCTAAGGCCAAGGAGTTGGAGGTTGCTGTGAGCTGTGACTTCACGGAACTCTACCAAGGGTTAATAAATGAAACTCTGTCTCAAAAAAACCCAACTATCTCTGCAACACAAATTTGGGTGGTATCTAGGCATGTGTGTGCTTTAGGAGCTCTATAGATAATTCAGATTTGCACTCCCAGTTATGTTCCATTAGTCCAGAATTTGTCTCAGATCCATCTTCTTGGTGGTGTGATGGTGTTTTGGAGATGGGGCTGACCAGTCAACGACTTTGGCCTGCTACTTGGGCATTTCCTGTGTTTTTCTCCTGTGGGTTGCTAGCAAGGAGAGGTTGTATTTAGGCAGTTTTGCCTCCAGTGCTTTTCAGGGAAAGTCAGAGTGTTTTTTTTTTTTTTTTTTCCTGAGACAGAGTTTCATTATGTCACCCTGAGTAGAGTGCTGTGGCATCACAGATCACATCAACCTCAAATTCTTGGGCTTAAGCGATTCTCTTGCCTCAGCTACCCAAGTAGCTGGGACTACAGGGGCCTGTCATGATGCCCCGCTATTTTTTTTTTTTGTTGCAGCTGTCATTGTTGTTTAGCAGGCCCGAGCTGGGTTCCAACCCATCAGTATGTGGCAAGCACTCTAACCAACAGATGCCAAGCCAAGTCAAGAGATCTTTTTAATCAAGAATTGTGAGCCCCCATTTGTGTAGCTACAAATTGTGTGCTAAATGGGCCCTTTAAAACAAAATTACCTGTTGAGACAGGCACAGTGGTTCATACCCATAATCCCAGCACTTTGGGAGATCAGGGTGGGAGGATCACTTTAGCCCAGGAGTTGAAGAGAAGTCTAGGAAACATAATGAAGCCCTGTTCTATAAAAAAATAAAAAAAATTGGCAGGACATAGTGGCATTTGCCTATAGTCCTAGCTACTCAGGAGGCTAAGGCAGGAAGATGGCTTGAACCCAGGAGTTGGAAACTGTAGTGAGCTATGATCGCAGCACTGTACTCTAGCCTGGGGGACAAAATAATACCCTGTCTCAAAAAAAAAAAAAAAAGGCCCATTGAGTGAATTGGTTCCTGTTCCTAGCACCTCGGAATGCTGAGGTAGGAGGATTGCTTGAGGCCAGGAGTTTGAGATCAGCCTGAGCAAAAGCAAACCCTGTCCCCCCAAAATAATTAGTTAATAAAAAAATTATTGAGAAACAAGAGAATGATTTATGATTTGTTCCTGATTTCTAATTTCTTTTGAAGTGAAGAATTATTACATAGGATAGAAATCTTACATTCAGAATGTCAATGGGTATGTATATAAGATAGGTGTTTTGACATATAGTGACTTGATTAACATGTTAATGTAAAAGAATGGCATGAAACTAGTTGAATGCATGTGCTGACTGAAAGATACTTCCATTGTCACAACTACCTGTGATTCTTGTAAATGGTCTCAATAGTTCATTTTATAAAACAAGGTCGTAGTTGTTAACATGCTTTTGTATTTTTCACTCATTACTTAATTTTAGCTTGATGGTTAAATAATGATTACTGTGGCTTTTCTTGGCATGGGCAGAGTTAACATTAAATTATTATCCTAGCCTTTTGTAGTTTGAAGAAACTATGATAAGAAAATCTGCTGACATCCAGACTGCTAAATACCCTGAACTAGTAAAATTTAAACAAACATATAAATGGATGGCAGAAACAGCATCAAGTAGTCATCTTCCTATTTTATTTAGTTGGGATGTTTAAATGCACACAACTGTCACCTGCTGCTGCTTTTATCATTAAAAAAAGGCATTATCTTTTTTCTTTTTTTTTTTGTAAAGACAGAGTCTCACCTTATCACCCTCTGTAGAGTGCTGTGGCATCACAAGCTCACAGCAACTTCTAACTCCTGGGGCTAGGCAATTCTATTGCCTCAGCCTCCCGAGTAACTGGGACTATAGCGCCTGTCTCTAAAAAATAGCTGGACATTGTGCCGGGTGCCTGTAGTCCCAGGTACTCGGGAAGCTGAGGCAAGAGAATCACTAGAGCTCAAGAGTATGAGATTACTGTGAGCTATGACACCACGGAAGTCTACCGAGGGTGATAAAAGTGAGACTGTCTCAAAAACAAAAAAGAAAAGAAGCAATGGATTTGGGGACTAGTCAAGAGGGTGTCCATTGTTCCTAAGATTACTCACAAGACAAATCAGGGCATTATTTTGGTATTGTGTAAAATTACAACTGCGTTCTGAGTCATTTCTTTCTTTCTGTTTTTTTTTGCAATTTTTGGCCGGGGCTGGGTTTGAACCTGCCACCTCTGACATATGGGGCCAGCGCCCAACTCCTTTGAACCACAGGCGCTGTCCAAGTCATTTCTTGATAAATTATAACTATAAAGTAGAAATACCACGTGAATATCTACCGTAATTATTTACCTCATTTATGTTTAGATTTGGAATGTGTTGATGCTTTTATTCAGTATCCATCATTTTCCTGTGGGTTATTTTGCATCATAGGAGAAATGAGTTATGGATGATGGCTAAGATTTCATTTAGTTATAAATACATCCTCAGACCCCACTACCTCAGTTTTCTCACATGCTGGATACACATCGTGTTTATTTGTTGGGAAAACAGAACAGAAAATTTAAAGCTGAAAGTGCATACTGTCGTCTTCTTCCCAGCCCAGCAATTGGATGTACATCCTTCTTGACCCTAATCATAGCTGCATCATTTATATAAATGGAATGATTTTTATATGTATTACTCTGTGGTCTGTGTTTGTTGTTCAACAGAATAATGTAGATTTCTGTTAATGTCAATACTTTATTTTCTGTGGCTTTATAAAGTATTCTAATATATACATATATATATATTTTTTTTTGAGATATTGTCTCATTTTGTCACCCTCAGTAGAGTGCTGTGGCATCACAGTTCACAGCAATCTCCAACTCTTGGGCTTAGGTGATTCTCTTGCCTTAGCCTCCCGAGTAACTGGGACTACAGATGCCCGCCACAACACTGGCTTTTTTGTGGTTGTTATTGCTGTTTTAGCAGGCCGTGGCCGGGTTCGAACCTGCCACCGTTAATATATGGGGCCAGGGCCCTACCCACTGAGCCACAGGTGCCGCCTCTACTGTATTTTTTTTTTTTTATCAGAGTTTTGTTAGTGATCCTTTGTTGATTAGATTGTTTCTATTTTTTAAAATTGCTATTAATACCTGTATAGTTTGCATATTTGTACAAGTATTTCTGTTAGGATAAACTGTTACTCGTATTACTGAATCAAATATTAATAGATCTAACCAAATTGCCTTGAATAAAGGCTAGTGTACATTGCCACCAGAGTCTCTAAATTCCTACATCTATATACTCCTAGCAACTCTGTGGTTTGAACTTAGTTTTGATACTTTTTTTACTTTAAGATTAGAGAGTAGGAGGCGGGACACAATTATAAGAGGGACTTTATTCAACAAATGCAATCAGTGTAACCTAATTCTTTGTACCCTCAGTGAATCCCAAACAATAAAAAAAAATGCAAAATGTGCAATCCCATATGATTCAGGCTCATGAAAAAGTTTACAGACTTTTATAGACACTGGATTAGACAAATAGAACAAAATATCCCACAGCACCAATGGCCTGGTTTGGAATCATTTTACATGTGTAGAAATTGTTTGTAACGTATTCCTAAAATTTTTGTTTTTTTTTCTTTGATATGTAACCAAAATATTCTTGACTTAACTAAAGATAAACATTGTTCTCATGAATCTTTAAATAACAGTACTGGACTTGTTATAAAGCTTATCTAAGAAGACAAATTTAAAAAAAAAAGATTTAAGAGTAAAGGATGCCTTTGGTGGATTTCTGTGGAATATCCTGTGAGGAGTTCATGACATTGATAGTTTTAGAGTTGATTGTGTTAAAGTTATCCTTTCTCTGGGATTAGATAAAGTATTTTAACTTTTGTGTGTGTGGTTGTTTAGCTCCTTTTTCTGCAAACTCTCCAAATCAGTATTTCTTCATTTTTTTATCGAAAATAGTCCAACAAATGGTTAATTTACATTGATGTTTTATTGGATTAATTAGAATTTCACTATTGAACTTTCATGATAGAGTTTAACGGAGAGACTTTTCTTGTTCAGGACTAGGATTGATATTGTTAACATTAGTTTTTGAACTTGTTTCATTCAACCTTCTGTGGTTTAGTTGCTTCAGTGCCATTGTTGATCTCACAGACCTTGCTAAAATTTAAATGCAGACATTCTGCTTTGTGCAGAGATTGAACTTTAGAGATTATTGTATGGTGTTGAATGTGTGCCAGATGTTGACATTGGTCATTTTTTCTGTTTTCTTATTTTCAGGCAGAGGCAGAGGTGAATGTGGTTTCTACCAAAGAAGTTTTGATGAAGTAGAGGGTGTATTTGGTCGAGGAGGTGGCAGGGAAATGCATAGATCACAGAGCTGGGAAGAAAGGTAACTAAAGGATCCAGATCTCTGCACAGATTTTTTGATATTAAATATAAAAAACATTTAATTTCTGCTTTCTGTAGAGAGAAGTCTTTTTGTATAGTTACAAGGTTTCATTTTTTTAAAAATGCGTTTAATTTTTGAAGGTCAAGGTGTACAAAATTTTTAAATGGTTCTTATTTAATGAAAGAAGCAGATTAGATAAATAAGTTAATATATTAGTGCCAGTGTAGATAATTAATTTGATTTGCTATTTTGGTGAGCAATTCAGTAGGATGCATTGCTGTTGTCTTCTTTGTAGGTCTTAGTAAATGCATATTATTTCTGTATAGTTTGTAACTTTTATTCCAAGTATGTAAAGATTAGTGAGGGCCATTGCAGAAAGATATATATATATATATATAAGGATGCTCACTGTGATGATATTTCTAATAAGAAATAATTGGGTCAGTGCCCATAGCTCAGTGAGGTATATGCACATATACCCAGGCTGGTGGATTCGAACCTGACCTGGGCCAGCTAAACAAAGACAACTGCAACAACAAAGAAAAGTAGCTGGGTATTGTGGCAGGTGCCTGTAGTCCCAACTACTTGGGAGGCTGAGGCAAGAAAATCACTTAAGCCCAGGAGTTTAGGTTGCTGTGAGCTGTGAGGCCTTGGCACTCTACTGAGGGCAACATAGTGAGACTCTGTCTCAAAAAAAGGAAAAAAAAAAAAGGAAACAAGCCAAACAGATTGATACTGCCTTTATGTAATTGTATATCTACACAGTAGAATACTACATAATACTACATAACTATTAAAGGTGGCTTTGAAAATATTTAATAATGTGAGAAAACAGTCTAAAACAGTTTATAAAACTGTGTTTAATTAGAATTTTTGGGTCAACAGAAACCAAGCTTTGGTAGGTACAGTGGTATATGGTTTTATTTCTATCTTTGTTTTCGGTATTTTTTAAATATTAGTTAATAACCACGTATTTATTTGTTTTATAATTTGAAACAAATGCTGCTAAAGAAAAATGAGAAAGTGAATGTCATGGACGGGAAATTTATATATTATGCTCATGCATTGTTCGAAACATTGTCTTTTCTAGGGGTGACAGACGTTTTGAAAAACCAGGACGAAAAGATATAGGTAAGGTTCTTAATGTATTGATATAAATATTTCCTGGACCTTCATGGTATTAGTTTTAGTTTTTGTTTTTTTTTTCTTGGTCAGGGCTGGGCTTGAACCCACCACCTCTGGCGTATGGGGTCAGCGCCCCACCCCTTTGAGC
>NW_003852408.1:927782-935361 GCF_000181295.1 Otolemur garnettii | reverse complement strand
TCACACATAAAGATAAATGTATAAAAAGTTGACTTGGTTACCTGCACTTCTCCAGTAGATGGGGTTGTAGCATTGCTTGCGTTTAGAATTCCATGGTTATTTGAGGGCTCCACTGCATGAAACCAGAGATGATGAATACAACAATCATTAGGATTTGCTTGAGTTAACTTTTTAGGTCTTTGTGTTCTCTGTAAGGCATGTATTCTTATTAAGGCCAATTTGTGAATTCAAACTTCAAGTTAGGAAACAATCTACTAACTCCTTTTCCAATGTAGATAGCATCTCATAGGTGAGAAAAAAATAGGGAAAAATGGTAGAATAATTGCTTTTATATCAGAGCAAGTCTAAAACTACAATTGTTTTTGTTTAGTCATCTATTCATCTGACCTTTTTTGTAGTAGTCTTTTTTGTTTTGTTTTGTTTTGCAATAAGAGCGATCAAATTACATAGTTAAGATATCCCCAGAAGAGGTATATGATAAGGAAACGGATTTCAGTGTTTATGCTGGAATTAATCATAGTTTATATTAAAGAATCTATGATGTTAAGATGAGCTTTTGGATTAAGGTACTACTTTACAAATTGCCAGTAGGTATTAGTATTGGAGAGAAAAACTGCCAGTTCATAGTGACAGTGGAGTTATGAGCATTACTATTACAAGTTCCAAATTCCTACATGTACTAAAAAACTTCTCCAGATCAAGATTGTGTCTAACAGTGTAAACCTTTCTCATAAATGTATGTAAATACCATTTACAGACTAATTTGTTTTAAAAACTAGTTTAATGGGGCAGTACCTGTGGCTCAAAGGAGTAGGGCACTGGCCCCATATGCCGAAGGTGGCGGGTTCAAACTCAGCCCCGGCCAAAAAAAGAAAACTAGTTTAACAATCAGCTTCAATTTTCCATATAAAACTCACTTAAACATGTCAGTGATTAAAATTCCTCAGTCATTAACATGGCATTGGTATTATTAGTTGTATTATGTTAATGAAAAACCAGTATATGTAGCATGAAATTCAGAATAGACTGGCTATTTATTTTTTGAGACAGAGTCTTAACTCTTTCACCGTGCATAGAGTGCCATGGTATCATAGCTCACAGCAACCTCAAACTCTTGGGTTGGAGCAAAATCCTCTTGCCTCAGCCTCCCAAGTGCTGGGACTATAGGCATCTGCAATAACAGCTAGTTTTTCTATTTTTAATAGAGACATGGTCTTGTTCCTGCTCAGGCTAGTCTTAAACTCCTGTGCTCAAGCAATCTACCTGCTTGGGCCTCCCAGAGTACTAGGATTATAGGCGTGAGGCACCCTGCCGGCCTGCCTAGGTATATATTGTTATCTTTACACCTGTTGTAGATCGTTGGATGAGTATTCATCTTAGGGACTTTGTCAGAACCTCTACTCCCATGATTTGTCTGATTCCATTCTTTGCCAGTCAATGCAGAGAAGTGAAGAGGGGCCCTTGAAGGGGCATAGGATTTGGAATCAGAAGATCATGGATATTCTAATCTCTCAGATATTTATTAGTTTCAAAGTGATAAGATGAAGTGATAATGCCTTACAGAATTTTTATGATTATAGTAGTACCCCCTTATTGAGGGGGATTTGTTCAAGACTCAAGTGGATGCCTGGAACTGTCAATGGTACTGTATCCTTTATATGTGTGTACTGTGTTTATTTCTATACTTGCATACCTATAATAAAAATATATGTGACTGGTCTTTCTTCCTTTTAAAATATTTATTTTTGGACTGTGGTTGACTATGGAATCATGGAAAGTAAAACTATGGATAAGGGAGGACCACTGAAAATTAGAGCGTATGAACTTATATTCTTTCACCAAGTATTGAGTTCCTACTTAGTATGCTAGGCCTTGTGCTGGGTGATAAACATTCCTTATCTTTGGAGGATATTGTGCACTGATCAGATTTTCAAATCATTCAGTGTTGAGAGGGTAGCTATAGAGTGGAACAATTAGGACTTGGGATCAGCATCAAGGTGGAGCAAGGGATCATATCTAATCAAATGGAAGTTTTAGAGTAGAAAATGCAAAGTCTTACATAAGTGAGTTACAGATTTTAAAATGTGGAGTAGTTGCATGTAACAGCAGCCTACTGGGGAAAGGCACAGCCCTTTCAAATGGTGCTATGCTTGTTACTTGGCAGTAATTACTGGAACTAAAGTATCCCTAGTGAGTCAGGTGATCGAAAGGCCCATTGTTGTCTGTGTTGTCACAGGATAGTCTACATGTTGTGTTCAGTTCTGGGGCCATACCTTGAAAGTGTCCATATATTGGAGTAGGGGGCTTGTGTGCCTGGGAAATTTGAAGCTTATGATGGGGATTTCATGAAGGTAATGAAGCTCTTTAGATAGAAGACAAGACTGGGCAGGACAGAGTGGAGAGGAATGTTAATGTTATCTTAAATATCATGTGAAAGAGGAATTAGACTTGATTTTTATGAGTGTCTAAAGGGTAGAAAGGGGCTGAACAATGGCAGGTTCATTGAAGGATTATTTGGCATAATCTTAAAAAGATTTAGTAATTAGAGTTGTCTGAAAATGCCTTGGTAAACCAGAGAGTTTCCTAACTGAGAATAACTTGATATTAGCTATTTGTTGTTGTTGTTGCAGTTTGGCTGGGGCTGGGTTCGAACCCATTGCTCTCGGTATATGGGGCCAGTGCCCTACTGAACCACAGGTGCTGCCCTTGATGTTAGCTATTGACACATCTTCACACTTTGTTGGCTTGGAATAGATGAGTGATACAGAGTTCTTTTCCATCATTATTTGTAGTTATCATATTTTAATTTATATTAATCCAATGAAGGTAATTTTATTAGCCACTTTTTATGAAAAGTAAAAAAAAATTTTTTTTGGTACCTTGTATATGTGGGTTATAACTCACATATCTTTGAAAAGACAGGTTCCATAAGACCAAATTGATCTCAGAACATTTAGGAGACTAACTACCATTTAGTATCTACTAATTGCTAGTATACTAAAATATCCTGGCATTGTCCAGACACTTACATATGCTAGTATATCATGGTGACTTTCATTTACTAAATGCTTTTTGTAAAAATGCTTGCTTCAGATTAACTGTGCTAAGAATTCTGAGCTTGCTTTTTTTGCAAATAATCCACTTTTGTTGATGATTATGTGGGTTAAAAAATTATTCATAATTATTTCTTACACTCTCTAAGAGTAATACTAAACTAGTTGGGACATACTGAGATATTGATCAATTGTGAGATGTTTTATGACTTCAAATTAGATAATTTAAGTACTGAAGGATCCAGAATGATTGTTCTTTTTCAGAGATCCCCAAATAGATGCATGTCATTTATTTGCTTCTTATATGAAAAGAAATGAGTGGAATGTGGACAGTCTGAGTAAGAATCATGCATAATCCCTATGAACACGCATCAGAGAACGTGGAGGTGAAAAAAGCCCTGTAATATTAGAAATTATAATTCCTGTTCAGATAGGAATTGAATGCTGCATCAGGGAAGATCAGTTCTGGTGGTCATCTTGTAGTATGATCCTTTGAGAATGAAATTAAAGGATCATTAGTAAGTAGATGATCCAGATGATACCAGTAGACTCAGCCCAGGTGTGATATTAATTAGTGCATTTTGGTGTGAAATACTTGGAAATAGACATAGCAAGTTTTGGTTATAGACTATTTCTGGCAGTTGGTAATAATGGGCTTGTACATACAGAAACTAGGCCCTTAGATTTTTGGTATCTGCTTGTCTCCACTTTGTTAGAACTGTCATGCTGTGTTTATTGATTTCTAAAGGTACTTTTATTTATTTATTTATGTTTTTTTGAGACAGAGTCTCGCTATGTTACCCTCAGTAGAGTGCTGTGCCTTCACAGCTCACAGCAACCTCCAACTCTTGGGCTTAAGTGATTCTCTTGCTTCAGCCTCCCAAGTAGCTGGGACTACAGGTGCCCGCTACAATGCCTGGCTATTTTTTTATAGCAGTTGTCATTGTTGTTTAGCTGGCCCCAGCCAGGTTCCAACCCGCCAGCCTCTGTGTATGTGGTTGGCGCCGTAACCACTGTGCTTCAGGCACCTAGCTCCAAAGGTACTTTTAAAGTTAGTTCCACAGTGACCTTCCCAATTCTCTCTCCTAAACTCCATGATGAAGCTCCCAGGTGTTCTAGGTTAGCAGTGCACATCTAGGAAGGCAGAACTGCCATTTACTGCTTCCCAATAATTTCCTCCCTCTTTCTTTTTGTGTACTCCATTTTCCTGAGAGGATAATGGTCTCTCTGCAGAAAACTTAATCCTTACCCTAGGTACTGTGATTCTTCAAAATTAGTGATTGAATCATGCTCACTGCTCTCAGGAGCTTTCTATCCCATAGACAAAAGTTTTTGATCACATTTCTTGGTTTTCAATTTATAATATATTTATTAAATACCATTAGTTTACCAACATTTTTGTTTTTTGGATGTGTCTAGGGAAAGTCATATTTGGTTTCCCAGTGTCAAGTTTATGTATAAACAGTAAATGTGATGCGAGATTCCTCTGACTTGAATGGAGCCTTAGATCCCAGGTCTTATTCATTTCACTTGTGTCACCTTTGGCAGCTTCACTTAGCTATTGAAAGTATGGTCTCTGTAAATAATGTAGTGCGGAAAAAACATACCATGTAAGTCTTCAATACTACTTTATTTTCACAGGTTAGATGAATCTTATTAATTTATTATAGAAATAAGAATTCCCACTGTCTTTATGGGTTACAGTAATCTGGGTTGGAGAAAAAACCATCCGTTGGTCTGGATACTAAAGAATGAATGCCTAAGATTTTGAAACAGCAGAAATTAACAATAATTGTCTGTATTCTTGATATTCTTCTGCTATTGTCAGCCTTAGATGACTCCAAAGTTATTCTTTATTTTTTTTTCCTTTTGGTCAAATAATAGAAAAGTGTTACTTGCTGCTCTACTCTGCTTTTAACAACTGCTTGCCTTTACTCAGTACTTATTTTGAGAGATGATCCTTCACTTTTCGCATAAATACCTGAATAAGAGAAATTTCAAAAAAGAAGAATAGCCACAAATCTGTTTGATACCTGATTAGGGTAACATTTTTGGTTATTGCATTGTTTGAGGACAGTTTTTTTTTTCATTTTCTTTTTTAATTGAAATGAAAATTATTTAAGATTGTCTTAATCTGGATGTAATAGAAAGGGTTCATTTTAGCATATATAAAATGGAAGATGAAGCAGAAAAAACATAATTTTTATCGAGTATTAGATTTAGAAAGAAATAATAGAGTTCATCTAGTCCAGCCTCCTACTGGTGAATAAACACTTTTTGTGTTTATAGAAAAAACTATGTGAAGTTGGAAACAGGCATTTGGGTTTGAAAATACTTTGTTGCCTAATTATTTTTGCTTTATCTATTGAAGATTTTTTTTTTTTTTGCAGGTCGTGTTATGTTTTTATTTATGAATTACTTAGAGCCACGGTAGTTTTTTATGCCTTTGAATCGATCATAGGAAGGGGATATTTTTAGGTTCTACTAGAAGCATTTCAGATGAACAGGTTATTAAAGTTTTAAAATCACTATTTGATTATTATGCAGAGTAGTTTTGAAGTAGATATGACTTTGTATCTCCTTGCCAAAAATACCACCCTGTAGGTTTCTTTTGGGCTGGAGCTCATCTTTCTCTGATCACCTTCTGCCACAAATATATGAACCGTATGAATGTGTTTGGATGTCTTGTTCAGATGCTTTTTGGATTATGTATAAGTATACTTTGCTTTTTTCTTGTTAATTTTTGTTATTAGCTATTAAAAATTAAGGAGGTAATACTTACCCTAGTTTTGTAGTATAAAGAACCAAAAGAATAATCTTTGCTGTCTTGAAAAAAATGTTATTTTTTCAAGGATGTTCACTAAATATTTTTAAATCATTATTCTACCCAGGGCGCTGGGTTTGAAACTAGACTCTTGCTTCAATTTGCAGACGAAAATGAGAGCTGTGTGGTTGATTATTGTTCAGCTGTGTTAAGCATCACTGTCCATTTTACCTTCAGAACTGGTGCCATACCACATCTTTATAAGTTCACCAGCAGTTTTTCTGTATAAGTGTCTGTCAAATTGAGTTACTCTGATTTTTGCAGGTATAACACAGATACAAACTTTGTAAGGTAGAATGTTATGTTTCCAGAATATGTTTTGTTAGCTCAGCCAGTTTTTTGTGGGCATAGGCATGATTACCATTATGTAATCTGAGAGCTGTCATCAGCATTGAAAAAAAGAAAACGTGAGATACAATGAAGGAAAAGTAGCTGCATAACTGGCTGGGTATATTTAATACATTAAAAAATAGGATGCCATAGATAAGTCTTATTCTGTCAGTCCTGTTTCAGAGATCTGAAAATTGTCAATACTTTGTCCATTGATGCGAATATCCAGGTCAGTCCTGTTTGGGTTCTTAGAGACCAGAGCAGTTGGAAGTTCAGGGACAGTCTTGTCAAAATTCTCCATCTTGATTTGATATTCACCTTTGGAACCTCGGGTCAACAGAGATGCGAAACAGTGATGTAACATAATCTCGGAGGGTAGATAGGATGTCCTCCTTTGGCATATTTCTCCAGTGCCCTCTTGCATTGCTGAAAGGAATACAACTAATTCAAAGTGGGAAGGGTTTTCATGCTGGAGCAGAGTAGCCAGAGGACTTGACGGTGTAATGGAGTGGTAGTAGGTTAGTGGAAAAATAAAGAATGGACATTCCTCAGAACTGATGCCATCAAGGTGGAAGTCCACACTGGTCTGGTAGAGTTTGCCATTTTCTCTTTCCTGATAGAGTACAGCTGAGATGCGAACACTTGTTAGAGGGCTAGGTCGGGTGTTGGCCACTTGGAAGATAAGATTAGGTTTGCCATCTATGTGTGCTACTACTGCTAAGTCAGTAAAACGAATTGAGAAAGCTCGATTTTTTGGCCGGGCGATCTTCGCCACAAAGGCACCTAAATTAGAAACCATTGAATTTTTTTAGAATGAAGTTTTTAAGTATCAATACCTTTTTTGAATGAGAAAGGTATGTCAAATAATTATATACATTTCTTGGTGCCATACCTTCCCCTGAGTCAGGAATTGAATTCATTGTTAATTGAAGTAGTCTCATTTACCAGAAGAGTTTTTCAAAGTATACATAAGTTTCTGTATAAAAACCATGATTTCAAAATTGATAAAGCAAAATTGATCTTGTTACACAGTAATGTAAAACTTTATCCTCTAGTTTCTTACAAAGTCAAAGAATTTGCCATTTCCTATATTCCTGCCCCCACTTAAAATACAGAAAATAAATTCAGTTTGTTTATAACCGGATTATTTTGTCATCATTACTTTGTAGAGACTCGATTCTAAGTAGAATGATTTGTGCTGGGGAGGGGACTAGTAGAATGAGTGATGCATTGAGGAATTTTTTTTTAAACTTTGAAACTTACGCAGACCTTTTTGTTTTTTTTTTTGAGTCAGAGTCTCAAGCTGTCCCCCTGGGTAGAGTGCCGTGGCATTACAGCTCACAGCAACCTCCAACTCCTGGGCTCAAGCGAG
>NW_003852408.1:915372-926211 GCF_000181295.1 Otolemur garnettii | reverse complement strand
TGTTGCCCTGGCTAGCTAGAGTCATGGCTCAAGTGATGCTCCTGCCTCAACTTCCCGAGTAGCTGGGACTGTAAATGCATGCCATAATGCCATTCTAATTTTTCTATTTTTAGTAGAGATGGTTTCATTCTTGCTGAGGCTAGTCTCAAACTCACTGAGCTCAAGGCATCCTCTCACCTTGGTCTCCCAGAGTGCTAGGATTACAGGTGTGAGTTGTTTCTTTTTTGATTGTATATGTGAGGTGAAAAGGACACTGGCCCTACTTTATTAGAAGAAAGACTCTTATGTGTTACCAGGTTTATAAGCAGATTTTCACAATATTTATTTATTTATTTAGAGACAGAGTCTACTTTGTCACCCTTGGTAGAGTGCTGTGGCGTCATAGCTCACAGCAACCTCAAATTCTTGGGCTCAAGTGATTCTCTTGCCTCAGCCTTCCGAGCAGCTGGAACCATAGACCCCCGCCACAACACCTGGCTATTTTTAGAGACAAGTCTCACTCTGGCTCAGGCTGTTCTCAAACCTGTGAGCTCAGGCCATCCGCCCGCCACCTGCCTCCCACCTCCCAGTTCGCAGGTGCTGGGATTACAGGCATGAGCCACTGCACCTGGCCTAAATTTTCACAATCTTTAAGAACATTTTCCCAGTGCATTTTAATAAGGATGTGCATATGCAACTTGTTCTCTAAAATATAATGCTGACTGTGGTGCTTTGGGCTTACTAATGTTGAGTAAATAAATGTTGAAAGAATGAACTCTGGGGAACATTCTATCTAGCCCAGTTGAGAAGGAAGGGGAAAAAAAGTAAATTCCTCTTTTAGCTAAAATGATCATCAAAATATATGTTGAACATATTTATTTACTTATTTAACAAAATGTTTAGCTTCCGTGAAAAATTCCTTTTAAACCTCTGCTAATTGTTTTGTAGGATGTTTCTGCAATTTAGTGTCATAATGATCCTTTTTTTTGTAAGTGGCTAAAATTTAAGAATTAGATTCTTTATACATTTTTCCTAGTGTCTGACCCTAGACTGATTCTGCCTTTGGCTTTACTAGCTACTGCTACAAATACATATTTTTTTCTTTGTTTTAAAACAATTATTTCAAAATATTATGGGGGTACAAATATTTTTGGTTATATGTGTCAGTTATGCTTGTGTCAGGATTATAGGTGTGCCCAACACCCAGAGAGTGTTCATTGTACCCATTAGACAAATTATTCTATAACAGAATTACAATATGCTTTCTAAAACACAGTTTTTTAAGAACAAAGACAATTTACCTGTGATAAAAGCCTCTAGCATGAGGCCTAGGAGCATTTGTATGGCAAGTAAGGCGATTGCACTTGGACAGTCACCACTGGGGAACATGGTACCATAACCAATTGTGAGTTGTGTCTCCAGGGAGAAGGAGAATGCAGCTGTGAAACTGGTGATATACTTGACACAGATAGTGTGGTTTTCAGGTGGGGCATCATGATCTAGTTCCAGATCACCATTCATCTCTGCTAGAACATACCAGAGCACTGCAAAGACCAGCCAGTGGACAACAAAAGAAGCAGAAAAGACCAACATCATCCAGCGCCAGCGCATGTCCATTAGGATTCCCCAAGCATCTCGAAGATAAGCAAGACCTCTTTGAGCGCCATCCATTTGAAGTGTGCTGTGGCCATCCTTCGTGACCATCCTTCTGTATTTTTGACTCAGGAGAGGAGCTATAACTTTGCAATTAGTGCTGTCCATCTCAGGCTGTAGTTTTCTGAAATTGAGAGTAAATTAATAAGCTCTTTACTTTTTCACAGTTAATATTCATGAATTCTGAAACCTCATGCACTTTCTCCTTTTTTGGAAATGCTTCTCTGACTACACTCAGACTTTCATAGTTCTCTTTCCTCTCTCTTATCTTAAGAGAGCATTTATTGACTAAGTTATTCATTTACTAATCAAGTGTTACCTTAGGATATCGTCTATAGTTTTCTCTAATAACTGTTAAAATATTCTTTGTGACATTTTAACCCTTTCCAAGTATATTTTAGAATTCCTATAGATGAGGGTTATGAGTTGTGCCTGTTTGACAGCCGTATATACTGCCAAAAGTACAGGCAGCAAGTATTTATTGATGTGACCAAATACACATTATGTGTAAATAATACCTTTTCATAATTAGAAAGAACTTTAAATGTTTTTTGGTGTGAATAAATATCAATCATTTGAAATTTATTATTAAACTGTAAATCTTTTGAAGTCAGACAAGACATTTGTGGTCAGCTTTTGAGATCCACAGTTCTAATGTATGCATTATAATTAACCTATTCAGAATTTTTTGAGCAGGCTTTATTTGTTTTTATTACTTTGTGACCATATTCATAGATTCTTTGCGCCCTGGCTCTTTGAATATCCAGATTTTGAAGTAGAGAAAAGTAGAGAAAGAATTGTTTTCTTGGCAAAACAGGAAATTCCAGGTTGGCATTTCTAGATAGGATCAGCTTTGAAAGTAAGTTAATAAGAAGAAAAAGCTTCAAGAGTTTAATGAAGTACAATGATTATTAAGGGATCAAATGGAAATTTTTATTTATTTTTAACTTAAAAAAAATTTTTTTTTTTAAATTGTCACCCAGGCTAGAGTGCCATGGTGTCATCATAGCTCTCAGCAACCTCAAGCATTCTTTGTCGCAGCCTTTCTAGTTGCTAGGGTTATAGGCGCCCCCCACAATGCCTAGTTAATTTTTCTATTTTTAGTAGAAACAGGGTCTCATTGTTGTTCAGGGTGGTCTCGAACTCCTAAGCTCAAGCAGTTTGCCTACCTTGCCTCCCAGAGTGCTAGGATTATAGGTGGGAGCCACCATGCTTGGCCCAAATGTCAGTTTTTAAAAGATAAGTAATAAAACTCGATTTTTGCCGTAAGTCATTTTTATTAGTGATTATGCTTTTCCCTCTGTGGTGAGTAGAAATCTGATGTGTGCTTTCCTGTGATTATTCTTGCATATGACAAAGGTGCCTAAGGTGTCTTAGGACTTTAATGGCTTCCAGAAACAGAATAGGAAACGTGGCTTTTCTTCCCTGAGTGCTCAGTTCTTTGCCAAAGCAAGCACCTAACACTGAGTTTGTATTTCATTTTTCTGCTTGCTTCCTTCAGAATTAGATGCCCTTGAGAGTACTGCGCCCCTCCTTCCTGCCTTTTGTGTGCTGCTTAAGAAGGGCACTGGAGACATGTGGAGCTAGGTGGTTCCTTAGGTTTGCTAATTCCTATGTCTAGGGACTTTGGGGTTTGGGCCTTTCTGTGTTGTTGGAATTGGACATTGTCCAGCTGGATATGTACAACTTTCCCCAATTTGTTTTGAGGCTAATTTAACATTTATTGGTGATATTAGAGACATTCTGTTATATTTTCTTCAGGTTTGAGCTACTGAGTGAGTGCTGGGGTGATTGCTTATTTAGATTAGATGGCCATTTCAATTTCATAGTATAGACTAAAAAATCTTAGTGCACTAATGTTTTGTAATTTATTACCCTAACAAGTTGTCCTAATCATGTTATTTAGTGTTGTTTTTTTTTCTTGGCATAGCTATTCAGTAACTCTTATTTTGTTAGATTCTTCAGATGTTTTCGGAGACCTGCTTATGCCCTTCTGGAAATAATAACAGTAAAATCTTCATAGATACTGTGCTAGGTGTTTTCATACTGTATTATTTCTAATTCTTTGGTATCTCACCAAGATAGACATTATTGTCCATTTCAGATGTGATTGCTTGGTGCTCAGACATAAAGAAATTTGTATAAGGCAAATTGGGGCTTTTGGTTATTTGAATTATTGCTATGGTCTGGTTAACTTCAATCCAGTTGTGGCTTGGCACCTGTAGCTCAGTGGCTAGGGCGTCAGTCACATACACTAGAGCTGGTGATTTCAAACCCAGCCTGGGCCTGCCAAACAACAATGACAACTACAATCAAAAAATAGCTGGGCATTGTGGTGGGCACCTTTAGTCCCAGCTACTTGGGAGGCTGAGGCAAGAGAATTGCTTAAGCCCAAGAGTTTGAGGTTGCTGTGAGCTGTGACTCCAGAGTACTCTCTTGAGGGTGATATAGTAAGACTCTGTCTCAAAAAAACTTCAAAACCAATTTTGTTTTGTTTCTAACTAAAAGAAGCTATTCAGAATTTAGTGAAGTAAAAATTCTAAGATGATTGGTATTACATTCTCAAGGTAGGCTTTGACAGCCAGATTTTTTTTTTTTTATCACCTTTAGTGCATGTCTTCTTTCCCCTGGAACTTAACCCTAACCTACTAGCTCTAAACTGTCTCAAATATCTGTCCTAAACCACTGTTAACATATATATATATATTTTTTTTTTTTTTTTTTAGAGACAGAGTCTTACTTTGTCACCCTTGGTAGAATGCCATGGCGTCACAGCTCACAGCAACCTCCAGGTATTGGGCTTAGGCAGTTCTCTTGCCTCAGCCTCCAAAATAGCTGGGACTATAGGCACCTGCCACAATGCCTGGCTATTTTTTGTTGTTGCAGTTTGGCTGGGACTGGGTTTGAACCCGCCATCCTCGGTATATGGGGCCGGTGCCCTACTCACTGAGCCACAGGCACTGCCCAACTTTATATGATTTTTATGATAATAGTGATTACTGAATTAACTAATGTATATCATTTAGTATATGTCAGGAATAATGTCTAAAAACTTTACATATATTAACTTGTATGAAGCCAACAGACAATGCCTGGCACAGGGTTAAGTTCTCCGTAAGTATTGGTTGCTTCATTGTAATGTTTCTTAACTTTCACAGTAGTAAGTACCATTATGATTCATATTTTACAGGTACTGAGGCACACTGAGGTAGTAAGTTGGGTCTGAATCCCATGCTGTGAAAGAACAGAGTCAGTGCTAAATTGACTCAAAAACAGACCTTTGCCCTGGTTGGCCTTTGTGAATAACATTGCTTCATTTGCCTAGTTTTGTTGAGGAGCCATCTCAGAATATTTGTTCTTCAAGAATGCGTATTAGGTTCAACTGATGATTTGTAGATTAGACATAGACTTCACTTGAAGACTTTTAAGATTTGAAGGTTAGTACAATTAGAATTAATACATAGTCTAGTTGTATGTATTTTTGAAAGTGAAATAATGGACCGTGACACTGTCTCAAAACTTTCACAGTGACCTATATATTCTGCATGCCATTAAAATTAAAACAACGCAAAGAGAAGATTTCTTACATAGCATTGCCAAATTTGCCTTTTGCCAGATGAGAATTTTAAAAATACAGTATTGTTGAGCATAATTTTAAAAAAGATTTTGACACTTGAGGAAGAATATAATAATGAGAGGATTATTATTAAAAGGTGCTTTCAAAAAGGTGTGTCATCAGTTTTGTTGTTCTTCATTGTTGCTTCCTGACTATGTGAAAATGCCCTTCGTGGTCTGGACACGGAAGCTTGTCTCGCTTGTGGAATCACTGTCTTAGCGAACACTGCAGAGTGCTTAGTGTTTCATAAAAGCTTGAGGAAAAGAAAGCTCCCTGATTCTTGATTTTCAACATAGTTCATTTAAGAAAGTTCTAAAAATATAATTATTACTTAGTGAGATAGTCTTTCTATATAGACCATGGCTAATGTTAATTATTATTAATTGGGCTTTTTCAGGACTTTACTTGTTACCTACAACTTTTGTAGCACTTTTACCCTTGGTTTTTTTACAGCTTCATTTTTTTTCTTTTGCAGCTAAATATATGGAAAAACCTGTGAACAGGAAAGTCAGAAGGCTAATATCAAAACAGTGAAGCAGTTTTTTTTTTTTTAAACCTAAGACTTTGCTGATGGAGGAAGGCCCTAGAAAAAATGGATCTGGTTTGCTCTGTGCTGGCAAGTGGAGTAGTTTAGGGAACTAAGATTTTGATACCCCTGAACGTTCCCTGTTCTTTGGGCTCATTCAGGTAGTCATTGTGGTTTAGCATAGAGTACAGGGTGTAGGGATATGGCCATCAGGCTCTGGCTCTGTTGATTATGTAGCTGTGTCATTCTGGGCAAGTCACCGGTTCCATTGACAAAGAAAGGAGAAAAAGAGGAAATTAAATGATGATTCCTTAGAGCTCAACAAATTTATAGATGTATTTTCAGTTCCCACAACTGATACAGATTTCCTATGTAATTTGTCATCTTCTTTTCGTATGGTTTTATGTCTGTGTGGTTTTTATAGATTATATCAGTGTTGCTTGGTATGTGTAGGATTTTCTTTATTATCTTTTTATGTAATTATCATGTTCCCAACGGCACATGAGTGCTTTTTGTCTTGGTTTGTATTTATATGATTCTCCTCAGCTGATCCCAATAGAGGGTAGAATGGAAGACTGGGAAGGTTTGCTTGTATCTGTGTGTGGGCTGTAAAATATTTGGTGGAAAAATACTACTTATAAAAATGATAATAAGGCAGCTTCATTGGTTGTCAAAATAATGGATTCATTCTAATCGTTAGGTTGAGGCACTTAATACAAATTACGTCTTTTCTGTTGCCCTGATATAAAGTAGTAGCATAGTTCAATCTAAACAGTTAAGATATAGGTTGTAACTACAAATGTTAAATTAATACAGTATTACTATGTATTGCCTATGTATGGTGTAAACACTTCAAGACTCCGTTGAAGGTCTTATAATCATCTCTCCTGCCCTCCATAATTAGGGCAAACAGTATGAGTTCTAACCCTATTATATAACCTCAGAGATTCTTTTGTATTTTAGTTCCATATTTGCAGAAACACCTACTAATTTCATTAATAATTCCATGTTTAAAAAGAAATTTAAGATTAGGATACTCCACTTTTATCATGGATTAAAAAAATAAAAACAAAATGATTTACTCTTTGGCATTTGTTTTTATATGTTCATTTTGGGTTTTTAAAATCTCTTCCAAAAGAAAAAGATACATTTTTTAAAAGGCCACTAAATTTTTTCTAGGGCCTCCTCCCTGTATATATTATAATGAAGAATTAATATGCATTTAGTAAATTAAGAAAATTTCCAGTAATGCTTTCAGTACGGCTGTTATTCCATTTTTAAAATTTAAGGAAAAAGAATAAAGAAGCTTAATGTGTAACCCTGTAGATACTGTCTTAGTTTAAAAAATCTGTTGGAAGTAATTTGCTCTGTCCCTATTTGCCATTCAGTTTCTTTCCCTGTTCCCCTTAAGGAAAGAAATAAGAATGAATATTTCATGTACTCACCAGTTTTTTTGCTGGTTCAGCCTGTATGCCAAGGTAGGTCTTAAAGGAAGTTTGCAGATTCTTTTTGAGCAGATAATTTAAATCTACAAGTCTAGTTTATAGGTTCTCTTCTTGGACTGGCTTTAAGGCTTACATTCCTCTGTTTATAATGTCGTGGGGGCTGGTTTCAGTTGAAGTTGATGTGATTGGTCACTTAGTCTGCAGGGGGGCCAATTAGCTCTGATCATGTGGAAAAGAATGCTGGTTTGTTAGGAGGTCTTTCTTTACCCAACACAAACCTTAACAACTCTGGAGAAAGCCTCCAGAACTGACTTGGAGAAGGGGTGCATTTTTTCCCTCTAATCAGGACCGGTCTTTAGTAAGTTTGCATAATCTTACTTAAGAGTTTATTTGAAAGTTCAAAGGGATAAAATTCCCTGCAAGATTTCCTTTCAGCCGTTTTTCCTTATATAGCATGTTGAAGTGTGAGGTATTTCCTTTACTAATCTTTTTTTCCACCATTTCTCTGGGGAAGATTTATTTGGATAAGGACTTTTAGGCATAAATTGATGAATTGTTTTCCTAGTTTTCTTCTCATAGCTCATCAGAGTGGCTACCATTAATTCCAGAACTAATAACATAAATATAGGTAATTCAGTTACCTGAAATCTTTTTTTGCAAGGAGATAGACTTTAAAAAAAAAAGACTGTGCATAAATAATAGGAGTAAAAGTAATTGTTCATTACCTTGCATTTATTTTTAAAAAGCACTCTTGTATGAAAAAACTGAAGGATTTTCTTAAGATTTGCTTTAGTGATGTTTAGGGGATGTTTACCTGATAAATATAATGAAATACAGTCAAACATAGTGTTCAGGGTGCAGAAAATTTAACTCAACACTGAAATAGTGTTTAGTTGGAAAATGTCTGTGATCTAGGTTGTAGCAACCTTAAAATGAGCTATGGTATAGATTTGTGTAATGGCTTCAGTGAACAGTACTTTTCTCCTCCTCTGCTAGTTGCTGATTTTAAAACTTTGACCAGATGTCACATGTAAGAGGATCTGAGAAACAAGGACTGTGATTGTTCAAAGTAAAACTGTGGAAGGCCTGCTGGGAGAATTATTAATGTAGATCAATATAATTCTACTTAAAAAGTGAAATCCGCCTTTGTGGAATCCTCTCCCTCACCCTGCATTTTAAAAAATATATTAATTCCTTCTTTGTTTTATTAATACCAAACATTTCAGTACAAGTTCAGACATAGCATTGGAAACTTTGACCTTCAGAACTAGGGAAGGTGAAAGAGTGTAAAGTATAAAAAGGGATTTGTAATGTGTTATTCACTACCTGCACTTACTGGTCGGAAGTATACTGCTAGGCATCAATTCCAAGCTAGCTATTGGGGTTGGGGGGATCAAAACAATAAAAAAGCTAGAGATAGTATAGTATAACATTGCCTTCCAGAAAGCATATCTGCCATGTGTCTTGAGTAGACATAGTAGGTGAAATAGTAAAGAATTTTACTAAATTTAGAAACCTCTCCCCATAATATACTTTATTTTAGAATATATTGAGGCAAGAATGATTTGGCAGAATGATTCTCCAAGAACTGTCTTAAATGAAGACATTTTCTGATTTTTGGATTTCTACAATTTGAAAGTTGCCTATGTTTTATAAACAGTGATTCCTAATTGCTAACTGTGACTATTGTAGACCAGCTCTGGAGTGCCTACTCAGAAGCTTAGCATTTTCATTATAGTAGCGTGAACTTTTAAATTCATTTCTGGTTGAGGTTAACCGTTGTAGGAGAGAGAAGATTTGCTCTTTGCTGAAAGGTTCAGTGATTGAGTCTGTAAAATAAACTGACAGATTAACAGGAGAAAAACAATTACAATTATATGCATACATATAGGAGACTTACAAAATACAAGGCCAGATGATTAAAGTTTTTAGAGTTAGAATTGGGGCTTCTAGAGTGAGGTGTCGACAAGCTCTGGATGAGAGGTGGGAATGTATGAGGAGCAAAGGTTGTCTCATGATGTAATTGAAGTCTCTCAGGTAATGAAAGTAAACTCCAAGAGGAACTGTCTGGGAATATAGGTGCCAGCCTATGACAGAAAGACTGTTTGAGTGAGGTCCCAACCTTAGTCTTTTCTCCTATGAGAAGGTTAGTCTTCTTGGTTGGACCTCAGATAAGGCCCCTTCCTGTATTTGCTGTTCCTAAGCGCTTTCAGCTTGAAGTAGTAGTCAGCATACCAAAAGCAGCATATATTGGGGGTGGTATCTTCTGGAATTCTTCACTGGGATGACATTGACGGTGGCACAGATGATATGTCCACTTCATCCTAAAACACACCGACTCTCTCATCTAAGCAGAATTTGTGGTTTAGATTTTTTGATTTTTTTCTTTCATAGCAAAGTAATTGGAGATGGCTCTTAAATCTTTCTTCTATGAATGAACATAAATGATAGATAACCTGTTCATTGATTGACTTAACTTTTATTCAAAATGATGTTTAACAAAGGTGCCAAGACTAGGTAAATTATTCTTTATTAAATCTAATCCTTCCTCCCTAAAAGTATTTGATTTTCTTTCTGATTTAAGTAATCTAGCACTTACTCCATAAATGTACCACATTGTGCTTAAAAAAAAAAATAAAACCTTTAGTTGATGTTCAATTTCCTGCATAGGTAATTTCACAGCTTTAAAGCTTCAGCTTCTAGTTAACATGCTGTCTTGCTTACATGGTATGGTTATCTTTCTTTAGAAAATGCCTGGTCTCTTTCTAGTTGGTATGTTCAAGCCTACCTACTGATTGTCCTACAAGAGATTTTAGGTAGCCTCCTGACCATGTGATAGGATTATGGAATATATTTAAAGGTTATGAGAAGCTTTTTCAAAGAGACTCTGATAGGGCCGTGCCTTTGGCTCAAGGAGTAGGGCACCAGCCCTATATACCGGAAGTGGCAGGTTCAAACTTGGCCCAACCCAGTTTCAAAAAACAGAAAAAAAACAAACAAAACAAAAGACTCTGATATGCTGCATCCAGGAATGGCTGTTTTTATAGGACCCATGTTAACTAGCTTAACAGTTGTTATCTTTGAGGGGTTAGGCTGGGAGAAAAGTTAAAGTTCTCTATCCTAGCCACTCTGAGTTTTGTTTATAAGTAATTGTAGAAGGAGAGATATCAACACTTGAGTGAGATTCTCTTTCACTGTTTTCTTTGGTATTAGAAAATATTCTTAATGTTGATCAGAGAATATATATTTGGAAAGAGGAATACAAAATCACTTCTTACAAAAATTTGCACATAAACAAGCTTCAAAGTCTGTCCCATAATTCCATTTTTGCTTTTGGAGATTGGGCACTTGTAAGCTCCAAGTCTCACAGCTGTAGATTTTGTTGGCTGAGTGCCTCTTTGCTCCATCTGAAGTTTTCCATAAACACCATTTTTGGCTGTGAGTCAAACATGCACACAGGTGCCCTTTTACTCCTCTTTCTCCTTAGGAAGTCCACTCAGTTAGACCAAGCAAAAACCAACACTGCATTTTAATTTAATTTTATTTTTAGAGGCATCCTATTTAGACTTCTTATGCTATGGCAGAAATAATCAAATGTTTACTGCTAGTGTGGACATTAT
>NW_003852408.1:909634-913257 GCF_000181295.1 Otolemur garnettii | reverse complement strand
CTGGACTGTGGCTTAGAGATCATGTGCTGTACCTGAGTTTTTTTTTTTTTTTTTTTACTCCTGTGTCTCTAATTATGTTTGTCTGAAGAGGAGGCATTTGTGTTTATGTTTGCTAGAGGTTTGAGTAAAACAGACAAATGGTAAAGTAGTACCATTTCTTTGGGAAAAATAATTGGTAGTGCTTATAAAAGTTGACCATACCGTGACAAATCAGTTTTATTCTCAGGTATATACCCAACAGAATTGCAAGCATATACCCACCAAAATTCATAATCAAGAATATTCATAGGCTGGGTGTGGTGGCTCACGCTTGTAATTCTAACACGGTGGAAGGCCAAGATGGGTGGATTCCGTGAGCTCATGAGCAAGAGTGAGAACCCCAACTCTACTAAAAATAAACTGAGGGAAGAGGATCACTTGAGCCCAAGAGTTGGAGGTTGCTGTGAGCTATGATGCCACAGCACTCTACCCAGGGCAACAGCTTAAGATTGTCTCAAAAAAGCAAAACAAATATTCATAGAAGCCCAACTCATAATAGCAAAAACTAGAAAAATTATAATTTTTCATTTACTTTTGAATTTACAGTCTGTTTTAGGATAAAAGAGAGGGTGCAATGTATACGTAACCGATTAGGTAGAATCATTAGTGTTGGTTTTTGAAATAAAGTATATCATATAATAAAAAATACTGTATAAGTTTGAAAAAAAGTACATGGCAATGATTGGCAAGATACGTTGTTAAATGACAATAGCAAGAATTCAAAACAATGTAGGTAACTTTTGAAGGGGTGGTTTTTGTATGGATGATGGAGCTATATACAGGGTGGCCATAAAGTTGTCTGTTTTAAATTGCACACAAACTTTATGGCTACCCTGTGTGTGTACACATACATACGTATATACAGAAGCATACCCCTGGGGGGTTGGGGAAGGCTTAATAAAAAACTGTTAATGATGGTTAGTTCTGGGGAGGGAGATTCTGAAGTTTTGTGTAGGAGGAAAATTGATTTACTTTTTGTTGTATGCTTATTTTTTGTAATGCACATATTATTTTGTTCAAAAAATATTTTCCCAGCCTATGAACGTTCAGCTTTAAGAACGTAATATATATATATATATATTTTTACAGTTACTTCATGCATACTTCCTGAACATTAACATAGACATATTTGCAGGGAAGCTTCATTTGAGCTGTAAAGTTTGTTTTCAGAATCTTTGTACATGTTTACTTACATGTTTACTTTTTCCTTTACAGGGAGGCCAAATTTTGAAGAAGGTGGACCAGCATCAGTAGGGAGAAAGCATGAGTTTATACGGTCAGAAAGTGAAAATTGGCGTATCTTTAGAGAGGAACAAAATGGAGAGGATGAAGATGGAGGCTGGCGACTCGCTGGATCAAGAAGAGATGGAGAGCGGTGGCGGCCTCACAGTCCTGGTAAGAAGTCTGTTGAGAGAAGGCACAAAGGGACTCATATAAGGCATAGTTTCATGGAAATAGTTAGGAATAAAGTGGAAAGGATAAACTGGTTAAAGAGAGGAGTCATATTTATCTTTTTTTTTTTTAACAGAGTCTCACTTTGTTGCCCTCGGTAGAGTGCTGTGGTGTCACAGGTCACAGCAACCTCCAACTCGTGGGCTTATGTGATTCTCTTGCCTCAGCTTCCTGAGTAGCTGGGATTGCAGCTGCTGGCCACAATGCCCGGCTACCTTTTGTTGCAGTTTGGCTGGGGCTGGGTGTGAACCCACCACCCTTGGTATTTGGGGCTGGCACCCTACCCATTGAGCCACAGGCACCCCCAAGAGAGGAGTCATATTATTTATGCCATCATACTGAGTACTATAAAAGATTTTCAACATACAAATTTCCCAACACATCTGTTCAGTTTATTGAAATCACTTAATTTTTTTGGGACAGATTAATGTAGTGGGAAGCACCTGCCCTCAACTTCAAAAATGAGAGAACAATCCATTTTTTGAATCTTTTTTTTAGAATTCCTTAAAACTTATAAAACACTTGAAATATGTGCTCCATCCCTGAAAATGGGTGTTTTTCCCACAAAAGAAAGGATTTATTTTTTCATTGTTTTTCCTTATGAAAATGTGATTTACTCTTATTTCAGGAATCAACTTTAAACCTAGGTCAAAACATAATCACAAGTTTGTTTTTTTGTCTCTCCAACATTAAAAAAAGGAGAGAGAATAGAAGTGAATAATGGTTTTTAAAGTTCTTCTTAAGAATGCTTCAAAGTGTTCTTGTACATTAGATATGCTGGTAATTGAAGACACTGGTGCTTTGTGTTAAAGTTCACCCCCACCATGGTGCTGATTCCATGCCCCATGACAATCAGATGCAGTTATAGTTTGAACCATGGGGTCACACAGAATTGAAGGAAATAGTGTGGACATGTTCAGTGAACTTCATACCCATAACAGTATTTTATCCACCATATGCCAAGGAAGCTTACCTTTAGTAAAGGAAATTATAGTTAATGTTGTCTGCTTTTACTTTTTAGCAAAATCACTAGCCTAAACCTGAGTAGATAAAATAACAAGTATTCAAAGTATTTTATGAAGGTGTAGGTAGATAGAAACATAGTGCCATTAATCTTTGGGTAGAGTTATGGTGCTTTTATATTTGTGCTCTTCCTGACTGCCTCTTGGGTGAGTTTTCTGTCATTAGTGGGCATTGTTTACATCACAGGATTGAGGCAATTCTCATCAGTCTGTGTCTTGGGCAACCAAATGGTATAGTTCTCTTCAAGGCATCACGGCATTTTGTGCTGAGCTTGCCTGTAAGCAGAAGGGTTTGTGGGCTATGGTCACAACAAGCATTCAGTGAAGAATGGACAGGATCTGGGCTGAGCAAAATGAGAACTTCCAGCTGGTCAAAAACAAACAAGGTGAATGTTTGGGAAGACAAACAGTGTTTTCTGAGCTCAAATATCTGATGCTGATTTTATTAAAGGGCACTAAATGAAGTACCACCCACTCAGCAACTTAGAATTTGGTTAGATACTGCCTTTTTCTCATCTATTCTAAATCATTCTTTCCCCCTAATATTTGACTTTCATGTCAGCTTTGTCATCAACTTGTAAATCTTCCAAAATATGTATGTATAACATTTTTTTTTTTTTAGTTATACCTATGGCTAAAATCCACATTTTTTAAAGATGATTTGGAGGACATAAATAATATGGGTCTGATAAAAAATGTAAATGGAGTTTTTTTTTTTAAAGAATACTATCTCTACCCCTTCCTTTTGTTGTGATAGATTTAGGGGGTACAGGATGAATTCTGTTACATGTATATATTGGGTACTGGAGGGACATGTACTTTTTAGACCTAGCACAGAGTTTACTCTGACTGTATCAGTTGTTATAAGTTAACTCTTAAAATTTCTTAGATTACTATTGTTTAGGTTAGATTACTAATATCTTATTAGGATTTGAGTAAAATTTTAAAAATAATTATTTTGACTAATTTTATCTTGATGAAAGTAGTATCCAACTTTTACATAGATACAAGGTCTATAAAGTAATGGACAGCCTTAATAATCTATAGATTTGCTTTACCTGCTACATTGAGTTTCATAAATAAAATTTTATTGAGTTGTGTATAGTAGTA
>NW_003852408.1:907939-909380 GCF_000181295.1 Otolemur garnettii | reverse complement strand
AACAACTTCAAACTCTTCTTGGGTACAGGGATCATCTTGCTTCAGCTTCCCAGGTAGCTGGGACTACAGGCGCCCTCCACAACACCTGACTGTTTTTAGAGACAGGGTCTTGTTCTTGCTCAAGCTGGAAGGACTCTGTTTTTCTTTCTTTCTTTGCTTTCTTAATCAGGCCCAGGTGAGGTTCGAACTCACCGCCCTGGGTTTGCAGGGCCAGGGTCTAACTACTGAGCTCTGGTGCCCAGCTAGAAAAATAATTTTTTATTGATAGTCAGTAAGGTGGCAGCAGCAAACTGGATTGTCGTTTTATTAAAGTAGGGCTTCCTGCTTGGGTATGTGTAGAGATCAGGACATTAAGGACAGGGAAGCATCCATTCTGAGAGCTGAACTTAGGAAACTAGTAAGAGAGGAACATGTGCCTAGGAGGGTAGATTCCTATCACAGTGTATGCTTAGAATGTTCAGAAACGATCGTAGGGGTGGACTTTGGAATTCAACATTTGATCATGAAGACTCCTTTTTAGTAATGGCTCTTGGCTTCCATTTAAACAATCTGAGTATAAAGTTTCTTAGTTTTCATATGAAGTAGTAAACAGTGTACTGTTGTTATAAGTAGGGGTGGTAGTCTGGCTTTCTTACCTTTTTGTGAATGGTTTATAAGATGCTAACTACACTTGGCATCTTAACATTTTTGCCTTTTATTTTTAGTTTGATTTTTAGGTTTCCAGTTTGAGCAAAGTAGGGCCCAAGAGTAAGAATATTTAGCTTTGTAAATCTTCCTCAGAGAAAGCAATCAAGGATAGGCAATTCTGACTCGGCGCCTGTGGCTCAAGGGGCCAAGGCGCCAGCCATATACACTTAAGGTGGCGGGCCCACCAAACAACAATGATGGTTGCAACCAAAAAAATGGCCGGGCGTTGTGGTCCCAGCTACTGTATAACATTTTTTTTTTTTTAGTTATACCTATGGCTAAAATCCACATTTTTTAAAGATGATTTGGAGGACATAAATAATATGGGTCTGATAAAAAATGTAAATGGAGTTTTTTTTTTTAAAGAATACTATCTCTACCCCTTCCTTTTGTTGTGATAGATTTAGGGGGTACAGGATGAATTCTGTTACATGTATATATTGGGTACTGGAGGGACATGTACTTTTTAGACCTAGCACAGAGTTTACTCTGACTGTATCAGTTGTTATAAGTTAACTCTTAAAATTTCTTAGATTACTATTGTTTAGGTTAGATTACTAATATCTTATTAGGATTTGAGTAAAATTTTAAAAATAATTATTTTGACTAATTTTATCTTGATGAAAGTAGTATCCAACTTTTACATAGATACAAGGTCTATAAAGTAATGGACAGCCTTAATAATCTATAGATTTGCTTTACCTGCTACATTGAGTTTCATAAATAAAATTTTATTGAGTTGTGTATAGTAGTA
>NW_003852408.1:905113-907919 GCF_000181295.1 Otolemur garnettii | reverse complement strand
GGGCATTATATGGAAATAAAATGGCCATAGGGAGAGTTAAGAGATGAGAATAATATGACAGTAAGCATGTAATAGCAGAGGTAGTAGAGGATGGGAAATTGGATTCAAGTTCTGCTGTTGGAATTTTACTTGTTCAATTATAAAATTAAGATAGTGAGCCAACTGTCAGTGCTGTAATTCTGTGATTTTTTTTGTTGTTGTTGGGAATTAAAAATTGAAACTTGGCTCTAGTAAGTAGGCATGATGACTTTACTATTATGAATTGACATAGGGCTGATCTTATTCAAAAAGAATATTTTCATGAGAAGACAAGAAATACTTTAAGACCTACCAAAGGGAAGGCATAAACTTCTGTATGGACAGGCACCCAATTCTATATGCTGGGGTAGGAGTAGGGCACATAAGTGGTTGATCACCATTTTAGTTGGATACCTAAAATTTATTAAAAGTTCATACTTCATTTTTTGTTTTTTAGACATAAGAGTCTCACTTTGTCACCTCTATAGAGTGCTGTGCCCTCAAAGCTCACAGCAGCCTCCAGCTCTTGGGGTTAGGCGATTCTCTTGCCTCAGCCTCCCAAGTAGCTAGACTATAGGAGCCCTGCTAAAAAGTTCATACTTTGAATATGGTCCTTTAAATGTGTGTTTTTGTTGTATTTTTTTTTTTGAGACAGAGCCTCAAGCTGTTGCTCTGGGTATCACAGCTGTGGCATCACAGCTTACAGTAACCTCTAACTCCTGGGCTCAAGTGATTCTTCTGCCTCTTCCTCCCAAGTATCTGGGACTACAGGTGCCTGCCACAACACCCAGCTTTTTGGTTGCAGTGATCATTGTTGTTTGGCAGGCCTGGGCTGGATTAGAACCTGCCAGTTCAGGTGTATGTGGCTGGCATCTTAGCCACTTGAGCCATAGGTGCTGAGCCTTTAAATGTGTTTTATTTTAAATTTGTCTTTTAAAAAAATTTTTCTGAAAACAATCTTTATTATTAATATTAAGCAGCAGTAACAGGAAAACCTAATGCTCTGTCAGGCACAACCAGAACCTGGGAGACCAGGAAGAGAGCAGCAGATACCAATGAGAAACCCTAAAGATTAAATTTCTTTTAAAGCCTGAAAGTATATTGCATAGTTCAGAACTTAAATTCAGTGCTGTTATCACTTAGTGATATATGTACTCTGAGCATAGTTCAGTACTTAAATTAAGTGCTGTTATCACTTAGTGATATATGTACTCTGAGCATAGTTCAGTACTTAAATTAAGTGCTGTTATCACTTAGTGATATATGTACTTTGAGCATAGTTCAGTACTTAAATTAAGTGCTGTTATCACTTAGTGATATATGTACTCTGAGCTCTGAACTTCATTTAATTTGCCTAATTTTCTCTTTGGTAAGTTGATTCATTTGAATTTGCTGTCGGTTGTAGTTTTCTCCTCTATTTCCTATCCCTGCTTTTCTTTTTCATACACCATCATAAAACTTTTCTAAGCCTGTGTCCACCTCCTCATCCCAGATGGCCCTCGTTCTGCAGGCTGGCGGGAGCACATGGAGCGACGTCGGAGGTTTGAGTTTGATTTTCGAGATCGAGATGATGAGCGGGGTTACCGAAGGGTGCGCTCTGGCAGCGGGAGCATAGATGATGACAGGGATAGTTTGCCTGAATGGTGCTTAGAGGATGCTGAAGAAGAAATGGGCACATTTGATTCATCTGGAGCATTCCTCTCTCTAAAAGTAAGAAATTTGCTTTAAAACATCATGTCAGACACTGACCTCACACCAAAGCCAGATATGCTGTTGACCTTTTATGTTCTGTTTGTACTACAGAAAGTACAGAAAGAACCAATTCCAGAAGAGCAGGAGATGGACTTCCGACCTGTGGAGGAAGGAGAGGAGTGCTCTGACTCCGAGGGTAGCCATAATGAAGAGGCCAAAGAACCAGATAAGACAAATAAGAAAGAAGGAGAGAAAACAGATAGAGTAGGAGCCGGTAAGGCCTCTTTTTCCCTTTTACTTTATTTCCGTGTTAAACCAAAACTTTCCTAAGTTTATTTAAAATTTCTTCATGTTCCAGAAGCTAATGAGGAAATACCCCAAACCTCAGCCTCATCTGCTAGACCAGGTTCTCCTTCAGACCATCAGTCTCAGGAAGCCCCAAAGTTTGAGAGGAAAGATGAACCTAAAACTGAACAGACAGAGAAAGCTGAAGAGGAGACTCAGACAGAAAATAGTCTATCAGCCAAAGTGCCCAGCAGAGGAGATGGTATGTATTTGTCAAAGTGGACAAGCTAATATGGGATTCTTATAAGGCCAGTGACCACTGATACCAATAGTCTTCTGTTTATGCCTCCTAGAACTGCTTCAGATGGGTGAATTATTAGACTGAATAGTTTTACTCATCAAACAATGCTTTTCATATTCCATCTCCAAATTCACCAAAATACAGTTAGCATCTTGCAAGGTTCAGGGTGGGGCCCAGAAATCTTACTTCCTAGAGCAGGTATCCTCAAACTACGGCTTGCAGGCCACATGCAGCTCGCCTAGGACATTTATCTGGCGCTGGGTGTTTTTGCCACTGCTGCCTGTCCTGCTTAGCAGCCAACTCGTCCGGGGGCCCGTAGTCCAGCCCTCCAATAGTCTGAGGGACAGTGAACTGGCCCCTATTTAAAAAGTTTGAGGACCCTTGCCCTAGAGTGTTAGGACATAGCCACCCCATCATCACTAGAGCAACTGAGGTCAGATCTTTTGCATTAGTTTGATTTCCATATCAAACTGGCAGTTACTTCCTGTGCCAAATGACAAACCAAAACGC
>NW_003852408.1:901033-903840 GCF_000181295.1 Otolemur garnettii | reverse complement strand
GTCCCAGCTACTTGGGAGGTTGAGGCAAGAGAATCGCTTGAACCCAGGAGTTAGAGGATCCTCTGATGAAGTATGAGTTGAAAAGGAGGATGATAGGAAGGTCCGTTTGAACATGAATTGTAGGATGTCTTAGTGTGGTGACAGATGGGCTGCACTGTGACCTGACTCTCCAGTCACTATAGAGTAGACAGGCAGTGCACCTGTAAAGGGAGGTGTAGTGGCAGGTGAGATTTCAAGGTAGAAATCTTGTTGGGACAAGAGAAGGGAAAGAAGAGTCAGAAGTGACAGAGGTGCCTGAGAGGATTATGGAGCCAATGATAGGAAAAGAAAGTGGAAGTTGAAGAACATTTGAAAAGACAGAGAATAAATTCAGTTTTGAACATTGGTTTTGTGGTGTTGATATGAAACTTAAGTAGAGATAGCCAGAGAGCAGATGCTAATGAGAGACTGTAGTTTAGGGCCAGAGAGAGAATGCAAAAGTACACGATTACATATATTTGTTAGGGGCGAGAGGAAAAGTGGACTGAGAACAGAACCTTGAGTAATTCCTATTTTTAAAGGGTAGGTAGAGAATGAGAGCTGGAGAAAAATCTTCAGTGGCAGAAGTGGAGCCAGGAGCGTAGAGTGCAGGGAAACTAAGGCAGGAGAATATTTCAGTTTAGGATTGGGTTGGTGTCAGGTGCTGCTAAGAAATTAGATAACAAGGACTAGGAAAAGTTAATTGAATTTGGCAACTTTGTGTCACTGTCATCTTTGAGAGAGGAACTTTGCCAGAGTGGTGGGAGTAGAAGTCCCATTAATGGAATGCCATTGTAGCAGGTATGGGTAATGGTGAAGTGGATACAGTATGTATAGACTGTCCTTTAAAAAAGTTTGGTAAAGAAAGAGTGAGAGGAACAGGAATTTGGAGAAACTTTCTGTGATTGAACAAACAAGATTTCAGAGGGGAATCTGTAGTTGTATCTAATTACTTCCATTCCCTTTCTTTCTTAATAGCCTTCATACTGAGAGGTTAGAAATAGGAACTAAGACAGAACCTCTTTTGCAATTTTTCTTATTCATATGAACATCCTGCATTGTACAGGTAGACTCCAATTGCTTTTCATTATTCTAAAACATGTAATATATTGAATTATATTACATACAACTTGAAATAGGTATTTATTTAAGATACTTGCAGATATTTTAAATAAAGGTTTTGATGAGGTATGGCATATGTTTGAGAAGATTTAAATCTTTGGTAACCATATTTTACAATTTGGAAACATGCTGTAAAGCAGTGGTTCTCAACTTTCCTAATGCTGTGGCTCTTTAATACAGTTCCTGTGGGTCATGACCCACAGGTTGAGAACCGCTGCTGTAAAGGATTAGACTGATTCTATTTGGTTCTAAGAGGTTGACCTTTAACTATTGGGTAGATGCTCTAGTGACACAAGTAGGCGCTATAGAAGGACTTTTTAGGTTAGGTACCTTTTAATCCTTCTGTTTTGTCATTCTATGAAGGTAATTTGGTCATTCTAGGGAGAAATACTAGACTTCTCCTTAGATGTAGCTTCAGTGTTTATGACACAGCTTGCATTACTGTTGGGCCCATTAGTAGGCTGTCTGACTTGGTAATGTAGAGTTAGCTTTTGTAAGAAGAATCTTTCTAAGAGTAGAATATAAACCTCTTAACACAATAACTAAGAAAATGACATAAAGGCTATGTTAACTAGTTTGATGAAAATATTTCAAATGGTATATGAAAGCACCACACTGTACCCCATGATTGCATTATTGTACACAGCTATCATTTAATTAAAAAAAAAAAAAAGGAGTCTCTTTAGGGTGGTGCCTATGGTTCAAAGGAGTAGGGCGCTGGCCCCATATGCTGGAGGCGGTGGGTTCAAGCCCAGCCCTGGCCAAAAACTGTGAAAAAAAAAACCAGTCTGTATATTTCAGAGAACTTTCTGAATTTTTTTCCTGTAGAAATGGTTCCTGATGTCCAACAGTCCCTGTCACAGATTCCTTCAGAGACAGCCTCTCCTCTCCTCATACTTCCACCTCCTGTTACCAATCCTAGTCCTACCCTCCGGCCAGTTGAAACGCAAGTCGTAGGTGCTCCTGGTATGGGTAGTGTTCCCACAGAACCAGATGATGAAGAGGGTCTGAAACATTTGGAGCAGGTAAAAATTCTGTAATTCTTTTTTGTATCCTTGCAAACTGCCATAAAAATTAGCAGGTGTTACACAAATGCTCAAATCTAGGACTTTACATGCTGTAGATTTTAAGTACTAGAAAAATTGGATATTGAGTCTTTTTTTTGTCTGGGTAATTGTCTTTCAAATTATTTCATGCTTATAAGTTTCTGCTATGTAGTAGTCATTATGTCAGGTTATTTTTTTGCTCTTGGGTTGCCCCTAGCTGTTTACTTTTCTTTTTTCTTTTTGAACATTAATGGAATGTCAGAAATGGTGAATACAAGCAGCTGTGGATGGTCCCTGTGTTTTCTGTATTTTTTGCCGCAAGTGTAACAGGGAAAATAGTTAAACTTTTGGAGTATTAACATCTTATTCATGTCTCTAGATTTCCCTAAGACTGTATATACGTGTACCATGTTACATATAAAATAAATTGATAGCTTGCTTTTCTGCCAAAGAACTCTTCTTTTGGAGTGGGATAGTTAGTGGCAAGAAATTCTGAAGAAAGGAAGGAGAGTAGTGTTTAGTAAAACTTATAAAAGATTTTATTTTTAATTGTATTAAATGAGCCTTTTGTTCTGTTAACATCCCTCTTTTACAGGTTTAGTTGGTACATATTAGAATTGA
>NW_003852408.1:891960-900820 GCF_000181295.1 Otolemur garnettii | reverse complement strand
GTTTGGCGGGTCCGGGCTGGGGATTCGAACCCGCCACCTTAGGTGTACGTGGCTGGCGCCTTAGCCGGTTGAGCTATAGGCGCTGAGCCAGCTTCTTTAGTTTTAAAGTACTTAACTGAGTCAGGTGGTACACACCTGTAGTCCCAGCTACTCAGGAGGCTGAAGACAGGAGGATCAAGTCCTGCCTGGGCAGCATGGTGGCACCCTGTCTTTTGAGAAAAAATAAAAGTACTCCTGCTAGTGGGTTGGTTAGAATCCTGAACTTTGATCCATACTCATTCACATTTGTTTGCTTACTAATTTTGAGACCATGAGCAAGACTTGTCATCTCTTGAGCCTTAGTTTCTCTTTATGTAAAATGCGGATAGGACCTATTTTACGGCATTGTTGGGAGATTTAAAATTACCTGCTGTGTCCCTTGCTTAGTGTCTTTTATAGATCAAGTAGTTCAAAAAGGGGTGGCATTATGTATACAGATATTAATTTAAGATCATTTGTTTCCTTAATCCATTTTTTGTTTTTATGTTATTAGCAAGCTGAGAAGATGGTGGCTTATCTCCAAGACAGTGCGCTAGATGATGAGAGATTAGCATCTAAACTGCAAGAGCACAGAGCTAAAGGAGTGTCAATTCCGTTGATGCATGAAGCAATGCAAAAGTGGTATTATAAAGATCCTCAGGGAGAAATTCAGGGTAGGTCATTCCTACTTGTAAGTACTGAAGTGTCTGCTATCACCTACAGAGCCCCTAAGAGGAGAAGTTGTTTAAAGTTAAATTGAATGCTAGTAGAGAAAGAAGTCAACAGGTTTTCTTCATATTTATGAAGAAATGTGTATGTGTGCACTCTCACATACTGATTAAGCATCCCTAGTCTAAAAATCCAGACACTGAAATACTCCCATGAGCATTACTTTGGGTGACATGTTAACATTCACAATGTTTTTTGGAGGGTGGCGCCTGTGGCTCGAAGGGGTAGGGCACTGGCCCCATATACTGGAGGTGGCGGGTTCAAATGTGACCCCGACCAAAAACTGCAAAAAGAAAAAAAGGGTTTTTGGAACATTTTCTTTTTGTTTTGTTTTTGGAACCCTAGGTAGAGTGCCATACTGTCACAGCTCACAACAACCTCGACCTCTTAGGCCCAAGTGATTCTCTTGCCTCAGCTTCCCAAGTAGCTGGGACCAGGTGCCTACCACTATGCCTGGCTAGTTTTTCTATTTTTCGTAGAGACTAGGTCTCACTCTTGTGTAGGCTAGTAGATTTTGGAGCATTTTGGATTTTGGATTAGGGATAGTCAACTTGCATATAAAAGTAATTTGAATACATAGCAGCATATGATTTAATATGACAGAAATGTAAACAAAATACACAAGACTTTCTAAACTGGCTTCCCAGCTATGTAACTAGACAGGTAAATTTCTTATCTTCTCTGTGCTTCAGTTTTAGTCTCTCTGATCATGAAAAAGGTAATGATAGCAGTGTTGGTGGGCCTTAAGTTTTTTCCTAAAGTAAAGTTGATATAAATGGTAAGAGAACTACTAAAAATGTCTGAGGAAAGGTAATACTTCTACATTACAAATGAATACCTTAAAAGATTTGTATGGTGGCTTGACGCCTGTAGCTCAAGCGGCTAAAGCGCCAGCCACATACACCAGAGCTGGCAGGTTCAAATTCAGCCTGGGCCCACCAAACAAAAATGATGGCTGCAACCAAAAAATAGCCAGGTGTTGTGGTGGGCGCCTGTAGTCTCAGCTACTTGGGAGGCTGAGGCAAGAGAATTGCTTAAACCCAGGAGTTGGAGGTTGCTGTGAGCTATGATGCCATGGCACTCTACCCAGGGCGACAGCTTGAGGCTCTGTCTCAAAAAAAAGATTTGTATGGCGCCTAAGTTAGATTAGAATGGAGAGAGAATGCTGTAAAGGATATTTATTGATTCTTTATTTCAAGTTTTAGAATTTCTGCTTATAATCTGAACTTGGATGTTGATTGTATTAGGATCATTTTCATGATACCATTTTACTGAGTATACTGGTAAGCTCTCTCCTCCCCTTGCCGTGTCTTATTTTCCTTCACAGAATTCATTGCTACCTAGCATTGTATATATTTGTTCATTGTTTACAGTCCATTTAGAATATTAGACATATGAGAACAGGGCTTTGTTTGTCTGTATAAATAAAAAAAAATTGGGATAATTATAGCTTCATATGCAGTTGTGAGAAATAATGCAGAGAGATTCTGTGTACGCTTTACCAAGTTTCCTCCAATGGTAGCCTCTTGCAAAACTCTAGTACAGTAACACAGCCAGGATGTTGACATTGGTCTAGTCAAGATTCAGAACATTTCCACCTCAACAGAGATCCTTTATGTTGTCCTTTTATAGCCACATGGCATTTCCCTTCCACCTACAAGCCCTTGTTAATCCTTGCCAACAGCTAATCTGTTCTCCATCTCTGTATTTAGTCATATCAAGAATGTTATGTAAATGGAATCATCATATCTTTGAGAGTTGGCTCTTTACACTCAACATAATTCTCTGGAGATTATTCCAGGTTGTTGCATATATCAGTAGTTTGTTACTTTTTATTACTGAGTGGTATCACGTGATGTAAATGTATCAAAGTTTGTTTAACCCATTGGAAGACTTGTGGTTTGTTCAGTTTGGGGCTACTATGAACAAAGCTACTATAAACATTCATGGACAGTTTTATTGTGTGAACATAAGTCTTTGTTCCTCTGGGCTAAATGCCCAGTAGTACTATTGCTGAGTTGTAATGGCGGCTATATTTAGTTTGTAATGGAATTGTTGAACTGTTTTCCTGAGTGGCTGTGCCATTTATATGTTCACCAGTAATGTAGGAAAGATCCACTCTCTCCACATCCCTACCAGCATTTGATGTTATTGCTATTTTTAACATTTTGGCAAGTGTGCAGTGATACCTCATTATAGGTATTTAATTTGCATTTCCCTAGTGGCTAATAATGTTGACCGAATTTTCATGTGCTTATTGGCCATCTGTTTGTTCTCTTCAGTGAGATATCTCTTCATGTCTTTTGTTCATGTCCTAATTGGATTCTTTGCTTTTTTTTCTTCATTTTTAAAGTTGTTTTAAGTGTATAGTTCTTCAGTATTAAATACTTTCATCATGTTGTACAACTATCAGCATCATACATCTCCATATTCATTTTCCCACATTGAAACTATATGCATTACATATTGACTTCTTATTTTCTCCTCCTCCTCACTGGCAACCAACATTATACTGTCTCTATGATTTTGACTCCTTTAAGTACCTCATTGTAAGTGGCATCATACGGTATCTTTTTTTGTGACTGGCTTATTTTGCTTAATGTAATGTCTTAAAGGTTCATCTGTGTTTTAGTGTATGTCAGAATTTCCTTTTTTTGGCTGGATAGTATTCCACTGTATGTATATACCACATTTTGTTTATCCATTTCATCCGTTAATGGACATTGGGTTTGTTTCCATGCTTTAGCTATTACAAAGGCTGTATGAATATGCATTTACAAATTGAAACTCTATTTTTTTTTCTTTTTTTTTTTGAGACAGAGCCTCAAGCTATTTCCCTGAGTCGACTGCCGTAGCATCACAGCTCACAGCAACCTCCAACTCCTGGGCTCAAGCGAGTCTCCTGCCTCTGCCTCCCAAGTAGCTGGGACCACAGGCGCCTGCCACAATGCCTGGCTATTTTTTATTTTTGTCTGTAGCCATCATTGTTGTTTGGTGGGCCCAGGCTGTATTCGAACCCGCCACCTTAGGTGTATGTGGCTGATGCCTTAGCCACTTGAGCCACAGGTGCTGAGCCTGAAACTCTATTTTCAATTTTTTTTTTTTTTTTGGAGACAGAGTCTCACTATGTCACCCTCCGAGTCATGGGCTTAAGCGATTCTCTTGCCTCAGCCTCCCAAGTAGCTGGGCACCTGTCACAACGCCCAGCTATTCTTTTTGTTGTCATTGCAGTTGTCATTGTTGTTCAGTGGGCTCAGGCCGGGTTTGAACCCTCCAGCTTTGGTGTATGTGGCTGGCTCTGTAACCACTGTGCTACGGGCACCAATCCTCTATTTTCAATTCTTTTGGGTATATATATTCATAAGTGGAATTGCTTGATTGTGTTGTAATTCTACTTTTAAGGTTAAGGAACTGCCTTACTTTTTTTCACAGTGGCTGTACTATTTTCTTTTCCCACAAGAGTTTCAATTTCTCTACATCTTTTTTTTTTTTTTTGAGACAGAGCCTCAAGCTGTCCCCCTGGATAGAATGCTGTGACATCACAGCTCACAGCAACCTCCAACTCCTGGGCTCAAGTGAGTCTCCCGCCTCTGCCTCCCAAGTAGCTGGGATGACAGGCGCCCACCACAACGCCCGGCTAGATTTTGGTTGCAGCCATCATTCTTGTTTGGCGGGCCCAGGCTGGATTTGAACCTGCCAGCTCAGGTGTATGTGGCTGGCGCCTTAGCCGCTTGAGCCACAGGCGCTGAACCAATTTCTCTACATCTTTACCAGCACTTACTACCCCCAAGAAGACACAAAAAAGAATTCTAAGCACAGGGAAAGATGATAAACATCACTAATCATTAGGGAAATGCAAATGAAAACTACAGTGGGCTACCACCTCACACCCATTTGGATGGCTACTATAAAAAAAGTCTATTCCAAGTTCTTTACCATTTTTATATATATATATTTTTTCTGTGTGAGTTTTGAGAATTCTCTCTATCTTGGATATTAACTTCTTATAAGATATGTGATTTACAAATATTTTCTCTTGATTCTGTGGGTTGCCTTTTTACTCTGTTGACACTGCCTTTAAATGCACTTAAAAACATTTCTTCCAAGGAGTCTAATTTATTCTTTTTTTTTCTTTTGCTGCATATTCCTTTTGTGATCATATCTAAAGTGATCTAGTGTTGTCAAGATTTTTGCTCCTATATTTTCTTCTGAGAATTTTATAATGTATAGGTTTAGATTTTTGATCCATTTTGAGTTAATTTTTTGTATATGGTGTGAGGTAAAGGTCCAATTTTTTTTTTTTTTTTTTTATGTGTGTATGTGTGTGAGCCAGAGTCTCACATTATTGCCCTTGATAGAATGCTACAGTGTTACAGCTCACAGCAACCTCAAACTCTTGGGCGTAAGCGATTCTCTTGCCTCTGCTGTGGCTGGTGCTACAATCACTGTGCTACGGACACTGAGCCCCAACTTCTTTTTCATGTGTTTTTTCTAGCACCATTTGTTGAAAAGATTGCCCTTTTCCTTTGAATGGTCTTGACACATTTGTCCAATTGCCTGGTCATATACTTAGGTTCTTTTTTGGGCCCTCTGTTCTTTTCCATTGGTCTGGGTATCTTTGTGTTGGCATAGTACTGTTTTAATTATTACAGTTTGTAATAAGTTTTGAAATCATAAGTGTGAGTCCTCTAGCTTTGTTCTTTTTTAAAAGAATTTTTTTTTTTTTTGGAGACGGAGCCTCAAGCTGTTGCCCTGGGTAGAGTGCCATGGCATCACAGCTCACTGCAACCTCCAACTCCTGGGCTCAAGTGATTCTCCTGCCTCTGCCTCCCAGTAGCTGGGACTACAGGCGCCTGCCACAATGCCCAACTATTTTTTTGGTTGCAGCCGTCATTGTTTGACAGGCCTAGGCTGGATTTGAACCTACTAGCTCAAGTGTATGTGGCTGGCGCCTTAGCTGCTTGAGCCACAGGTGCCAAGCCATAAAAGAAGTTTTAAAAGATTTTTAAGATTGATAAATTACGCATTTAGTGTATAAAACATATTTTGAAATAACATACATTGTGGAACAGCTAGGTCAAGTTGATTAACATGCATTACCCCCCCTATTTTTTTTGTGGCAAGAACACTTAAAATCTGCTCTCAGCAGGTTTTCAAGACTGTATGTAATCCACTGTTCTTAACAATTGCCAGTGCTCTAAGATAGATCTTTTTATTCTTCTTTGTAAAGAAAGAAACATTACGTTATTTAAGGTTTCTCGAGATTTCTGTATGCATTTTAGAACTAGGTTTTCTGTTTTTACAAAAAGTAGCATTGGCATTTTAATAGGGATTGTATTGAATCTGTAGATTGCTGCAAGTAGGACTGACATCTTAACAATATAAGTCTTCTAATCCATGAACATGTGTGCCTTTCTATTTAATTAGGTCTTATCTTTAATTTCTTTTTCTTTCTTTCTTTTTTTTTTTGAGACAGAATCTCTCACTATGTTACCCTGGGTAGAGTGCCGTGACATCACAGCTCACAGCAACCTCAAACTGTTGGGCTTAAGTGATTCTCTTGCCTCAGCCTCCCAAGCAGCTGGGAGGCGCCTGCCGCAACCAATGCCTGGCTAATTTTTTTGTTGCAATTGTCATTGTTTTTTAGCTGGCCCAGGCTGGGTTCAAACCCACGCCTGGGTATATGTGGTCAGTGCCCTACCCACTGAGCTATGGGCACCACCTCTTTCTTTAATTTCTTTTTAAATTTTTTTGAGATGGAGCCTCAAGCTGTCGCCCTGGGTAGAGTACCATAGCATCACAGCTCACAGCAACCTCCAACTTCTCGGCTGAAGCGAGTCTCCTGCCTCCACCTCCCAAGTAGCTGGAACTACAGGTGCCTGCCACAACACCCGGCTATTTTTTGGTTGCAGCTGTCATGGGCCCAGGCTGGATTTGAACCTGCCAGCTCAGGTGTATGTGGCTGGCATCTGAACTGCTTGAGCCACAGACTCCGAGCCTCTTTAATTTCTTTCAGCAGTGTTTTGTCATTTGCATTGTGTAAGACAATGTTTTGTCATCATGGTGGATTTACCCTTTACTATTATCTGTCTCTTGTACCTTTTTTACTCTGAAATTGCTTTATCAAATACCAATGTAGCTTACTTTTCATTAATGTTTGCATGATATAGTGTTTTTTATCCTTTTATTTTCACTCTGTCTACTTTGTTATATTTGGAGTGACTTTTTTGTAATCGGTCATTTTTATTCTGTCTGATGGCTTCTTCATCTCCAAATCTGGAATATACAAGGTAAAAAGCAAACTCAGGAAATTCACCATCATGTCATTTCTCAAGCCCTATGGCCCCTAATTAGTATAGCTTCTCTCTGCCTTTCGAAGTGTTCTTTTATTTGCTTTATATATAATGTTCAATGTTCAGGTTGTGTTTTTGTGTGTGTATATTTTTGTTTGTTAGTTTGTTTTAAATCTTTCTTGCTCTGTTGACCTGGCTAGAGTGCAGTGATGTCATCATAGTTTACTTATTGCAACCTCAAACTCCTGGGCTCAAACAGTTCTTCTGCTTTAGCATCCTGAGTAGCTGGGAATATAGGCTGTAGCTGGGAACAGAGTCATGCACCACCACACCCAGCTAACTTTTTCCTTCCTTCCTTTCTTATCTCCCTCTTGCTCAGGCTGGTCTCAAAATTCTGGCCTCAAGCAGTACTCCTGCATCAGCCTCCCAGAGTTGTTCAGGATGTTTATTGTATTTAGTAGGAGGAGTAGGGAAAAGTACATCTACTTCCAGGACTTTGTCCTCAAGCAGTATTCCTGCACCTGCCTCCTCGCATTTTTATTGTACTTAGTATGAGAAGTAGAGGAAAAGTATATCTACTCTTATCTTTCTGAGGTGAAAGTTCAAGGACTTTGTTTATTGCCTTATTTTTATGCCTAGATCTTACAGTGTCAGTGTTTAGTAAATATTTGTTGAATTAATTAATGGTTTATTGATCAGAATACATTTTGTTCATTAATTTTATATATAAGATGGTTGATTATTTGTTATTGTAAAACGTTCAGAGAATGTTAATTTTTAAGGTCTTAACTGGGCAGATAAATTATAATTTTTCTTTATTTAATTGATTTTGGTTTATATTTCTCCCTGCCTTCACTAGTCAGTGGCAGAAAATGAAAATTGGAGAATGTGTTCAACTTACGTGTTTTTTATGCCCAAATGATGTAAAGACTAGCAAATACTTAATTCTTTCCAATTGTATGTTTTTTTGACAAATGAATTATTATGGAGATTGAGTGAGATAGATACAATTATGTTATCTTTTTTTTTTTTTTTTTTTTTTTTTTTTTGAGAAAGAGTTTCACTTTGTCACCTTCAGTAGAGTGCTATGGTATTATACCTCACATCAACCTCCAACTCTTGGGCGTAAGCAATTCTCTTGCCTCAGCATCCCGAGTAGCTGGCACTATTAAGCACCTGCCACAATGCCCGGCTATGTTTTTATTGCAGTTTGGCAGGGCTGGGTTCGAACCCGACACCCTCCCTGTCGGGTTGGCACCCTACCCACTGAGCCACAGGCACCGCCCCAATTATGTTCTTTATAATAAGGCACTGCTGAGAATTTGGGATATATATACATAAGTTTTATTTCAAACTTGTTTATAGTTAGAAGCCTAGTTGTTAACTCTGGAAGTGAGTTTAAAAAGTAATATATATTGACACATTAACTAGATGAGCATCACATGCAGGAAATATCTTTTTTTGTCTTTTAGCCTGAAAAGATTCTTACTGCCCTTCTGTTTAATTGGTGCCATTTAGGTCCCTTCAATAATCAAGAGATGGCAGAATGGTTTCAGGCGGGCTATTTTACTATGTCGTTACTGGTGAAGAGGGCATGTGATGAAAGCTTCCAGCCTCTTGGTGATATCATGAAAATGTGGGGAAGGGTTCCTTTCTCTCCGGGTCCAGCTCCCCCTCCTCACATGGTAAGTACCTGTACCTCACCCAGAATGTATATTAGTCATAGCAGCACTTGCTTCCTTTTGAAAATACAACCCAGGCTCGGCGCCTATAGCTCAACCGGCTAAGGCGCCAGCCACGTACACCTAAGGTGGCGGGTT
>NW_003852408.1:886780-891746 GCF_000181295.1 Otolemur garnettii | reverse complement strand
AAAAAAAAAAGAAAATACAACCCAAATGTCACATCTAATAAGGAAGTAATTGTAGTTCTTTAAAAGTAATTGAATGGTAATGGGAAGTCTGAGTGGAAGACTGAATACCTACCTAAAATGATAATTCAAAACTCATATGGTGTCCATCCTCTTCCTACACACCCCAGAGTTACAGAATCCTTTAGCAGTTGCAGAATGAATACGAATGTCTTATTCTGGCCTACCTAACAGATCCTGCAGTGTTTGGCTCCTTGCCTTTTTGAGTTCATTTCAGAGCTTTTATCTTTATGTGCTGTGCTTCACCACAGTTGACCTCTTTGAGTTGTTACCCTTAGTTAGAATGCACGTTCTCCTTCAATTCATTTGCCTCTTGCTTTTTGACTCACACAGTTTTAAGTTTCTAAATTTGAAGTTTATCTTAAAACAAATTTTACCAGTAGTGCAGAATTTGAGGATGTATGAGAAATTACACTGATATTTTAATTAATGAATGGAACCATATTGCTAGTGACACTGGCACTGAATCCCTTTGGCAGGGGACATCCTTCATCCTCTTGCAGCCACTCCTGGCACTCTCCCAGTAAAGTTGCTTTTGGAGGTCTTGGATCTGTACCTCCCTTTTCCTACTCCAGGTTAGAGTGTCTCGTGGCTAACTATAGGTAGAAAAGTGACCATAGTAAAAATAAATACTTCATTATATGTACTGTTTCTATTAGTAACATGTACCACTGACTTATTCATCAGCTGTATATTGAAGGCCAGTGCGAGGCCTTCTGCTGTGTTCTTGCGTGATCAAGTTGAGTAAGACACAGCCTCTGTAATCAAGGTAGTTTATAGGTGAGGACAGGTTTTCTTTTCATTTTTGTCCTTTTAAATGTTTATCTTGACCCAGTAATCAATTTCATGATCCTACTGATGGGTTGAGATGTGTAGTTTAGAGACCAATGGTCTAGAATGGAAAATTGATAGATGAGAAGAATTATTTCCGACATTGTCCTACTTATTTTAAATCCCAGGAGAAGTTATACTGTGTATTATATAAATTTAACTTATTAAACAAGTTTGAGCCTTTATTTCCCTTCTCTGAAATTGAGATGAGTTTGTATTTTATTTACATAATGCCTATAGCTAAAAGCTCATCACTTAGACCTTCACAAGCTTGCTATAGTCCATTGCTTAATTTCTAGTTGTGGAGACTGAGTCTCAATTATACCTGTGTAAGGGGAAAAACTGTGGGAAACCTACTTCCTGTCAGTTGTTGTCTTTGCCCTGAATAGCACTGATGTGAAAAGAGCACATATTCATGCAGAGTTTAAACCTTGAAACAAAACACTTTTGTTTTCTAATATTTAATGAGAAAGACTTGGTGCCCATAGCATAGTGGTTATGGCGCTAGCCACAGGCACTGAGGTTGGCGGGTTCGAATCTGGCCCAGGCCAGCTAAGCAACAATGACAACTGCAACAACAACAAAAAGCCAGGTGTTGTGGTGGGTGCTTGTAGTTCCCAGCTACTCAGGAGGCTGAGGCAAGAGAATCACTTAAGCCTAAGAGTTTGAGGTTGACACCACAGCACTCTACCGAGTGAGACTTTGTCTACATAGTGAGACTCTGTCTCAAAAAAAAAAAAAAATTAATGAGAAAAATGGTCTTGAATTTCAGATGACCCCCTCCCTAAGAAATTGTATATCAATTGTTTTATTTCAAACTATAGTTGGTATAATAAGGTATAAATTATTCACTCATGGTTTGCCTTAGTTTGTGTCCTCTTATGCTGCTAATTCTGTTATTTTCTAATTGAAATTTCTTTTCCTAATTTTAACCTTCCCTAATTTAAATTCTAGACATATTATTTCACATATAAGCTAAAAAAATTATGTTTTTACTACAGCTTATTTTTTTTCTAACTCATGATATATTAACAGCAATAGAAACAATTGGGAGTTTAGAGTTATAGTTTGCAAAGTTCTGTTCATGTTCTCAACATTTTTAAGATAGATACTGGCTTAGTGTATTCCTGTGTATCATTAAAATTTCTATCATAACATTTCTGTAACTTATAACTTCTTTTTATATTGTCCATTTCCCTAATTTTTACATGATCTTCAAATTTATAAATCACTTTTAAGATCAAAAGAATTATATAATTTTTCAGTTATTATAACAACTCTGGTGTATAGTTCAACATTGAGCTTTATAGGCAGGCGTGGAGAATGGCAGCTAAAGTAGGCATCCTTTCTTACCTTAGGGGAATCTTTTATAAAGTTGACACTACTGACTCCTCTAGATGGCATTGTTAAAGATAACTGAGTGTTGGGCGGCGCCTGTGGCTCAAAGGAGTAGGGTACTCCATGTGCCGGAGGTGGTAGGTTCAAAACCACCCCTGGCCAAAAGCTGCAAAAAAAAAAAAAAAGATAACTGAGTGTTTAGTTAAGGGTTTGGATGAAACCGCAGAGTGGGAGGTAAAGGTCTTCGACTCATTTGCTTTCAGATAATTATATTAAGTTCCTTTTAGGTTTTTTGCAATTTTTGTAATGGTATTTTTATCCCCTTCCACTTCACTTTCAGGGAGAGTTGGACCAGGAACGACTGACCAGGCAGCAGGAACTCACAGCCTTATACCAGATGCAGCACCTTCAGTACCAGCAGTTCTTAATACAGTAAGAGTAGTAATGCTTTAGGGTGTATTGCAGCCAGAGGGGCTTCAGATACAATCTGCTCCCAAGTGTCTCCTTCTACAGAAGAGAGAGCTGAAGCCTGTGTGACACTTTATTTGCCCAGTTCGTGGCATGTTACCATTTCACATTCTAATTTTAGTCTTATCATTTTAAATACCAGAACTTTGCAGAAGTGACACATAATGATAATTTTGCAAGCTCTTTAGTTTCTAAAGAAAGAACCAACAAACATTTTAAAAACTAAGTGCCTCCTGAGTAACTCAGCTCTGAATGCCACAGATGGGAAAGAAAAACATAGGTGAGAGGGTGAGAAAGAAGGTAAAAGTTTATACTGTTAGGAGTGGTATAGAGTGATGGCAGAATTATCGGATTGTGTGTCTCTTGTAAAGTAGTGAGATTTGCTGTCCTCGGGAGCCAAGGTTAGCAAGTCTGGCCTTTGGGCCAAATCTGTTTTTATAAGCAGTCCCCATTTGTTTTTATGTTGCTGCTTTTGCCTTAAAATGGCAGGATTGAGTCATTGCAGCATAGCCCACATGGCCTGCAAAGCCGAAAATGTATACTTTCTGGCCCTTTTCAGAAAGTTTTGCCATCCCTAATCTAATGAAAAATTATCTGAATTTTTCTAAGTTAAAATGTATAAATTTGTGAATTGTTATAAAGATGATGTATTTTTTACAGAGGGTGTTTCATTGGAAATAGCTGTTAGTTTGAGTTCTAGTTTTCATTTGTTTTCTGATAAAAGGTTATCATCTTGGGAAATTTACCAATTTTTGATATTTTATGATTTTCTTTTTTTGCTGTCTTTCAGAAACATATCATCCATGAGTTCATTTATTCTAGAATGAATTATAGAATTTTTCTGTGTGTCTTTTATGAAGAATTATAAAATACATTGCATAGTTATTTCTCATGGGTTGGAGGGATTGTCGTGGTGGTAGATTGAACTTTGTCTTTCAGCATCTCAGTCAAGTAAATTCAATGTGGATAGATGTGTCACACTTTTTTTTTTCTTTCAACTTTTCGAAGACAACAATATGCACAAGTTTTAGCCCAACAGCAGAAAGCCGCTTTGTCTTCCCAGCAGCAACAACAGTTGGCACTACTTCTCCAACAGTTCCAGGCTCTGAAAATGAGGTTGGTGGTCATTCCTGTGTGTGAGTGAGAGAGAGAGAGAGGAATAGCATGTGAATTCTGGGAGAGAATATCCACAATGACACTGCCTTTCTGTGTGTTGTATATAAAAACAATATAGTTTGTTTATTTATTTATTTTTGAGACACAGTCTAATTTTGTCACCCCCAGTAGAGTGCCATGGCATCATAGCTCACAGCAACCTCAAACTCCTGGGCTCAAGTGATTCACTTGCCTCAGCCTCCCAAGTAGCTGGGACTACAGATGCCCACCACAATGCCTGGCTGTTTTTTTTTAGAGATGGGGTCTCACTCTTGCTCAGGCTGGTCTTGAACTCCTGAGCTCAAGCAGTTCACCCACCTCAGCCTCCCAGAGTGCTAGGATTACAAGTGTGAGCCACCGTGCCCCGCCCTCCAGTATAATTTACAAAGAAATAATGTAGCTGGAGATAAGCCTCTTTTTTTTTTTTTTTTTTTTTAAACACACAAAGGCTATTTTTAATAACAAAAAATAATGAGAACAACTTAAGAAGCAATGTAGTCTTATGGACCCTGCAACCAAAATATTGTCATCTAAGATTTTAATTTTACTTTTATTTATGATATCTCAATAAAGATATTAACAACACCACACAGGGTTACATTTTTCTGGAATCTAAAAGCCATTAGTTTCTGCTAGTTTTGATTATCATTCAAGGTAATATTTTCTTTTCTGAAAAGGTATCAAGAGTACTGTTTTGGAAAACCTGTCAGTCAGCTGCAGTGACTCTGCCTATAATCTTAGCACTTTATGTGGCTAGGAGTTCAAGATCAGCCAGGGTGACATGGTGGCGTGTACCTGTATATAATCCTGTCTACTCAGGAGGCTGAGGCAGCAGGATCACTTGAGCCACGGAGTTTGAGCCTGCAGTGAGCTATAGGACCATTGCATCTCCAGCCTAGGCATTAGGGCCAGAGCCTGTCTCTTAAAAAACAAGACAACAGGCTCGGCGCCTGTGGTTCAAGCGGCTAAGGCGCCAGCCACATACACCTAAGGTGGCAGGTTTGAATCCCCAGCCCGGGCCCGCCAAACAACGATGGCTGCAACCAAAAAATGGCCAGGCGTTGTGGCGGGTGCCTGTGGCCCCAGCTACTTGGGAGGCGGAGGCAGGAGACTCGCT
>NW_003852408.1:885275-886631 GCF_000181295.1 Otolemur garnettii | reverse complement strand
AAAAAAAAAAAAAAAAATAAGACAACAAAAACAAAAACTCTTACTGTGCAATTTAACCAAACCATTCACATTTCTTTTGGTCCTTGATCCATTCTGTGAGGTAGGGATTTCCTTTGGGCAACTAGGACTCTGTGAGGCTAAAAGACTTGATTAACATAACACACAGTAAATTTAAGAGACAGAAGTAAAATATACACTTATTGTCTTTCACTATATAGGCTTTATATATTATTTTTAAATTCTGTTTATTATGGATGGACCTTTTGCTCTATTGCCCAGGGAAGGAGTATGGGCATAGCTTAATGCAGCCTCAAATTCCCTTAGCTCAAGCAGTCTTCCTGCCTTATCCTTCCCAGTAGCTATTGACTATAGGCATTCACCATCACATTGGCTAATTTTGTTTTTTTAATTTTTTTTTTTTTTATATATAGAAGGTATCTTGCTATATTGCCCAGGCTGGTTTCAAATACCTGGCCTCAAGTTATCCTCCTGTTTTGCCCTCCCCAAATACTGGAAGGTCTGAGCCAGAGTACTTAGCCAACTTTTTCTCTCTCCTCTTCTCTTCTCTTTCCTTTCCTCTCTTCTCCTCTCTTCTTTCCTCCTTTAAGACAGAATGTAGAGATAGCAGTGTAGTCTTACAGAACCTGCAACCAAAATACTGTAGTGTAAGATTTTTTTTTTATTTTTTTGAGACAGAGCCTCAAGCTGTTGCCCTGGGTAGAGTGCTGTGACATCACAGCTCACAGCAACCTCCAACTCCTGGGCTCAAGTGATTCTCCTGCCTCAGCCTCCCAAGAAGCTGGGACCACAGGCGCCTGCCACAACGCCCGGCTATTTTTTGGTTGCAGCCGTCACTGTTGTTTGGCAAGTCCGGGCTGGATTCAAACCTGCCAGCTCAGGTGTGTGTGTCTGGCGCCTTAGCTGGTTGAGCCACAGGTGCGGAGCCTATAGTGTAAGATTTTAATTTTACTTTTCAGTAAAGATATTAACAATACCTCACAGGGTGTGGTGCAGTGGTCTCCTTATGACTCACTGTAGCCTCCAACTTCTGGGCTCAACCAATCCTTCAGCCTCAGCCTCCCAAGTAGCTGGGACTACAGGCTAACACCACTACACTTGGGTTGATTTCTAAATATTTTGCAGAGGCAGCATCTCACTATCACCCAGGCTGGTCTCAAACTCCTGGGCTCAAATGACCTTCCTGCCTCAGCCTCCCAAAGTGTAAAGGTTACAGGTGTGAGCCACTCTGCCTGGTCCCAGTTGGCTTTTCTATGATAGCATGCTGCCTCTGTGACTTTTTTTGAGGTGATCTGGGTTTTATAAGATAATAGATAATAGGGCGGCACCTGTGGCTCA
>NW_003852408.1:881413-884977 GCF_000181295.1 Otolemur garnettii | reverse complement strand
ATAGATAATATTCATCATTTAGAAATCAATAGCTGCTAGTATCAGAGAGCATTCCAGAAATGCGATCATTGTGTTTTTGTTTTTGTTCTTCTTCTAACTGCTGTGGTAGTGTTAGGTTTTAGTAAAACAGAGAGTTTTCTGGGTAAATAACCTGGAAAACCTATGAACAATCTTGAAATACCTCTTTATCTTAATTTTGCAAATGACAGGAACAAGTTAATTTTTTTGTCTCCTTTTTGCAGAATCTCTGATCAGAACATCATTCCCTCAGTAACTAGGTCCGTGTCGGTGCCAGATAATGGCTCTATCTGGGAGCTTCAGACAGCAGCTTCACAGCCTACAGGTAAAAATATAGATTGACCTTTCAATAGCACTGCAAAGACTTAAGAGTCTTGTAAAGTTTTATACTTCAAGTTTCAAAAAATGTATTAGGGTTTTGATCCATTTTGTATTGAATATTCCAAAACGTCCATTGTTAAAAATAAATCCCAGCAAAAGTTTAAAGGTATTATTGAAAATACAATGTTAAGGATTTTTTAGAAATTATTTAGTACATAGATTTCTTCAATTTGAGCTAGCATCTTTTTCAGGTTGCTCTAATCTAGTGGTTCTCAACCAGTGCGTCGCGACCCAAGAAACTATATTAAAGGATCAAGGCATTAGGAAGGTTGAGAACCACTGCTCTAATCAATGTAGAAAGGTCTTTTAAATTGTTTTTGACCTTTCAATTGGGAGGGAAATGCATAAGTAACAACATAAGTATGGTGATCTGTCCTTTTGAATTAAGGATTGATATATACATTAATGCTGTAGGTACCCAGAAGTTTTGGAAAGAGAAAAGTCTGCTATAAAGCAAGCACTTTCTCTCATTCTGATTATTTTTGTATCAAATTAGAAGTATTGAAGTTGGAATTTCTGTTTTTTAGTCTGCATATTGGTGGAGCCCTTCTGTTTCTTAGGGTCTGATATTTGCATCAGTAGATAGTTTGAACCATGGATATAGTTCTTATGAGACAATAAAATTGGTATTGAAAACTGTGAACCATAGGCATTGGTAAAGTTTTCTGTGTGGTATTGAGCCATTTATGGTTTTCTTGTTAACATTGACCCTGGGGCTTATGGCAGGAGAAGGACTGATTGTCCTTCCTCATCAGCTTTCCATGCTGTGTGTACCTTATTTTACTTGGTAGCCATTTATAGTTAGGATGTTAAAATACAGGGTGACTATCTCTAATCAAAAAGACTGAAATCTGAAATGCTCCAAAATTCAAAACCTTTTGAGTGCTGGCAGGATTTCATAGTGGAAAATTTCACACATAAATATTTAACACAAACATTTTTTCATGCACAAAGTTATTAAAAGTGTCGTGTAAAATTACTTTCAGGTTATGTGTATAAAGTGTATTTGGAGCATAAATGAATGTTTTGTTTGTTTGTTTTAACTTGGGTACCATCCCTAAAGTATCTTGTTATATATGTATAAGCAAATATTTCAAAATTGGAAAATATCTAAAACTGAAAATCTGAACACTTTGGTCCCAAGCATTTTGGATAATGGATACTCAACCTGTATTCTCCAATTTTAGGGAAACTTTAAGTACTATACTAAATAATTTCTCTTTAGGTTTGTGTGCATTTAAGGTCCTTTACAAATATCCCATTGGTTTTATATGGATACTTGATAAAGGAGAATGTAAAAATAGAAAATGCTGAAAAATGATGTCAGGAAACGTTGGCAACAGGAGAATGGACTAGATTAAGATCTAGATTAAGTCTAAATGGACTAGATTAAGATTTTTGTTCATTTGTTTACTTCTACATAAGATCTTGTGTGGCCTTTCAGATCATCAGGATCAAGTGTTACTTGTGATTTGTGAGACTTGCCCAGCCTTTCCAGGGGCCTGCTGGAGTGTGGACTTTTTCTTCTTTTTATTTTTATTTTATTAATTTATCTATTTAATTTTTATTTTTTTAGAACCAAGAGATAAATGCAAGATCTCTCCCTCTTTATTGAGATGCAATTTGCATAATACAAAATTAACCATTTTAAAGTGAGCGATTCAGTGGCATTTAATATGTTCACAATGTTATGCAACCACCTAGTTCTCTAAGAGTATTGCCACATGCTTGCCATATCCCCATGAGAGTGTTACAAACTACTTTTGTTCATCCTTAAAGATGGACATATGAACGGATGCCCTACGTAGGGCTTTGTGAAGATGAAGTTAATTCCCCCCAAAATGCATCATACTTGCCTTCTTTCTGGATGTGTTGAAGGATACTGACAGAAACTAGAGCACATTGGCAATCCACTCTACTATAAGTAAAACATGTATATGATGGCTTTCATTCAGGCACAGAGAAGCAGCTTTTTTCATTATGCCAGTGGATAAGCTCTGACTCCCCTCCTTTTTTCCCTCATTGTCTTGCAGTTTGGGAAGGTGGTAGTGTGTGGGATCTTCCTTTGGACACCACAGCACCAAGCCCTGCCCTGGAACAGCTTCAGCAGCTAGAGAAGGCCAAAGCTGCAAAGGTCTGAAATTCATTCTTTCACAATGGTGCATGCCTCTGGCTATGAAACATAAGCATTTCTGTTCATTCATATCTGCTTTTTCCTTTTGGTTTATTGGTACTTGATTGATATAAGTACATTCATATGCTATATTCATTGTGCCCTCTTCTGAAAAAGACCTCAAAAACAGAAATTAATGAGTGATTGGTTAGTTGACATATTAATTATCATGGTCATATATATATTTTAGTTATGTTATTCATAGTATGAATATTTGTTATAAATACAAGTACTGTGAGAAAATATCCATAATGTTGTTTATTTAATGATCACTAATCTGTAGTTTGAGTTCGCATATTGAAACTTTATAGTAGTATTTATATTTCTTAGTATCTCCAGATATACGGTTGAAAAGTTCAATATTAATGTTAGGTACTGTTTTCCATTCATATTTTTATAGAGGAGCTGAGAACCTTGGGTTTTAGTTCTTGCCAGAAAAGGATGTCTACATTAACACCTAGTGTCATTCATTACAATGATTTCTGGGTTCTCATGCCTCCCAGAGAGTCATCTTACTGTTTTATGGTTGATGCATCCTTATTGTTCAAGGTAGTGACAGCTCTTAGAGTGCTCGTGATATGGAAAGGTTCATGGCTAGAGTCTGTCCTCATACATGAATGAGGGACTATAGTTTATTATGTGAGTATCTTTTAGTTCCCCAGTGCTTTCTGCGGGGAACACACAGTTAAGACAGTCTTCAGGCTTGGCGCCTGTGGCTCAAGTGGCTAAGGCACCAGCCACATGCACCTAAGGTGGTGGGTTCGAATCCAGCCTGGGCCTGCCAAACAACAGTGATGGCTGCAACCAAAAAATAGCCAGGCGTTGTGGTGGGCGCCTATGGTCCTAGCTACTTGGGAGGCAGAGGCAGGAGACTCGCTTGAGCCCAGGAGTTGGAGATTGCTGTGAGCTGTGATGCCATGGCACTCTACCCAGGGGACAGCTTGAGGCTCTGTCCAAAAAAAAAAAAAAGATAGGCATTTGAATGATATTGG
>NW_003852408.1:877042-880705 GCF_000181295.1 Otolemur garnettii | reverse complement strand
TGGCTGGCGCCTTAGCCGGTTGAGCTATAGGCGCCGAGCCAAAGGGTTTAGATTTTTAGAGTAAAGAGTCCTGCTGACTGTAAGCCTGAGGGTCATTTTTTGGTGAGGGTTAGATGTTGAGGTGAGGAACTTGGGCAAAACTGAATGATGGGAAACTGGAAAAGAGACTTGGGAGTATGGGTGAGAAAAAATGAAAGCCTGAATTTCATCTGTGGCAATGGAGCTAGAGACTAGTGCTGGATTTGACTAGTGTTTGGGGACTAGAAATGATGACATTTGTTATGTGATTAGTCTTTAAATTTTAAAATGTTTGTATAATTTCTCACATTGACAACTTTACTTTGTTGTTGAATCCTGATAGCTAGCTATGCTATTATATGTTCAATGAGAAAATTTTTTATAGGAATGAGCAAAGGAATACTTATCTACTATTCAAAAGAATTCTGATGTTGCTTTCCTTCTGTGGACCCTTTCTGTCCCACATGTAGGAGATGTTATAATGGTGGTGTGGTGTGGTGGAAGGCAGGGAAAAGTGGGAAGAATGGTGCCATTCAGCTGAGAAGAGTGTAAAACTCCTCTCATTCCAGTGACATCTCAAAATTTTGAGTTCTTCCAGAGTTTTATCACTCAGTTGCAGTACAAGTGACTGAGTGAATGGTAGCATCTGCACATTTCAGCATCCTAACAATACTGGTCAGTGCTTTTGGAGTGTTCCTGTTCTTGATTTCAAGTTTCTCAGAATATTCTTGTGTAATCACAGCTAGAGCAGGAGAGGAGAGAAGCAGAAATGAGGGCAAAGAGGGAAGAGGAGGAGCGAAAGAGGCAAGAAGAACTCCGTAGACAACAGGAGGAAATTCTTCGGAGACAGCAGGAGGAAGAAAGGAAAAGACGGGAGGAAGAAGAACTTGCCCGAAGGAAACAGGTATATCTCTGGGAAATCTGACCATAAGATTCAGTCCATCATTTCACAAGTACTCCCAAGGTCCATGGGGAGTTAATGTCAGGCTTAATGTTAGAACCTTATAAGACTTTCCTCTTTGGTATAGTGGTGAATAAATAAAGAAAAATAAAAGTTAAGTGCCAGTGGGTAGGAACGTGGTGGGGAGAACCACATGAACCTTATACAATTCAATCACCTTTAGAAAGAATCTTAGAATTTTTCACCAACACCCAGTAGAGAGAGATTCTTCAGTCATAGTAAGCCATTGGAATTGATTTCCTTTTCTTTTATAAACCAGTTAGATTTCAGAAGTTTTACCCTTGCTATTAAAACAACTAGGGAAATAACTTTTGGTGTGTAGTACTGAACATAAAAATTGTTAAACTACAAGGGTGGCTGGGCGAGGTGGCTCGTGCCTGTGATCCCAGCACTCTCGGAGGCTGAGGTGGGAGATTCCTTGAGCTCAGGAGTTTGAGACCAGCCTGAGCAAGAGCAAGACTCCTGTCTCTACTAAAACAAGAGGAAAAACATTAGCTGGTGTTGTGGATGCCTATAGTTCTGGCTACTCAGAGGCTGAACCCAGGAGTTTGAGCTTGCTGTGAGCTCAGCTAACTCCACAGTGCTCTAGCCTGGGCAAAAGAGTGAGACTCTGCCTCAAAAAACAAAATAAGCACACCCACAAGGGCTTTAAAAAAATTATGGTAACATGTGTTACATAAAATTTATCATTTTAAGTGTCTGTTCAGTGACATTAAGTGCATTTGCATTGCTATGCAAACCTCACCAACATCCATCTATAGAACACTTCATCTTTGCAAACTGAAACTCTGTAACCATTAACCAGTGAGTCTGTTCTCTCTGTCCCTGAATAACTACTGCTCTTCTTTCTGTATTTATGATTTTGACTACTGTAAGTAGAATCATACAATATTTGTCCTTTTATGACTGGCTTATTTTACTTAAGGGTCTTGTATGTAGTAGAATGTGTCAGACTTTCATTCCTTTTAAAGGCTAAATAACATCCCAGTGTAGTATATACCACATTTTGTTAATCCATTCATCCGTTAGTAGACATTTGGATGACTTCTCCATTTTGGCTATTGTGAATAGTGTGGGTGTGAACACAGGTGTACAGGTAGCTGTTTAGTCCTTGCTTTCAACTCTTTTGGTTATCTACCCAGAAGTAGAATTGCTGGATCATAGTGATAATTCTATTTTATTTTTTTGAGGCATTGCCATACTATTTTCCACACCTGATGTACCATTTTACATTCCCATGGGCAATACACAAGGGTTTCAGTTCCTCCACATCCTCCCCAATAACACTTGTTATTTTCTGGGTTTTTGTTGTTTATTTCTGATAATGGCCTTCCCAGTGGGTATGAAGTGGTATCTCACTGTGGGTTGTTCCCAGTGAGTCAGTATTACATAAGAATGTTTAAATGAAAATCCTCATAGGCTTTGCTTAAGTATTTATAACCAGTGAGATTTAACATTTTTCATGGTTTTTTGTTATTTTTAATTCTGTTTTGAGAGTTCACTGTTTATTTGGCTAATTTTTCTATTGGGGTTTCATAGACTCCATTTGAAAGAATCCACTCTCTAATAACCCTAAGATCTAGACTTTACCATACATTTCCTGCTTGTTGGCTCCAAAAGGTGCTCTGTGAAAAACACAAGCGTCCAAGCTGAGCTGAGATTAGAACCACTGTTTCTTAGAGTCATACTGCACATCAGCATGTAAAAGCTCCAACGAGCATTACAGTAAAGATATCTGTTTAAATCTCTGTTGCTCAGTGTTCCCTAAATGACTTTGATAATGGGACCCTTTTCTTTGTACTACTTGATTTCAGTGGGACTTTTGTTCTTCAGAACATGTGCTGGACACATGAACAACTTTATTCTCAATACTTCTATTGGGAGAAATTATCTCACCATGAGGTGAAGAAGCTAGGTTGATTTGACCTTTCTAGGTTCCCAGTTGATTGAAAAATAGGGACTAACAGTTCCAATGGGGAAACCAAAGCCAGAGTTCTAAAGTGGCTCTTTCTATGGTTAATCCATAAATGATATAGTTAATATAGAAAACAGGATCATCTTCACAGTGTATTGCAGTTTACTAAGAGTTTATTTTATCTATTTATTTTTTTACTAAGATTTTAAATATAATTTTCTTTTTATTAATGTACTCACTTCCTTAACTCAACTTTTTACTCTAGGTCCTAGTTGTATACTTTTTGTATTTACTGTTAACAGAGTTTTAAGATAATCTAACCTATTCCTATTCAGATTACAACATAATATATTGATTGACTGACCCAGAGATGAGCTTATACATCCTTCCTTTTATTTCTTTAGGAAGAGGCTTTGCGACGCCAGAGGGAGCAAGAAATTGCATTAAGGCGACAGCGTGAAGAGGAAGAAAGACAACAGCAAGAAGAAGCTCTTAGGAGACTGGAAGAAAGGAGAAGAGAAGAAGAAGAAAGGCGGAAACAGGAAGAACTGTTACGCAAACAGGTGACTAGATGGCCTATTCCTCTAAAGGCTCTTTTGAAACTAGTAATTGGTGATTGTCACTATTAATATTAGAAAATATTAGGACATTAAAATAGCCCATCTAAAACCTTTCCAGGTTGCTGAAAATTACCAAAAGGAACATAACTGACTTTTATTACTTTTTTTTTTTTTTTTTTTTGAGGTAAAGCCTCAAGCTGTCCCCCTGG
>NW_003852408.1:871591-876703 GCF_000181295.1 Otolemur garnettii | reverse complement strand
GCTGGGTTCGAACCCGCCACCTTAGGTGTATGTGGCTGGTGCCTTAGCCACAGGCGCCAAGCCACTTTTATTACTTCTATCTAAATTTGAGCCACAGGCGCCAAGCCACGTTTATTACTTCTATCTAAATTTCTCCAAGTGGAAACCTGTTTTCTAGGAGGGAAAATAAAATTTGTCTTTTTTTCCTGCTTTTGACTGAGCTATACCCCAATACTCCATGTTGGAAAATGTGAGTTCCAAATCTCCCTCGCCCCGGAACAGTATAATAAATTCCCATAAATTTCCCAGCTTCAATAATTACTAATGGGTTGGATGTGGTGGCTCATGCCTGTAATCCTAGCATTTTGGGAGGCCACAGCAGAAGGATCACTTGAGGATAAGAGTTAAAAGACCAGCCCAGGCAGCATAGACTCCCTGTTTCTACCCTCCCACCCCCCAAAATTAGCTGAGCATGTTGGCACGTGCGTTTAGTCCCATCTGCTCGGGAGACTGAGCCAAGAGAATCGCTTGAACCTGGAAGTTGGAGGTAGTGGTGAACTACTATGATGCCACTGCACTCTAGTCTGGGTGACAGAGCAGAAGTCTGTTTTACCCAAAAAAAAAAAAAAACCCTCACCCCTCTAAACCCACAACAACAGCAAAACTAATGTAGTAATTTTTGTGTATGGTATGAGATGAGAATCTGGTTTCATTCTTCTGTGTATGGATATCCTGTTTCCCAGAAGCACGTATTGAAGATACTATCCTTTCCCATTGGGTGGTCTTGGCATCTTTGTCAAAAATCAGTTGACCATAAAAGTGTGAGTTTATTTCTGGGCTTTCTATTCTCTTTTCACTTTCTTGACATTATTTATTTCTATGAGTTACATACTTTTAGGTACAGTCTTTTTTGCATTTTAATACACATGTCCTTTATTAGAGAACTATTTTAGGCTATGGCTTGTGGATTTATTTTCATGGTTACATCTTTTGATGAGGAAAGATTTTTCATTTTGATGAAATCCAGTGAAGTTTTTTCTTTTCTTAAAAGTGTTTCTTATTTCCCCTCATAAGAAATCTTTGTCCATCTACAGATCATAAAAGTATCTCCTGTATTTTTTTGAAAGCTTTATGGTTTTAGTTTGTTTACAAGTAAGTTGGAGTTATATTTTGTGTATATTATGAGGAATGGGTTGCTTGAACACTAGGTTTTGCAATCATTCCTTTCTCCATTGAATTTCTTTGGTATTTTTTTCAAAATCTGTTGTATATAATACTTTTTCTGGACTTTTCTTGTGTGTTCAATTGGTTGGTTTGCCAATCCTTACACAAATATGCACTAACTTTAGTATTGTAGCACTGTAGTGTGTTTTGAAGTCAGTAGGTATGTCTTCTAGCTGTTCTTTTCTTAGACAGATCTTAAATCTTTTGCCTTTCTATTAAAGCTTAGAATTGGCTGGATGTTGTGGCTGATATCTGTAAAATCCAGCAGCCAGGAGACTAAGGTGGGAGGATTGCTTGAGCCTAGGAATTGAGGCTTCAGTGAGCTATGATTATATCACTGTATTCCAGTCCGGGTGATGAAGTGACACCTGTCTCTTAAAAATTTTAAAAAAAAATTTTTTTTTTAGAATTTTATCTTGTTTTTATATAAATAAAAACCTACTGTAATTATAACTTGGATTGTGTTGAATCTGTACATTGGGGAGAATTTACATGTAAGATGTACTGAGTCTGCCAAAGAACATGGTATATCTTTCTCTTTATTTATAATTTCTTCACTTTTTGTTAGTACAATCTGTTTTTATTGTAGAGGTCATACATATCTTTTATTAAACTTACTATTTTACTTTTTATGTTCAATAGAATTTATAAAATTTATTCTTCAGTTGTTCCTATATAGAAATGCAGTGGGTTTTCTTTTTTTCTTTTTTTTTTTTTGAGATGGAGTCTCATTTTGCCCTCAGTAGAGTACTGTGACATCATAGCTCACAGCAACCTCAAACTCTGTGGGCTTAACCCATTCTCTTGCCTCCACCTCCTGAGTAACTGAGACTATAGGTACTCACCACAATGCCCAGCTATTTTTAGAGATGGGGGTCTCCCTCTTGTTCAGGCTGGTCACAAGCTCCTGAGCTTAAGCAATATACCTGCATTGGTCTCCCAGAGTGCTAGGATTGCACGCATGAGCCACCTCGCCCAGCCTTGGGTTTTCATATATAGTTCTTAAATCCTGAGACCTTGTGAAACTCACTTATTATTCCTGATGGTATTTTTGTTGATTTCTTAGGATTTTCTATGGATTCTCATTGATGAATAGGATCAGTTTTAATTGTTCCTTTCCGATCTTGGATAGAATTGGTTGAAGTGGATGATGAACAACTTAATTCCCAGTTTTAGAGAGAAAATTCTTCAGTATTTCACCATTAAATATGTTTAAAGTTTTTTGTACAACTTAATTCCCAATTTTAGAGAGAAAATTGTTCAGTATTTCACCATTAAATATGTTGAAAGTTTTTTGTAAGTACCTATTGCTTGAGTGAGGAAGTTTCTATTTCTAGTTTGCTGAAAGTTTTTTCATGAATAGAGAGAATTTGTAAAATGCTTTGTTTGTATTTACTGTTGATTTAGTTTTCTTATTTAATCTGTTTGTATGGTGAATCGTATTAACTGAGTTTTGAATGTTAACTTTGTATTCCTGAATTAACACTCTACATGATGCTATGTTAACCTAATTAGTTATTTTGTTAAGGATTTTTGCATCTGTCTTCTTGAGGGATATTGGCCAATTGTTTTCTTCTAACGTATTTGTCACTTTGGTTTTAGGTTTAAGTTAGTCTCTTGAGACAAATTTAAAAGTGATATTTCTTTCACTATTTTCTGAAAGCATTTATATAAGATTTGTATTATTAAATATTTCTTCATTAAATGTAGGCATACCTTATTTTATTGTGCTTTTATCTGTGCACTTCACAGATGTTTCATTGTTTACAAATTAAAGGTTTGTGGCAACCTTGTCTATTGGCCAATAGCTTGTGCTTACTTTGTGCCTCTTTCAGATTTTGGTAATACTTTCAATATTTTAATCTTTGTCTATTATATCTCCTATGGTAATCCATGATTGGTAATCTTCAGTGTCACTATGATGTAGTTGTTTTGGCGCACCATGAACTGTGCCTACATAAGACAGTGAACTTAATCCATACACGTTGTGTGTGTTCTTAGGTCAGTGTTGCTCTACTGACCCTTCTTGCTCCCTCTTCTTAGGCCTCCCTATTACCTAAGACACAAAAAATAGTGAAATTAGGCTAGTTAATAAACCTTCAGTGGCCTCTAAGTGTTCAAGTGTAAGGAAGAATCGACATTTCTCACTTTAAATAACAAACTAGAAATGATTAAGCTTAATAAGGAAAACATGTCAAAAGCTGAGATAGGCCAGAAGCTAGGCCTCTTGTACCATATTTAGTCAAGTTGCGAATACAAAGGAAAAGGCCACTCCTTTGTGAATACAAAGGAAATTAAAAGTGCTACTCTAATGAATTATAAGAAAGTGAAATAGTGGCTCGGCACCTGTAGCTCAGCAGCTAGGGCACCAGCCACATACATCAGAGCTGGTGGGTTCGAATCCAGCCTGGGCCTGCCAAACAGCAATGGCAACTACAACCAAAAAATAGTTGGGCGTTGTGGCAGGTGCCTATAGTCCCAGCTACTTGGGAGGCTGGCAAGAGAATTGCTTAAGCCCAAGAGCTGGAGGTTGCTGTGGACTGTGATGCCACAGCACTCTTACCCAGGGCAACAGCTTGACACTGTCTCAAAAAAAAGAGTGAAATAGGCTGGATGCCAGTGGGTCACATCTATAATCTTATCACATTGGGAAGCTGAGGCAGGAGGATTACTTGAGGCCAGGTGTTTGAGACCAGCCTGAGCAATTTAGCAAAACCCTGTCTATATAAAGCAGGGACTCTGAAACTTTTTAAACAGGGGCCAGTTCATTGTCCCTCAGACTGTTGGAGGGCTGGACTACAGGCCCTGGGACGAGTTGGCTGCTAAGCAGGACAGGCAGTGGTGGCAAAAACACCTAGCGGGCTGGATAAACATCCTAGACGGGCTGCATGTGGCCCACGGGCCGTAGTTTGAGGATGCCTGGTATAAAGTATAGGAAAATTTGCTGGGTATGGTGGTGCATACCTGTAGTGCCAGCTATTTGGAAGGCTGAGACAAGAGGATCATTCGAGTCTAGGAATTTGAGGTTGTAGTGAAGTATGACGATGCCACCTCACTGTAGCCTGAGCAATAGAGCAAGACTCAAACTTAGTGGTCTCGGTGGAAGATCAAACCTTCACAACATTCCCTTAAGCTAAAGCCTAATCTAGAGTAAGGTACTAATTTCTCTTCAATTTTATGAAGGCTGAGAGGGATGAGGAAGCTGTAGAAGAAAGAGGTTGTTGTATGTGGTCTAAGGAAAGAAGCCATCTCTATAATATAAAAATTCATTGGTGAATGAATGGTGGTGTAGCAAGTGCTGTTAATAGAAGCTGTAGTATGTTATCCAGAAGCTCTAGCTAAGATGATTGATGAAGGTGGCTATACTAAAGAACATTACGTAAAAGCAAAATCTGGCATTTTAAATCTGTGATATGGTAGCAGTTTTTGTCTAGCAAAACAGATGTGTAGCAAGTGCATTAATAGAAGCTGTCGTATGTTATCCAGAAGCTCTAGCTAAGATGATTGGTAGCAGTTTTGTCTAGCAAAACTAGATGTGTAGCAAGTGCTGTTAATAGAAGCTGTAGTATGTTAGCCCGAAGCTCTAGCTAAGATAATTGATGAAGGTGGCTATACTAAAGAACATTTACAGTGTAGATGAAATAGCCTTCTATTGGAACAAGATGCTATCTAGGACTTTGTAGCTGGAGAGATGTCAATGTCTGGCTTCAAAGGACAGACTGACACTCTTGTTAGGGGCTGATGCAGCTGCTGTTATCTTTCATTTCAAGCCCCAATGTTCATTTACCATTCTTAGAATTGTAGAGCCCTTAAGAATTTTACTAAATCTATTCTGTGCTCTTTTGGAACAACAAAGCTCAGATGTTAGTACAATCTTTACAGTATGTTTTTGTTTTTGTTTTTTTTTTT
>NW_003852408.1:862968-871310 GCF_000181295.1 Otolemur garnettii | reverse complement strand
AGCCATACAGTATAATTTACTCAATATTTTAAGCCTGCTGTTTTGACCTGCTCAGAAAAAAAGATTCCTTTCAAAATTATTACTGCTGTTTGACAGTGCATCTAGTCACCCAAGGTCTGATGGAGGTGTACAAGAAAATTAATGTTTTTATGCCTGCCAACACACCATCCATTCTCATTCTGCAGCCAGTAGATCAAGGAGTAAATCAAGGAGTAATTTCTACTTTTTTTTTTTTTTCTGAGACAGGGTCTCTTGCTCTGTTGCCCCGACTAGAGTGCAGTAGTGTCATCATAGCTCACTACAACCTCAAACTCCTGGCTCAAGCAATCCTCCCATCTCAGCCTCCGAAAATGCTGGGATTACAGGTGTGAGCCGTTGTGCCTGGCAGTAAAGTATTTTTTAAATAAGGTATATACATTGGTTTTTTAAGACACAATGCTATTGTATATAGGTATTAGACCACAGGTGGTATAAACATAACTTTATATTGTCCTGGGAAATTTATGTGACTTGCTTTATTGCAGTGGTCTAGAACTGTATCTCCAAGTTTACTTGTATTTGATAGAGTTCATCATTGAAACCATTTGGTCCTAGAACTTTTCTTTGTGGAAAGGCTTTTTATTAAGTTCAATTTTTGTGTGTTATATGGTTATTCAGGCTTTTTGTTTTGTCTCTTGTGTCATCAATATTTGTAATCTGTTGCTTGTCTTTTTTAGAAGCAATCACACCTTTGCTCTAACCACATAGTTATAATCACAATGTAAAAGCAAAATCTGGCATTTTAAATCTGTGATATGGTAGCAGTTTTTGTCTATGAGGAAGAACCCTGAAGGGAGTGACTGTTGGATAGGGAGAAACGAGGTACCACAAGTCAACTAGGAGCTAATAGATACGGACAAGGTATAGTTGGCCGTAATCAAAAGACAGAGGTGCAGTTGACTTCCTGAGGGCTAGGGAAGATCTCTTAGAGGAGCTGACATCTGACCTATGTTTTGGAGAATGAAGGAGGAAATAAATGTATCATCTGCTAAGACAGGGTTGAGGCTCAGCAGCAAAGGCGAGGGGGGAAACTAGAATTCTGGAGGGCATAATGAAACAGTTTTGTGGGAAGAAAGCAGAAGGTAAATGAGCTCAAATGAGGGAAATAGTAGTAGATGGTGGAGGCTTGGTCAGAGAGAGGTGTTCCCAAGGACCTATGGGCCTATGGCCACAATGGGCAAACACCAGGGATGGAATTAAGTAATCTTGTAAAGTTGCTTTGGTTCCAGAACTGGCTGATGCTTTTGTGGTAATCAGTATTCTTGTTAGCTCTTAGCACTCAGGACCCTGAAAAGTTTGTTTGGATTTTCCAGGAGACTTTCTGGTAGTTAGTGGTGAGCTACTTGGAGATCAGGGCTTTTGCTGCAGATGTTTAAAGTGATGTTCTATAATTAATTAAAATTGTGTTCTAGGATACAGTGGCATGTGCCTATAGCCCCAGCTACTAGGAAGGCTGAGAAGGGAGGATCACTTGAGCCCAGGCTTGTGTGCTATGATCATGCCCATATATAACACTGTATTCTAGCCTGAGCAGCATAGTAAGACCCTGTCTCTTTTTTAAAAAAAAAAAAAAATGTCCTGGAAGCATGCCTTTGGCTATTGTGATTATATTTTAAAAGAAAACTTAGTTCTACATTTTGTCATCATAAATAGTTCCTGCTTTCTCTTTCATTTTTGTAGACATTCAGCAGACGCCTTTGAATGTGATTCAGATTTTTTTCTCCCAAGTAAGATATATATATTTGAGACAGAGTCTCAAGCTGTTGTCCTGGGTAGAGTGCTGTGGCGTCACAGCTCACAGCAACCTCCAACTCTTGAGCCCAAGCAATTCTCTTACCTCAGCCTCCCAAGCAGTGGGACTATAGGTGCTTGCCACAATGCCCAGCTATTTTTTGGTTCTAGTTGTCATTGTTGTTTGGCAGCCCCAGGCTAGATCCGAACTCACCAGCTCCAGTGTATGTGGTTAGTGCCCTAGCTGCTGAGCTATAGGCACCAGCCCCTCACCCCCCAAGTAATATTAACACAACTTTCCTCTCTTTAATTTTTCCTTCTGGAAAGGAAGAGGAGGCTGTGAAATGGGCCCGGGAAGAAGAAGAAGCTCAGCGTCGATTAGAGGAAAACCGCTTGCGAATGGAAGAGGAGGCAGCCAGACTTCGGCATGAGGAAGAGGAACGGAAGAGGAAAGAGTTGGAACTTCAGCGCCAGAAGGAGTTAATGCGCCAGAGGCAGCAGCAACAAGAGGCTCTCCGGAGGTTGCAGCAGCAGCAGCAGCAACAGCAGCTGGCACAGATGAAGGTAAAGCCCAGACATCAGCCATAGGCATTGCTCACTGGCTTTTTTAGTTAGGTAGATGGTGGCAACATCAGTAGTAGTTGAGCTATGTATATATATATTTTTTGAGACAGAGCCTCAAGCTGTTGCCCTGGGTGGAATGCTATGGCATCACAGCTCATAGCAACCTCCAACTCCTGGGCTTAAGTGATTCTCTTGCCTTAGCCTCCCAAGTAGCTGGGACTACAGGCACCTGCCACAATGCCTGGCTATTTTTTGGTCATAGTTGTCATTGTTGTTTGGCAGGCCTGGACTGGATTCGAACCCACCAGCTCTGGTGTATGTGGTGGCACCTTAGCCGCTTGAGCTACAGGCGCCAAGCCATGTATATATATTTTTTTTATTAAATATTACTGGTTAGGTTTTTTGATCATTAATAAAATATATGATGCACATATTTTGTGTTAGACATTTAAACAAGAGAGATACAAACACAAGAGGATAGGGTGTGAGCTACAAGGCAGGCTAAACAAGTAAATCTATTTGGTTCATAAATTTAATGTGATTCAACGAACATTGGCATGTCTACTCCATACCAGTTCAGCACTGCTGAGACAAAGGTAAATGAGACAAGGCAGTTGCCCACAGAGAGTTCACAGATAAACATTTAGATGTATAATGGAACTAGAATAGTGGGCTTAAAATAGAGTTGGCTATAGGGGCTTGTTGAAAATTATAGTAAGAGGTGATGTATGTGAAGAATTGTTTTAAGAAGATTCAAAGCATTATTCGAAATAAGGAGAAAATGAAAACTGGGAACCTAATAATGAGTGGCAGTCATAATGAATAGGAAGGGCCCGCAGGAGAGAACTGGCCCAACAGCAATCAGCAAGACTAAGTAACTGTCCAGAGGTAAGAGTGTAGGCATTCTCGTTTTGTCACCTGGCCTAGAGTGCCATGGCCTCAGCCTGGCTCATAGCACCCTCAAGCAGTCCTCCTGCTTCAGCCTCTCAAATAGCTGGGACTCAGGCATGAGCCATAATACTTGGCTTTTTTTTTTAGTAGAAAAGTTTTCGCTGTTGCACAGACTGGTCTGGAACTCCTCCTGAGCTCAAGCAGTCCACAGCCTCGGCCTCCCAGAGTGCTAGGATTACAGGCATGAACCACCACACCTGGCCTTTCACCTTCATTTTTGAAAGATAGCTTCAGTGGATGTAGAATTCTTGAATTCCTGGTTGGCAGTGTTTGCTTTTTTTCCTTTGAGGATTTTTTTTGTTTGTTTTTCTAAGAGATGGAGTCTTTTCTGTTACTCAGCTGGGTATAATTATAGTTCACTGCCGCCTTGAACTCCTGGCCTTGAGTGATCCTCCTGCCTAAGCCTTCCAAGTACTGGGTCTACAGGCATGTGCTGCTACATTAAGCCACATTTTTCTTACTTTTTTAGAGATGAGGTTTTGCTATGGTGCCCAAGCTGGACTCAAACTCCTGGTCACCTTATCCTTTTAAAGTGCTGAGATTATAGGCACCGGCCACAGGATCAGGGCCCTTTGAGGACTTTGAATATCTTAACCATTGCTTTTGCCTCCATTTTTTCTAATGGGGAGTCAGCTGTTAATTTTAGTGGGGTTCCCTTGTAAGTGAAGTGTTGTTTTCTTTGGCCATTTTGAAGATTTTTCTCCTTGAGTTTGTCTTTTGGCATTTCTACTACAAAATGTTTATGGATCTTTTTGTGTTTAATTAGAGTTCATGGAGCTTCCCATATGTGTAGATCAGTGTTTTTCTATAAATTTGGGAAGTTTCATGCATCATTTCTTCTGCTAGTTTCTCTGTCTCCTCTTTATTGGGCACTGGAGGTAAGTGTGTGTGGATGAACTTAATGGCGTCTCTATTTCTCTAAGGCTCTCTTCAGTTTTCTTTCTTCCTCCCCTCTCTGTTCTTTGTGTAATTTCTACTGATATATACATTTTCTATTTCTTTCTTTTGCCATTTTAGGAATACTGTTGTGTACCTCTAGTGAGTTTTTCATTTCTATTGTTGTACTTTTTAACTCCAAAATTTCCTTTTGTTGCTTTTTAAAATAATTTTTATCTCTTTGTTGATATTATTTGGTGACATCGTCATCATACCTTCCTTAACTACTTTAATTATGGCTTCTTTAGTTCTCTGAATATAAAACTTCGAAATCTTAGTTAATTCTGATGTTTCCCACAGGCAGTTTCTTTCCCTGCTTCCCCCTCTCCCCCAGTGTATGGGTCATACTTTTCCTGCTTCTTGGCATGTCTTATAATTTTTTATTGGAAATTGGACTTTTTTGATAATGTAGTATTTATAGGTCCTGGTCCCCCCCACCCCCAGCTCACTGTTACAGTTTATTTGTTTTGTGATTAGATTGATTGTTTTAGTGAAGTTAAACCTCCTCCTCCTCCTTCCACAGTGTGAACCCTTAGTTGTTGGTCCTCTGAGGGTGCAGCATTAAGTGTGTCCACAGACATCTTTGTCTTTTCCCACCTTCAGCTGTTAAGCTCTGCATATTATTAGCTGATTGCTCTGTTCTCATATGGGCCCTGGGCTATACATCCACAGACTGATCCAATCAAATTTGGGCTTTTTTGAAGAGGTAATTCCTGGGACCTATGTATGAGATTTGTCCTGACTCCATGAGGACTCCTTCCAGCTATCCCTTTCCCTAGTTCTCTCAAAAGAAGAGTCTACAGTTTAGGCTGTATCTCCTGTGACTCTTTCATTTTCCTCCCAGTTGCCTTTTTACCCTGTCCTCTACCTTTTTTTGTAAAGACAAAGTCTCACTTGGTTGCCCTGGTGTTGAGTGCCGTGGTGTCATAGTTTATAGCAACCGTAAACTCTTGGGCTCAGAGGATCCTCTTACCTCAGCCTCCCAAGTACCTGGGACTACAGGTACCTACCACAATGCCTGGCTAGTTTTTCTGTTTTTAGTAGACAGGGGTTGTACTTTTGCTCAGGGTGGCCGTGGCCTCCCAGAGTGCTAGTAGGATTATAGGCGTGAGCCACCATGCCCAGCCTCCACTGCTTTTGAAAACATCCTTAGGCTTGAACCTTATTCCCCTGTGTCTGGAGCCAATGAAGTCAGTTCCTTTGGGAAGAGATTTGGAGGAGGTAGCTGGACCAGAATGAGAAACACTCTTAATGCACTTTTTCCAGGAAGAAATTCTGCCTACTGGTGGCCATGGGGAGAGGGTGTCCTGGGTCTTGCCTGCCTCAGTCTACAGTGCAGTTTCTGTCTCCCTGAGCTCGTAGTAGGGGGGAAGAGAGTGGGCTTAGGGTTAAGTATCACTACCTCTTCCTATTCTTACTGAATTTTAGCAGATTTTCATGAGTACATGTTTCTTCATTTGCTGCATGCTTTTAGGATTTGGGGAGGCTTTAAATGGTAGCACTTTAAAATAGTTTTTCTGGGAAGCAGGTCTACTGAGTTCTTTATGCTGTTATACTGACAGGGGAATGTAATTGTTTTTTTAAACCAAAAATAGTGTTGAAAAAAGTAGCAGTATCAAGGGAGAACAAGAAGAGTACATTTTTTAAATCAATGAAGGGTATTAGGCATTCAGTGGTCACAGAATGTGCCACGTTTGCTGATTTGGGAAAGGGTTGTTTTAATCATTATGATTGACACACTAGTTGTGAGAGGGCAATATAGGATAAAATGTCATGAGGCAGTGTTGCAGGAGTCACAGGATATTATTTCCTATGTACAAAGAAGACAAGGAAATTGATAGCTATCTGCAGCATCTGTCTGATACGTGAAGAAGACTTAGGTATGGTTGGCAAGGACACCAGAGACCTATGAAATAGGGAGTATTTATACTGTGTGTGTATGTTCTCATAGACTGTGTGTGTGTATAATATGGATATGTGTCTGTATATGCATATACATATAGAGCGAGAGACAGAAAGAGGTGGGGGGGGGGATGATATAAGGTTGGCACAGCAATGGGAAGAATCTTAGAGGTGCCTGAGGGAAATTTCTAAAGACAGTGCTTCTCTTCCTGGTATTCACTGAGGTTCTGCTGAAGAGGGCTGAGGATTCTTTCCTGGTTACAGTGAGATAACACGTCCACTGGGATTTTACACAGTATCAGTGGTTATTGGCTGCATCAGAGTTGCAGAAATATGCCTTACCTTTGTATCTTCTGATTGAGTAGGTGTGGTGGGCCATCTGCATTTTTGCAGGTCCCCTCAGGTGATGTTACCAGGTTTGAGGTCAATATTGCCTTCCTGGGAAAGGTTTGGTTTTTGTTCAGTTTTACCTACCTAGCTCTCCTTCCCCATACCCCACACCTTTCTCTGTTTGTGTCCTTCTGTTTCCCTCCCCCATCCAGCACAGCTACAGTTTGAGAGTTAAGGATCGATTATGCTGAGTAATTTGGAGGGCATTCATTTGGAGAGCTATATGGCAATGTCAGTGACAGTTTAAACTGTTTTATACTTTTTATCCTGTCAGTTTCACTTATAGAGATTTTGATTTTAGATCTATTCTTTTTGGGACTGTTTGTTTTGATCTCTGTTCTTGTGTTTTCATTGAACATATTTTAGGTCTGGTTAAGTTAGATTTTTTTGTTGTATGCATTTGAGTCATTAGATGCCTCAAAATTGAAATGTATCCTTTTCTGATGAATAGGAGCAAGAGATTCTCTGAGATCTACTAACCAGGCTCTGAGATCATTAAAGTGTGTAGGACACAGATATTTACACTCTTATTTTAAGGGGTAGGAAAATGGGAATTAAAACAGCTTAATTCTCATGCCTAGAAGCTATAGCCTGGTTAACTCTCAGTGAATATTTTTGATAAAAGACTGAGAGCTATCCTGGCATCTCCTAGTAGCTGCCTCTCTCAGCTTTCCTTTCAGAAATGTCCTTCACCCTTTCGCTGGACAGTAGAATATTTTCCTTTGTTGTCTTCTTGGATTAGGACTCCTCAAGCCAGGGCAGCGCCTGTGGCTCAAAGGAGTAGGGTGCTGGCCCCATATGCTGGAGGTGGCAGGTTCAAACCCAGCCCTGGCTAAAAACTACCAAAAAAAAAGAATCGTCAAGGCAATTTAGTGATTCTTTTTACTCTTTTCTATTTATGGCTGTATATTGCTGTATATGTCGGTGCTAGATGTGAAAAATGGATGATCAAATATAAGTAGATGCGTATATTTTGAGTTTCTTTAAAATAAACTTAGAAGTGGAGCAGTGATAAATACCTAAGCAAAAGTAAACCAACTAAGAGACCAGCATGTAAAAGAAATGAAGATTTGAATTGAATGTTATAAGTGGAGTGGAGAGAAACCTGGCTATACGTAATGTATTATTGCCTCTTCATTTCCTGTCCGTATTTCCTCATGAACTCTTCTACTCTCCCTTTTTTTATTTAGCTTCCCTCTTCTTCAACATGGGGCCAGCAGTCCAATGCAACAGCATGTCAGTCACAGGCCACGCTATCGTTGGCTGAAATTCAAAAACTGGAAGAAGAACGGGAACGGCAGCTTCGAGAAGAGGTAAATTTTTAAAATAAAAGTGGTCCAGTTGAACAGTGTTCTAGAATATTTACCGTGCATTAGTGGTTACTGAAGATAGTTACTGTTAGAATTGATGTGTGTCTGAATTGGATCTTCATTATTAAACTCTTCAGCTCATAATTTGGTCACCTTAGCAAAGATGAATGATCTAATAGAAATAACATTTAGATAATATAAATATTTCCTTGAACATTTTGCTGGCCAAGCTCTGGAGAATAGCTCATAAATAAAAGTACATGGGTTCAAAATTGTGTGTGAGTTTTGCTCAAATATCCTTTTGTAAACATTATATTTAGAATGCAAGATATATGTTTCTCTAAAGAGTATTGGGTTCCCTGACTAGCCTACAAAAGCTTAAAATAATGATAGAAATAAAGTACCTCTGCATGTAAGTCTATATCCTGTAGTTCACCGTTAGGGTAAGAAAGATAAAAAAGTGAAAAAGGCTGGGTGCAGTGGCTCATGTCTATAATCTTAACACTCTGGGAGGCTGAG
>NW_003852408.1:836570-862653 GCF_000181295.1 Otolemur garnettii | reverse complement strand
TGTCATTGTTGTTTTGGTGGGCCTGGGCTGGATTCGAACCTGCCACCTTAGGTGTACGTGGCTGGCACCTTAGCCACTTGAGCCACAGGCGCCGAGCCTCCCCCCTCTCCTTTTTGAGACAGAGTCTCACTTTGTCACTCTGGGTAGAGTGCCATGGCATCATAGCTCACAGCAACCTCAAACTCTTGGGCTTAGGCAGTCCATTTGCCTTAGCCTTTCAAGTAGCTAGGACTCAAGTATGTGCCACCATACCCAGCTAGTTTATCTATTTTTAGTAGAGATGGTTCTCACTGTTGCTCAGGCTGGTCTCGAACTCCTGAGGCTCAAGCAGTCCACCCATCAGCCTCCTAGAGTGTTAGGATTACAGGTATGAGCCATCATGCCCAGTCAGGAGGCTCCCTTGTACCTAGGAATCTAAGGTTGTTGTGAGCTAAGCTGACACCACGGCACTCTGGCCTGGACAACAGAGTGAGAGACTCTGTCTTCAAAAAAAAAAAAAAGTGAAAAGGGGAATGAGAAGAACATGCCTTAAATTTTAAGTGCCTTATTTATTTATTTTTGAGACAGAGTTACTCTGTCGCCCTCGATAGAGTGCTGTTGTGTCACAGCAACCTCAAAATCTTGGGCTTAAGCAATTCTCTTGTTTCATCCTCCCAAGTAACTGGGACTATAGTGCCCGCCACAATGCCCAGCTATTTTTTGGTTGTAAGTTTGTCATTGCTGTTTGGCAGGCCCGGCCTGGGCTTGAACCTGCCACCTTCAGTGTATGTGGCTGGCGCCCTAGCCACTGAGCTACAGGTACCAAGCCAAAGTTCCTCATTTAGTTATTCATTCAACATATACTTACTAAGTGCCTGCTCAGCTATAGTCTGGAATTATAGGTGAATCCAAAACAGACAAAATTCTCTGCATTCATGAAGGCTACCCTCTAGTTGAGGAGAGATGGCATATTAGAGGATAATAAGTGCCAGAGAGAAAAATACATGGGACAAGGGTTGAAGAGAATGTTGGTGATGGTTTGATTGATTGTCTAGTTTTAGGTAGTATGGTCTGGGCAGTCCTCTCTGAACAGGTGACATAATATATGTAGCAAAGCCTTGAAGAACATGCTATATGTGGATATGATTTGAGGGAGAGCCATCAGTTTGTTTGATAATGTAAGTTGTCATTTTGTATCTGGGTTGTGTGGTTTGCTGAAATGGGAAGTCCATGGACACACAAAGAGAAATGGGAATTGTCTATACAGATTTGCCATGTAATGTGCTTGTTGTCATCCAGTAGGTTAAAATGTTTTCTTTGCCTTGAAAATTGACTTATTTCTTGCCTTCATTTTGCAAAAAGATTTCTTCTGAATGAAAAATAATGGTGGTAATTGGCTGAATGCAGAAGCTCACTCCGTTATCCTAGCACTCTGGGAGGCGGAGGCAGGCAGATTACTTGAGCTCAGGAGTTCAAGACCACCCTGAGCAAGAGTGAGAGCCCTGTCCCTACTAAAAATAGAAAAATTAGCTGGGTATAGTGGAGGGTGCTTATAGTCCTGGCTACTTGGGAGGATGAGGCAAGAGAATCACTTGAGCCTCGGAGTTTGAGGTTGCTGGGAGGTCTGGCACCATGGCTAACCGGGTCCCAGAGTGGGACGCTGCCTCAGGTAAAAAAAATGGTGGTAATCATCTTTTTGTCTGCCAGAAGTTAATATTTCATTTGATTTATTTTCTTTGAACCTTTGTCTTCTTGTACCCTTCAAAGGCATAACATGCCACATATTTCTCACATAGAGAAACCAAAGATAATTTCATTTTATTCCAGGATGCATGCTTTTCTTAGACCCTGTAACCTGTTCCAGTCTGGATACTCTTGGCTTACTTCATGGCTATTCTGTTTTTTTTTTTTTGAATTCCTGTCATTTGCATGTTTTCTCTTTTTGATGGGGAATTTCCTCAATTTTATTTTTCAGTCCTATTGAGCTTTTAAAAATATTATTATTATTATTATTTTTGGAGATGGGGTCACCCAGGCTGGATGGAGTATAGTGGTGCAGTCATAGCCCACTGCAGCCTCAAATACCTGGGCCTCAAGTGATTCTCCTACTTCAGCCTCCTAAAGTGCAAGGATTACATGTGTGAACAGTTATACCCAGTTACATTTTTTTTGAAATTTTAATGACTTTTTATTGAAAACTGCACTGAATGCTAAATATCCACCTTTACAATAAACAAATACAGTAACAGTAACTCACACTAAAACAAAACATACTTCTGATAGCCATTATTTTTCTGTTTGGGACAGTTTCAAAGTTTTTCTTTTGTCACAAAAACAGGCATGTACCTATCTAGAGGCTCAAAATAGGCCATCTTTTTAAACAAAAAGGAAATGATTCACAAAAGACTATGAATAGAACATGTAACTAGTTGATACAATTCTAATAGGATTTGTTAAAATCAGTCACATCTAATACATCTGAAGTGTTCTTGTATAAAATACTCACATGAAGAAAATGTCTAAAAAAGTGGGTTTCTTCATAGACAATCTGATAAGTTACCATAAAAAGTGTTTCCTGAGACATAAGGAAATGCAACAGTATTCTTCTTGAACACTTTTAGTTCAGGACTTTCCACTCAATAAAATAGCTGAGGATCTGAAACTAAGAAAATATATTTGAATAGAAACAGCTTGTGAAACTCAATAGTTTTTTTTTTTTTTTTGTATCATCAGAGGGTATTACTGAATTTACAGCCAACTTGCCAGCTCAGTATTCAGTTCAGGTGTGACACTTCTTTGTACAGGAGCCTGTACTCTCTTCAATCCTGTTTGTGCAGATGTCTTTTTTTTTTTTTTAATTTAAGAGACAGAGTCTCACTTTATCACCCTTGGTAGAGCGTTGTGGCATCACAGCTCACAGCAGCCTCCAGCTCTTGGGCTTAGGTGATTCTCTTGCTTCAGTCTCCTGAGTAGCTGGGACTACAAGCGCCTGCCACAACGCCCAGCTATTTTTGTTGTTGTTGTTGCAGTTTGGCTGGGGCCAGGTTTGAACCTGCCACCCTCGGTATATGGGGCTGGACCCTACTCACTGAGCCACAGGCACTGCCCATGTGCGGATGTCTTAATACAGGCAGACAGTTTCTCCCCATTCTATAGTTTTAATCTTCCTATTAGCAAAAAGAGGTAACCAGCCCCTGTAGACCAAAGGGACTAGATTCACAGGATGGGGATTTCCTCTTAATTTTTATTTGATGTTTGGAACTCCTGATGCAACATTCTAGAGCAGGGAGCTTGGGACCTGCTGCACCCAAGGGACTGATAAAGGAAAAAGCTCTATTTATTCTTTGTGATTTGATGCACAGCGGAAAAACTTAAGACATAATAACAGAAGTTGGTCGTTAATAAATCACGTCCTAATCTTTCAGCGCTTCCATACGCAGACATCTTCAGTTTTCTAGCTCTTGTAGTTTTAACACTGCAACATCAATGATGCATTATGTCCAAATCAGTTTAAAAAACCGTCAAATTCCTTTTCTCTTAGTTCATCTATTTTTCACTGTCTCCTGGTCCCAAGTTTATTTGAATGATTACCTTCCAGCATCAGCATCCTCTGTTATTGCTCATTGGAGTGCTCTCGATTGTCCCTGTTTTTATAGGCTGGTTGGGAGAGGGAACTTGGGAAGGGTGTGCCACTGTAGGGAGGTTGTGAGTCACTGGGATGCCTCCAGATCCCTTCCATGGCTGCAGGCAGTCCTCCTGGAGCCATGCCCACGAAGCCTGATGGGTATCTGTAGGTGGCACCTTTGAGCTCCGGATGAATTGCTTGTTGGTCTAACACTGACCAAGGACCTGACATGACAAAGAATTCCTTGTTCACACAGTTCTGTAGGCTTTCTGGGATGTGACCTGTGATTGCCTAGTCGTTCTCCGTGGCAGCAGCTTCCTTCATCTGGAGGCCTGCTCATTGTACCAGACCGTGTAGGGAGTACAGATGAGGTCTGGTTTCATCCTTCAATGGACCCTGAGCAAAGCTAAAGGGCTCCAATTTGTGCACCTCAAGGGCCGCCCCTCATATCCTGCCCTTCTTGAGGGCATGGGCTAAGGCTTTCTCATCTGCCAGGCCACCACAGGGCACATTCATGAGGAATGCTCCTTGCCTCATCTGCTTTATAGTAAAGTCATTGATGAGGTGGTTGTGTTCATTGAGATTGCAACACAAGGAGATGCAGTTGCTCTGATACAGCAAATCCTACAGGGTGTAGACCCTCTGCATGCCTGGGGACCGCTCTATCCCATCCTACAAGTAGGGTTCATAAAATATGCTGAATCCAAAGGCCTTGCCTCAAACAGCAACCGCCTGCCCCCTGTGACCAAAGCCTATCCCAGCGTTTCCCTGCGGATGCGTGCTGCTCCTAAGGCCACCTCTCAGATCTGCTCCACACTCTGTACCCGTGTGTCCTCCTACAGCGCTCAGTATAGCCACATGTTTCTCCAGTACAGGTTGAGAATGTGGCAGATGGTGGAATCGGCCATCTCTTCCACTGCTGCGGATGGGATGTTGCACATGGCAGTCCTGAGCTCGCGGACAGTCTTGATGTCCATGTTGTCATAGCCACTGCCTATCTGCATGATCACTCTTAGGGCTTTGAACTTCTCCAGGTCCTCCCTGGTGAGGGTGATGGTGTGGTACATCATGGTGCTCATGGCCTTGCTTAACACCTTATTGTGATCTCCTGAGTAGACTGGGTATCACAGAATGCCACGGTGGCCAGTTCCTTCAGGATTGGTATCTCCACTGTGCAGTCATGGCTGTCCCGCAGTGCCACCAGGAGGCAGGGGTATAAGGGGCCGTTCATAATCTAGGGGGGCAGATACACGCAGGTCATGCACCACCTGAGCAAGCTGTAGCACCACCATCCCTTCGCAAATTCTGTCCGAGTGCTGTCTCTTGACTTTGTGCTTATCCATAAGGGCCATTCTTTGTGAAACTTTCCAACTCTCAGATTCAAGTGGCAAAACAATCCTCTAAGAACTTAGGGGAACTCGTAGGAGTCTGCGTGCATCACGCCACTTTGAACCCAATATAAATCTGTCGACAAGCTCTATAGTTCACACGCTGGGCTGTCCATCTTTTTAAGGAAATATAGCTTCATTGGTTCAAAACCATTTAAGGTGACAAAACCGTCTTCCCAGGCAACTGGCATCCTTGGCAAAAGTTGTCCACCCTGGTGACAGCAGCAGAACAGCTGGGCCCCCTCCCCCAGCATGGCCTGGATCCTGGTTTAGTCCCTCACTCCTTATGCCCCCACCAGCTCCTCCAGGCCACTTCTGAGCCACCGTAAAATGACACACACCCCCATTTACATTTTTATTTGAAGCAAAAGAATGAAACCTGTCAAATTAATTTTATGTAGCTACTGTGTATTTGTATTCCATTTAATGTGGACAGCTGGACATTTATAACTACCATCTAAAAACAGAAATCCTGAGTTAGCTTCTGTTCTTATGCACAGCAAAGGCGCCAGCAGAGGGAGTTGATGAAAGCTCTACAGCAACAGCAACAGCAGCAGCAGCAGAAACTCTCAGGTTGGGGCAATGTCAGCAAGCCTGCAGGTACCACGAAATCTCTTCTGGAGATCCAGCAGGAGGAGGCCAGGCAGATGCAAAAGCAGCAGCAGCAGCAACAGCAGCACCAGCAACCAAACAGAGTCCGAAATAATACGGTGTGTTCATTTTCCTAAGCCGTTCTTGTGTGAACTGGTGTTTTATAATCTCTTTTGACTATAGTAGACTATCTTTTTAATGTTATTAACCATAATCATTTTTCTCTTTTTCTTTAACAGCATTCCAACCTGCACACCAGCATTGGGAATTCTGTTTGGGGCTCTATAAATACTGGTCCTCCTAACCAGTGGGCATCTGACCTAGTCAGTAGTATTTGGAGTAATGCTGACACTAAAAACTCTAACATGGGATTCTGGGATGATGCAGTGAAAGAGGTGGGACCTAGGAATTCAACAAATAAAAATAAAAACGCCAGTCTCAGGTAGGGCTCAACATGATCACACCTTGGTTGGTTGGTAGGAGGGGTAGGGGAAATGGGATATTGGGTGGCAGACAAAGGTACTTATTTAATTTTTGCTAATTGTTTTTATGTGTTCAGCACATGCAGTCATTATTACGGTTATTGCTTTCTTCCTCCTAAAAACACATTTGTGGTATTTCTAGGGGCTCCTTCTGAGCACTTAATCCATTGCCTATCACATGGTTACCACTTAAAAATATTAGTATACGTTGTTTTTGATGAATAATTCTATAAAGTATTTTCTAGACATCTTAGCAATTTTTCTAAATTTATATTTTTAAGTTATTTATACTACATTGAATGTTAAAAATATCTCTGTAATGACCTTAAACCAATTTATTTTTATGTTAGTTACATTTCATCTTCATCTTTCTTTCTTCAGTACATAGTGTTGTTGAATGAGCGTGGGTTTTGGTTTTAAATATGTAAACTCAAATCCCAGCACTACTACTTATTAGAACTGTGACCTTGGCAAGAGGGAACCTCTTTGAGCCTCAGTTCCCTCATCAGTAAAATGAAGATGATAATAACAACTTCATGAGTGTACTTGTGAAGATTAAATGAACAAACATGAAGTAGTTAGTAAAGTGCCTGGCACATGGTAACTACTTAATAAATGGTAGTTTTGTCAGGTAGTTTTTTCTTGATTGAGGGCCTAATATATATGTTGTGAAAAGGACAATAAATACCTGTTAAATAATTGAGCATTTTTGCCAGGCACTATGTTTTGGGCCTTTCATGCAATAGCTTTATTACTTACGATAACTCAAAAAGTTTTAATACTATTTTGCAGATGAAGAAACTGAGGCTTAGTAAAATTAAACAGCTAAGGACAGAAGAACTCCATCATTTTTTTCTAAATAGAAGCCCTACTCACAAACTGGGATACATTAACTGATTTTAAGGGGATATCCAGTCAACATATTTATTTATTTTTTCTTTTTTTAGAACCAAGCATTGAATTACTAGACAACCACCCAGTGTTACAAGATATTATCTATTTATGATGTTGCAGTATAATCATATAGTAACAGTTTCTGGGACTATAATACCTCCCTATTGTTTTGCTTTAGTAAATCTGTAGGTGTGTCTAACCGGCAGAATAAGAAAGTAGAAGAAGAAGAAAAGTTGCTGAAGCTCTTTCAGGGAGTAAATAAAGCCCAAGATGGATTTACCCAGTGGTGTGAACAGATGCTTCATGCCCTTAATACGGCAAATAACCTGGATGGTAAGAATGGGGGAGGGAAACCCAGCATGAGAAATGATAGAGCAGCACCCAGAAGAAGGTTGGCAAATTGGAACAATGGGCCAGACCTCTGGAGATGAAATCTAAGGCGGTCAAGTTCTGCACCTGCCATAAGAGGCTGACTCTTTAATGGTATTATTTATGAGGAGTCCTATAATACTAAGCTCAAAAAGGTTATTGGTGGTTGCCAAAAAATAAATGCCATCTCAGGCTGCCTTAATGATACAGAGGACAGAGTAGGTCATAGTTCCATGCTGCTCATTTTATGGGTGACATTGTCAGCTGTATTCAGTAAAAAAGAAGGTAATTGTCATGTCTGAGGTCAAAGGTCAACCTAGAGGCAAGAGATGACTGAGGAATATGATGCCATTTCCCTCCTATTTTGGGGGGGTGGGTGGGAATTATGATAGCGCAATTAGACATTTTGTGTGGGATAATACTAGGACCAATGTGTGGAAGTGAAATGGTTTCCACACAATTTGAAGAAAAACTTGATCATAATTAGATGTTTAGAAAGGGAACTGCTCTAGGTGGAAGTAAGTCTCCTTTACCACCACTTCGTGTCTGAACAGACTGGTTAACACACTGCAGAAGGGATCTTCTGCAACTGATAAACTAAGTTGAACCAACCTACCTCTGACATCTCGTGAAAAGCCACGAATCTGTTAAAAACAGAGCATTAAAGGAATTTAAAAGAGTTCCCTTAGAGCATTGTAACAATATCTAATGGTCTGAAGTCTTTAGAGCAAACAGTTACAATTAATGGTAATAGCTACCATCCATTAAGCACCTACCATGTGCTAGGCACTCTGCTTAGGGTTAACACGTTATCCTAGCTGTTCCATTTTTGTAGTTATTTGTAAAGAGACCTTTACAAGGTAGGTGTAAAGGTAGGGTAGGGTAGGTATGCCCATATTATAAGTTAGGAAACAGAGGCTCAGAATGGTTAAATAACTCATCAAGGTCACATAGCCAGCAGATTTCAGTGACAGCTTTTAAGTCTTTGTGTATCTAACTCTGACACTTGTGCTTTTTCTCCTATGCCACATGGCTTGCATTTTCCATTGATTTCTCTCTAAACATATAATATCTCAGTGGATTAAAGTTTTAAGAGGATATAGCTATATCTTTAGTATCTGTTATAGTACCTGGCACACATCATAGCAGTTAATAAATGTTGATTGACCTTAAGGAAGGAAAGAATGAATCCCCAAATTACTTCAGTCTTACAGGCAAGTAACTGTTTGAATCAACGTAACATTTAGTTTGAGCCAACATACCATTTAGTGAAATTAAGCATGTTTGATAAGTCTTTGTTTGATACTATACTATTTCAGATAATTTTAAGCATTATGGTAGTGTTTTTTTCATTACAGAGGGCAGATTAAAGAATATATAATGCATGTCATTACATACCTTTCAAGTTTGTGTCAGACATCTCTATTAGGTGTGAGGATGTGTCAAAAACTGAAGTTGATTTTTTTATCTGTATGTTTTTCATTATTGTTATTCTTTATGTCTTCTCCCCTTCCATTTTGTAGTTCCCACATTTGTTTCTTTCCTAAAAGAAGTAGAATCTCCGTATGAGGTCCACGATTATATTAGGGCCTACTTAGGAGATACTTCTGAGGCCAAGGAGTTTGCCAAGCAGTTCCTTGAGCGTCGTGCCAAACAGAAAGCCAACCAGCAGCGTCAGCAGCAGCAGCAGCAGCAACAGCAGCAGCAGCAGGTATGAAGTAGCATAGTGTGTGCGTTAGCTCTGTGAATATTAATACCTTTGAATGTTGGGAAACCAGCAAAATGGAAATTAAAACAAAATACCATTTTTGTATATCCAGTAACCAAAGCTTCTTAAAATGTGTAAACTTCGTATTTTCAAGTTATGTGGCGAGAGACCTTTGTGAATTTCCTAAATAGCAAATATAACTATTCTCTATTAGGTGTGCCAGTCCCATTTTTCTTGATAAATTTAGATCTTAGACTGCTAATTATAACGTATCAGAAACCCGAAAATTTGGTTTTGAAAAGTTAAAGCATATAAATGTCAGATCCTTCGGTGCTGAAGATCTGCTGTACTCAGTACTGACGATACTGCAGCATTCCAGACATTTTACATATTGTTCGTGGGAACGTAAATGGTACAGTAATGATTCTAACTAGTCACAGTAGTTACATTTTGTAATGTCCCCGTGAACACTGAAGTAGCAAATACTGAACTATTGTTCCTAGGGACCCGTGTGCCTCTGGTCATAACATTTTTGTCAACTGGTTAATGCATTATCTTGTTTTATATGTATTTCTATCTAAAGGACATTTTATTTAATATATATTGATTCATTAACATTGAACTTATGGCCCTCAGCACTATAACTCACACCTGAACAAAACTTATCTCATACATACATTTCCTCCTTGAGGCATACCACAGCTTTCTTGTGCTTACAACACTGGACAGCTCTTTAGCACTATACTTGGGGGCTACTTTAAGCAACAAATCATCAAAAACACAAAAATTTGGAAAGCCTGGCACTAATTAGTGACTGCAAAAAGGACACTTATTTGCAGTATTGAGACATGTAACAAGGCAGTGTTTCTTTGTTCCACTCAACTGGGAATGTGTTCCTTGAACATTTTAAATTTTTGCTTGCACATGTGTATGTCCAGAATGACCATAAAAACACTGTGAGCATTGATTATGGGGTTATGAGTAAATTTTAATGAGTAGGTGAGTTCACAAATAAGGAATCTGAGAGAATCATTTGTGTAGGTTTCCTTTCTTTCTTTTTTTTTTTTTTTTTTTTTTTTTTTTTTTTTTTTTGAGACAGAGCCTCAAGCTGTCCCAGGGTAGAGTGCTGTGGCATCCCAACTCACAACAACCTCCAACTCCTGGGCTTCAAGCGAGTCTCCTGCCTCAGCCTTCCAAGTAGCTGGGACCACAGGCCCCCGGCCCCACGCCCCGGCTATTTTTTTTTTTTTTTTGGTTGCAGCCGTCGTTGTTTGGCGGGCCCGGGCTGGATTCGAACCCGCCACCTTAGGTGTATGTGGCTGGTGCCTTAGCCACTTGAGCCACAGGTGCCAAGCCTTGTATAGGTTTTCTGAAGCTCATGAAGATGCTTAAAAATATTCAGTCAGGGCCAGCCATCATGGCTCATGCCTATAATCCCAGTACTTAAGGGAGGTTGGGGCAGGAAGATTGCTTGAGGGCCAGGAGTTTGAGACCAAGCCTGGGCAACATAGCAAGACCCCATCTCTTAAAAAATATATATATACTTATATATACTCGGGCATGGTGGTACTCATCTGTAGTCTCAGTTGCTTGGAAGGCTGAAGTGAGCTCAAGTCTACAGTGAGTTATGATCACACCACTACACTCTAGCCTGGGCAACAGAGCAAGAACTTGTCTCAGAAAAGAAAAAAAAATAATTCATACCTTTTAATCACCTTTTTTTTTTTTTCTTGAGACAGAGACAGATTCTCACTTTGTCCTTTGTCACCCCTGGTAGACATCACAGCTCACAGCAACCTCATACTCTTGGCCTTAAGTGATCCTCTTGCCTCAGCCTCCTGAATAGCTGGGACTACAGGTGCCTGCCATAATGCTCAGCTGTTTCTAGAGATAGGGTTGTTGCTCAGACTGGTCTTGAACTCCTGAGCTCAAGCAATTCACCTGCCTTGGCCTCCCAGAGTGCTAGGATTTAATTCCATAATTCATATACTAGAGAAAATATTTGTTACAGGTCACTTCTTGGGATGTGGATGTATAGGGCATTTAAAATTTAACTGGGTATTGTTAAATTAAAAAATACACTGTTGAGAAAGAAGGGGAAAAAATCCAACTGGGTAGGTGGGCTGACAGGGATAAATTGAAAGTGGAAAAATATAACCCTGGAACAACATTAAGAGAATATTTTAAGGACACAGAGGAGAAGCCATTGTACGGCAATACAGAAAGCTCTTTGAATTTGTAAAATGGCTGTTGTAGACTGAAACAGAAAGGTAGAAGCTCAGCAGGTACACATGCACACACACAAGAGGCTTGTCCTTCCACAGTGCTTTCTCCACTCACTCCTCTCCCACTGCCACCACCCATGCCTTCGACTGGCTCATTGAAACAGATCCCAACTTAAATGATTTCTCTAACAAGAGCAGCAAGTCAATGTGAAGGGCTGGTAGATTATATCATAGTCTGATCATTTGGTGGAAAATATACAGACGGTATTTTGGGGTCAGATCCTTTCTGGGATTGCTGATAGGAATAATGTAGGTGACCTAAACTTTGTTTGGTAATGTGCTACCAGCTGGTCTGCAGCTTGTCCCCTCTGTCCTGGACCCCAGAGAACAAAGAAACCTTCTTCTTTGGGTATGTGAGAGGTGTGCATTGCTAGAATACAGAGGTCTGTTCATGGCTATGTACAGATGGTATAGACTCCTTACATGCTAGAGAAGTTCTGACAGCTGTGACGACACAGCAGGGTAGAAACCTGGGTTAGCAGGAAAGGATTTGTGGAGGTACCAAGCTGAAGGGAGTGTTTGAATCTAAATAAAGCAATCAGTGATCTGCTCTTGGTTTTATTATTACCAGTACCCATGGATAGGCAAATCAGCTCTTTTTTTTAGGGTAAGGCACGTCTGCATCTTTTGTGTAATCTGTTATTCCTTTCTTGTTTCACAGGACTCTGTGTGGGGGATGAATCACAGTACACTCCATTCAGTATTTCAGACCAATCAAAGCAACAACCAACAATCCAATTTTGAGGCTGTGCAAAGTGGCAAGAAGAAGAAAAAACAGAAGATGGTCCGAGCAGATCCCAGTTTGTTAGGTGAGCACTGGTGTGAAGTCTTACTTGAACATTAGAGCAATGCAGATGATAGCAGTTACCCTATGTGAATCTCCATAGTGGATTATTTTCCAAAAAGGAAATTATCTTTTTTTTAACTGGGTCAAAATAAGTAGCCAGTATTTACTGGGCATCTCAGCGTAAGAGCTGTGCTATTGGAGGTAAGTAATAAGTTGTATGGTGCTTTAAACTTTAAACATTGGTTCATATTTAATACAAATTTCTCTGGGTGGCTTTTAGTAAATTAGTTGGAAAATAATGCTAATGGGGAATGGTAAAAGTAGTTTTAAAAACTTAAATGCAGATTTGTGTTAAAAGCAGACCATAAATCTGATCAGGCATTCAAACCGAACCAATATGTGTTGTCATCATTCTGCATATCATGTAATTCCCAGAATTACTATGAAGTAATGCCCCAGTCTTACCAGTGAATAGAACAAGGCTCAGAGGATTCAGAACTTTTCCCAATGTTACATAGCTGTCAGCAGTGGAGTTGGGATTTTAGAACAGGTCTATATTCTTTCTGTTCTTACGGCTATTAAGGACAAGACAAGGGAACGTCCTGGAAAAGGTGGCATCTGGACTGTGGCTTTGAAAGATTGGTGGTAAGGATGGCAAATATTATTTCGGGAATGACATACACTATAGGCTGCCCTTGTTTCTTAGGTTGGTGTGATAGTCTCTTACACCGTGATGAAATCAAATTATAATGTAAAATTAGCTATGATAAAACTGCACTGTCTATAATAGAAGGAGTAGTATAGGCAGAGGTGGCATTTCAGGTGCCAGGTCAGTCAGGAGAGCTGACCAGTTAGGAGGTTGTGGTGTGGACTTAAAGTAATAAACTAGTGGCTTAACGTAGGTTTTCATGGTGGAGTGTAGGGGAGTCAAGAGATTTTAGAATTTAGAGGATAGAATGTACTGGGCAAGCAGAATGGAAAGGACTTGGGCTCGGGGAGCAGGGTGGATGGTGTTGCCATTTGCTGTGAAATGATGAACATGAAAATGGAGAGGGCTGGGGGGGGGGCAAGATGGTGTTTGTTGGGTGAGTTGAGTTTGAAATGCCTTTGGGACATCACAAAGACCCTGAGGGGTGGCTCTGCAGGAGGCAGATGGTGACTGACCCTACTGTGCCCTTGGTAGGCTCCTTAGTGTCCTGGGGAACAATGTAATAAAAACCTAACCCTGAGGACTGCCTTTTGGAATTGATGCCTAAAAGCTGGGTTGGGAAACTTAGGGATCTGGTGTGAAATTCTTTTTTCTTCATTTGTCTCAAAAGTGAATATTAAAGTTGGAAGGAATAGTCTCAGTTTGTATCCAATTTGGCAGAAATAGGTAAATAGATGAAAAAGCTTTCCTTAAATTCTAACTGGGTTCTAATTAAGAACCCAGAGTTAGAAGCCTTACTCTTTAGCTTTGGACCTTGAGAGTAGGCTGTCAGGAAAAAGGTTCCTTTGAAAATGAGGTCAAGCTGATTTGATCAGAAATATTTAATATTTCTTCAGATCTCATCTCCTATTACACATCTAAGAAAGGAAGAGATTTGAAATAAAACTTCCCTACAAGAGAGTGAGAAGTCACCCTAGGTGTAGTCGAGTTTAGGGAATTCATATGCCTCGAAGGGAACAAAGAAACAAATGTAAGTGAAGTAAATTGCTTAATAAGAGTATTGAGGAAAACTCTCACTGGTGTGAGCTCTTACATAAAATTTATGAAAATTACTGCTCAACTAGACCTCCCTCTGGAAATTCCTCTAATAATTGCTAATGTTTTGTCCCATAATTACTTATTTTCATTTATTATTTTTAATATATTCCCTGTAAAATTGCTAAGTACCATCAGTCACAAATTTTCCTACCATAAAATGGGAAAACAGGTTCTAATTTGTTCTTTAAAAATGTTCCTTGATGGGTGGCACCTGTGGCTCAGTCAGTAGGGCGACAGCCCCATATACCCAGAGTGACGGGTTCAAACCCAGTCCCTGCCAAATTGTAACCACACACACAAAAAAAATAGCCAGGCATTGTGGCAGGCACCTATAGTACCAGCTACTCGGGAGGCTGAGGCAAGAGAATCTCCTAAGCCCAAGAGCTGGAGGTTGCTGTGAGCTGTGATGCACTCTACCTCTGTCTCCAAAAAAAAAAAAGTTCCTTGAAAAAGTAGTTCCTGACAAAAAGAACCTTTGTTCTGAAACAAACCAACAGAGGGCGCCCCGACCTCATTTTAATTGTGAATGTAGCTAGTTATCTTAAGTTTTTAGAGCTTCGAGGTGGTCATTGTGGACTAGCAACCTGCGCTTGAATAAGGTAAATATACATGCACAATACAGTTTTTCCTTAGTCAGACTTTCCCTAAAAGAACCATCTAACAAACTTTAACTCATGTAAGAGTTTGTTCTGAACCAAATAGAATGTGGTGGTCTTTAAAGCCAGGTAGAGTAAGTTGAATCCTCATTTGTGTTGCCTTGGGTTTTATGGTATCCCACAACTGTCCCTTTTGTTAAGTGAGATGATGAATACATATCTTACTAATTTGGGGGGGGTTTTTTGTTTTGTTTTGTTTTGTTTTTTTGCAGTTTTTGGCCAGGGCCAGGTTTGAACTTATCACTTCTGGTATATGGGGCTGGTGCCCTACTCTTTGAGCCACAGGCACCACCCACCTTACTAGTTTTTCAAGGACAGTTAAATGAGACTATGTCTACTAAAAGCCTAGTCTGATAAGCAATATGTTATAGCATTGAATAATTAACTTTTTGCTACAGACTTCTTTTTTGTCTTTGCATGCTTAAAATTAGTTTTTTAAATTACATATCCAGTTCTGTTGCATGTAGCTTATTATTTTTCATTTACTTTTATATATTTTGAGATATGTGAAGTGAAAGAAAAACCTGTCTTAGAATAGAGATAGTTAATTTCATAGACTGGTCTCTAGGTTCTTAGACTTATGCAATTAAAGCATTACTTTAAAAATGTGAACACTAGGCCATTCAGTATTTTTTTTTTTTTTTTTGAGACAGAGCCTCAAGCTATCCCCTGGGTAGAGTGCTATGGCATCGCAGCTCACAGCAACCTCCAACTCCTGGGCTCAAGCGAGTCTCCTGCCTCCGCCTCCCAAGTAGCTGGGACGACAGGCGCCCACCACAACGCCTGGCTATTTTTTGGTTGCAGCCATCATTGTTGTTTTGGCGGGCCCGGGCTGGATTCAAACCTGCTACCTTAGGCTGACGCCTTAGCCACTTGAGCCACAGGCACTGAGCTGGCCTTTCAGTATTTTAAAAGGAAAGATGTCTTGTGGGCTCTGGAAGCACAGCTGTTGTGATGAGGTGTAGAACTTAGGAAGGGATTTAGAATCCTGGCCTCTGCCTGTGTTAGGCCTTGGAAAGTAGCTTGTACCACAGCTTCTTTGCTTAATAAATAGGCATGTTTATCTTTTGAAATTATGTTTTTGAGTCAATTATGCTATTTTTATTATGGAAAGCATTTTTGTTTATTATTGGTACATTTAAGATATGTAATTGTTTGATACCTGAACATTAAAGAATAAAAAAGAAGGTACAGAAAACACAACTAATATTAGCAAAACTGCTTTTAGAATGAAGTGTGTTGCCTGTTTACTTTCTGGTATTCAAATAGTAGCTCAAATAGTTGGGGATTTCATTCAGAGTAGATGAAGTGGGAAGTTTTTTATGAATTAGTTTAAAGAGGACTTGTTCATCATAATGTTTATCAACCTTTGTGATTATAGAGTTTCAGGAAAAATTACCTTGTTACCATTGGCATTAGGTTTTCGGATGTCAGTAGTGTTTGTGAGCCCTGCTTGTTGACTTGGGTGTGCTAGTACTGCCTTTTTTTTTTTTTTTTTTTAAAGAGACAGAGTTTCACTTTATCGCCCTCAGTAGAGTGCTATGACATCACAGCTCACAGCAACCTCTAAGTCCTGGGCTTAGGCGATTCTCTTGCCTCAGCCTCCCAAGTAGCTGGGACTACAGGTGCCCACTACAATGCCTGGCTATTTTTTGTTGCAGTTTGGTTGGAGCCGGCCACCCACTGAGCCACAGGCGCCTCCCAATACTGGTTTTTCTAAATTTTATTCCATTTTGGTTAATCAAATATTGTTAACTGAAATCCTTTACCTCAGAGGTATACATTAATAGATTGAACTTAATAAAGTACTTCAGTCTTTTGCTCTGTCTACTGTGGGGTAGAGAGAACATATGAGGTTCTCCTCATCTTAAAGAGAATAGCAAAAACTCCTGGCTAGAATTTCCACAAAGTTGTTGACCAATGGGAAAAATAATTCCTATTAATGTGAGTCTGGGTTGAAGGAGTATTAATCCCACTTAGATTTCAAAGTCCTTTGGTCAGATAGTACTTAGTTTGTATTATCTCCTCTTCTCCCCTGCCCACTCCCCCATTTCTTTTAAGGTAGACTTCCTGAATGAGCTACCCCCTCCCCAGCGCCAGACTGGCCTGTCTTTAACACATGCTCACAACCCTACTCTCTTTTCAGATTCTCTAAGGTAGTGATCTGTAATTCTGTTAAAGTGTGATGCTATCTTGTCTCCACCTTCCAATGAAATTATACCAGGACCCTGAAAATAAAACAAAGAATTTCTCTTTGGAAAAATAAAAAGTTACTATTCTCTCTTTTATCTTCTGTTTCCCTTTAGTACCCCTGTGGTATACTTAAAACAAGAGATTTATATTCTAGCCTACAATTAGAATTAGAGCCACTTGGTTGTCTGGGTGTGGTCACTCATACACAGTTTTTCTCCTGCAGGATTTTCAGTCAATGCATCATCGGAGCGACTCAATATGGGTGAAATTGAGACTTTGGATGACTACTGAGTACCTGCCAGTGGACTGGCCTTCCCTCTCCTGTCTGCTGACTATGGAGTCTCCAATTTTGGACACGACACTTATTCACCATTTACTCTTTATCACTCTGCAACAAATCACAGAACCGATCATCTCAGGCTTTTTCTTCTAGCCCATTGTGTCCAAGATTCTTTAAACTGTTTTTGTTGGTGAACATCTCAGACTGTAGATAAGTGGACTGGACCTGTGGCTTGGGGGTGGCAGTTGGGATTACTCCCCAACAAGGCTGATTTTGGGCAGCACGTGTTCACTGTGCCATGATTTCATCTGTTGTCTCCCAGAAAGTGTGTTGGGATCTGCCAATAGCAGCTTGCTTTCTCTTGTCAACATTTTTTCCTTCTGTTTTGCTTTTTCTTCTTCTTTTTCTCCCCTCCACAAGGGCAAGAGGTCTAATTGGTGCAATCACGAAGAGCGTTCATGGTTAACAGCAGCAAAACACCCAGTGGACTGTGACTCAACTGTCCAACAGACAGAGTTCTCCCAGTCTGCAAGTTGCATTGCCACTGCTAATTTGGAGATTGCATCAAAGAGGTCCTGAGTAGGGTGGAGTTTAGATTGGATTGGTTTGATGTTGCACATCCCTTGCCTGTTCTTTCTGAACATCCTTTCACAGAAAGGATTCATGTTTTTCTTCATTGGATAGTGACTTCCAAGCAAGCTGACTTCTCCCCTGGCATGCTCCAACCTGATTGGACAAAGGAAACCCCATGGCCTGGGAGAGGGACTTATTCTTTATTTTTCTTTCTTATAAAAACTGATTTTTCCCGTAAATATTTTTACTTCAGAGGACTAGGACCAGTTCGTTTTGGGCCCTTCTGCTGAAAATTTGTCTCGTTTAAGAGGCGCCTAGGATATTTACCATATGTATGAATTTGTATAATTTCATTTTGGATAGGGATAAACTTTTGCTTCCGATAAAAGCCCAGAATTTCATCTGGTTCCTCAGAGCATTATGTGTGTGTCTTGCTGTGGCCTGGAAAAGGTTTTGTTGAAAGATTCTGGGATGGCAAGTTGCTTGCCCTTTCTGGAAGGAAAACATACAAAACCTGACCATCATTAGGACCTTCATCCATGGAAACCACTATACAGGACGATGCAGTGGGCTGGAGCGGGGGGCGAGAATGGGAGTGAGAAGCCTGATCTGGTTTCTGGTCAGGGGCTTCTCATAACCTTTCACTTCAAGTAAAAATATACTCAAGTCCTATTTATAAACAAATGCTCAATTCTTGTCTCCATCAGACCCCTACAGAACGTTACCTGGAATTGCTTCTCACACTTGGGTTGGAGCCCTTGGGCCAGCTATGCCTGTGTGAGAGGTACTGGGGTTTGGACGGCTCCTGGGTAAAGCACCTTTGCTTTCTGTCATCATCCCCTGAAGAAGGCTGGAGTTTCTCTGAGAGCAGTTTGGTTTTGGAGGATTATATTTGGTTTCTGTTTTTATTATTTTGGATCACCATTCTCCCTATCCCTTCTTGCCTCCCTCCCTCCTAAACATGTATAATAACTATACAGAAACTGCTACAAATTTGTATATAGTTTTTGGATCAAATGGCATGAGAAGATGGGGAACCATTAAAAATTGGGACTCCTACTCTTCTTTGCTTTGTAAATTCAAAAGTGGGGGGTGGGGAAAAGGGATAGTTAAAATGTTTACAAAACTTTAAGCTCCCTCGGAACTTTTGCCAGTGTGGAGGAAAATAAAAAAGAACTTAAATAAAACCTGGTTGTATTCTATCTTAGCACACCTCTTGTACTCGCCTTTGTCAAGGCTGAGTTTTACACTAAACTGTTCTTCTTGGCACTATGGAAAAGCTCCAACCACTCCATGGCTTCTCTGCCAGACTGTGGAACACTACCTGGTATTGTATTTGAGAATGTAGAGGTCAAGGCAAACTGGTAAGTTTGACCAAATGTCCTTTCTCCCTTCACTGTCCCTTTCTGCTAACTTGTGGATTGGCTTCTGCCCTCTTGCCACAGACATACTCCCTCTGAATGTGTCCCTCCAGAGCCTGCCCACATCACCTAACCAAGACTCCACTGTGTGTGTATTCAGGAGAAATACAAATAAAATTTTTAAAAAATTGAGTGGAGCAGCAGATTAGGGGGAAACAAAGTCATTTTATTCATGGAACATTCCATTTGCTTAACCAAGAGACTTGCTTCTGATAAATTCCCCACTTAATAGAAAGAAACCACTCTTTGGGAATGTTTGTGTCTCTCTCAGTTCTTCTTTCTTTGGTGTTTTTATTTGCTCATTCTTTTGCTTATAGCTACCATTTTCTTGTTGCCTTCTATTAACTTTCAAATGCTCTTAACTCTCCTGAGTTTTTAAAGTATTCTTTTTTCTTTTCTTTTCTTTTTTTTTTGTTTTTGGTATACTATTTGCTTTCAGTTTTTAATTCAGAGATTTAAAAAATATACTAAGACAAGACAATTTGATTATGGAGAATTCTCCAGAGATAGTGTTCTAGTTGCTGTTGTAGCATAAAAACTTACCTTCAGATTGACAACCTTGTCATTTCGTTGGTAATTTTATCAGTCGGGAATTTGGGAAGGGCTCAGCTGGGTGGTTGTTTTTTTGGAGTCTCCTGTGGTTGAGGTCAGATGTTTTCTGTGGCTTCATTCTTATGAAGGCTTAATTAGGTGGGCTGTCCAAGATGGCTACTTGCGTGAAAGCAGTGCTGGCTGTTGGCTGGTTCGTGACTGGCTGATGGATCTGTGTATGTCCTCTCCAGAATTATAGCTTCAGAGTAGTTGGCATTATTGTGCAGTACTTGGCTCCCTCAGAACAGGCAGAAGAAGCTGCCTTGCCTCTTCTGACTCCTCTAAGCTCAGGAGTCCCATAGAGGCTTTTGACACTGCATTCCATTAAAGTAGCCACAACTGTGGTATCATAAAATATATAGTTAGGCTTCTTTCTCATTTCCTGGCCTACAATTCCCCAAATCCTTAAACTCCAAAGTGATTTCTTTCTGTATGAGTTGACTGATGGCTAGCAGCCCCTTGGTAACTTAAGGGTGGAGCTGGAAATACCAAGACAGGATCAGAGTTCTGGGTCCCTCTTGGTTCTTGGCTCCCAGTGTGAAGAGTGAGCACCAGTGCCTAGTAGATAACAGGGTGATCACAAATACAAGGTGATCACCGTCAACTGACACTTGTTGAGGAACAGAAGCACACAAACCATAAGGAGAATATATCTCCAAGGTTGAGACAGGTCCCTCTTTGTAAGTGAAGAAGAGAATCCTGAAGTCCGAGCACACCCTGTCTTTTGTAAACTAACTACTTTGTCCCTCCTTTCTGGAGCTGGGGGCTGAGGTAGCACAATCTCCTCCAAGGCAGAAAGAGAGAAGCCAGGCCCAGATAGCATGTCTCTCCCCTTAGGCACAGCAGCCCTGGAGGGTAGGACAGGGTGTGTGTTGGCAACAGTAGTAGTTCTGTAGCAGCGGGGCCTGGGCAGCACTGAGGGTCTATTTGGTGTGAGCCTGGCTGTGCTTGGTGGCACCCAAGCCAGGCCAGCACCACCCAGCAAGAGGGTTGGAACTTTCAGCCCTACCCCCTAGCCTCCGGGTAGGGGAGGGGGCTGAAGGTTAAGTCAATAACCAGTGACCAGTGGTTTAGTCATGTTTACGTAATAAAATCTCCATAAAAACCCAAGAGGACAGGATTCAGAGAGCTTGTGGATAGCTGAAGTGTGGAAGTTCCCGGACGGTGGAGTACCCAGGAGGGCATGAAAGTAGTCCGTCCCCTCCCCATCCCTCACCCTGCACATCTCTTCATCTATATCTTTTGTAATGAATTGGTAAACGCACATCTTTCCCTGAGTTCTATGTGTTGCTCTAGCAAGCTGAGTTCAAAGAGGGGTCATGGGAACCCCAATTTGAAACCAGTCAGAAGTTCTGGCGGCCTGGACTTGCTCGAGTAGTGTCTGCAGTGGGGGTTCAGTCTTGTGGGACTGAGTCCTCTGTGGGGTCTGACACTGTCTCCAGGTAGTATCAGAATTGAATTGTGGGACACCCAGCTAGTGTCCACTAAAGAATTGATTGCTTGCTTGTGAGTGGGGAAGAATCCCCACATATTTGGTCACAGAAGTCTTCTGTGTTGATTGTTACTGCATTGGTGTGAAAACAGGGAAAACACACTTTGAGTTTTTCTTAAAAGTACACTTGGATTCAAGGGGAGAGCATGTGGTTCTCGCACACCTGTGATCAAAGGGGTGGCAAAGTCACATTGTTGTCGAGCAGGTGGGATGGGAGACATCATAGCCATTTGGGGGAGATGGCTGCATATCAGGGGCCTTATTTTCAGTGGTTCCAAGTTGATTTTTTCTTTTCTTCTTTTCTTTCTTTCTTTCTTTTTTTTTTTTTTTTGAGATAGGGTCTCATTAAGTTGTTCAGACTGGTCTTAAACTCCCAGGATCAAGCAGCTCTCTCATCTCAGCCTCCTCAGTAGTTAGGATTACAGGCATGAGCCACTGAGCCTGGCTTGTTTTTTGTGTTGTAAATTTTAGAACATACAGTGGTGCTTCTGGCTTTATTTTAAATAATTTTTTTTAAGGGAAACCAGTTTTTATATACATACATGTTTATATATATATACACACACACCTATATATATGTGTATGCATATATATAAATATTACACTCTATTTTAAAATTGACTTGGTGACAAATTGGTAATTTTATATAAAATGCCCTCTGTATGTTATTAATAAAAATAAAAAGTATGTGTGTGATTCTAATTAAGCAGAAGTGGTCTTTTGAAACGAACATTTCTATGCTATGTTTCCAACATGTGAAGTAGAGTTTCATCGAAAAAGCCACAGATGTGCACATTTTAAATAGAGTCAGGCACACTCAGAGCACATCCCAGTGGAAGTTGGCCTTATAGTCAATGAGTTTCTTACTGCAGCAGCAACAGAAGCCCAACTCTGGAGGGTGGCTTTAGTCTTGGTTGAGTCAAGTCAATTCCTGGTGAAGATACTGTAGTTAGTACTTCCTGGGACCTTGGAGAGTCTGGCACCTTAAAGCAGCCTGATGTGTGGCTCAAAGGAGTAGGGCACTGGCCCCATATGCCAGAGGTGGCGGGTTCAAACCCCGCTCTAGCCAAAAATTGCAAAAAAAAAAAAAAAAAAAAAACCCAGCATGATGTGTGGTCCTTATTTTACAGTTGTTAGATTCCTTGAAAACCAAGGACCTGTGCAGCCGTTAGGTAGTGCTAGTTGGGGACTGGGAACTTTCAAAGGGAGGGTTTTCCTCTAGAAATCAATCAATAGGAACGTTTTGCAACTAAGTAACAACTGTAGTTAAAGTTCACCATATGGGAGAAACAGTACACACATGGCTGGGAGGTGGTCTCTTTCCCTAATAGCTGCTCTGCTATTCCCAAACGCTGTCCTTGGTGCCCCTCACCCCCCCATTGCTCCTGCTTGATGATATCATGGGAATGGAACTCATAAGTATCTCGACACTCATTTCAGTCCACTTGATCATAAACAGCAGAGATAACTACTTCTTAACTGTTGTTTACTTGTCTGTTTCAATGTAGACATGGTAGATTAGTTTCCGTTGACTGCAAATTGTTTTTTCCTTTGAATTCCTTTCCTTAGCATAAGAAATGGTTCTGGAAATGGTCAGTAGTTTGGTATTAGGTTTGGTTACATATAACAGAAGACACAAAATAATTACTTAACAAGATAGTTTATTTCTCCAGTGAAATCAGTCCAAGCCTTGTGCGGTAGCTCATGGACCTGAGTTCTTTCTGTTTCACTATCCAGATTTGGCCTCCATCTACAAGGTCACTCACAGTCCAGTGTGACTGCTAAAGCACCAACCATAATCCCCCATTCCACAGCAAGACGAAGGAGTTCAGTGGGGCAAAAGAAGCGTACCTCTTAGGACCCTTAAAGGAGCTTTTTGGGGAGCCCTACTCAACATCTTGAACCTTAATTGGCCAAAATGTAGATATATAACTACAGTTAGTTGCAAGAAAGTCAGAAAGTTTTGGGGTTTTAGTTGACTTTTCTGCCATCCCAAATGTCATTGGGATCCAGTTACTAAGAAATGGGGGGAATAGATATGGACTGGCAGTTGCCATCCCTAACTCAATCTCTTCAGTCTTCTGTTTTGAAATGGGAAAATTTTGGGTTAGTTGAGTTTGTGCATAGTGACCATGGGAAAAGAATCCAGTCCTAGTGGCTACCCTAGTTTTGCCTGTGGACGAGGGTCTTAGTCTTTCCCATTGAGAGCATTCAGAGTAGACTCTGGTTTCTGTTCTTGTGCTGCAGAACTGGGGACTCAGAGCAGGTGCCTTGACCTTGCTGTGTATTCTACTTTATTCTGTGGAGTGAGCCTGGGACAGGTTTTGTGAATGGGGAACCTAGAGTCTAGCTGTCAGATTTGTGCCTTGATCCTATCACCTACTTGAGATAATTTTCTCTCTGTATTTTTTTCCTCATCTGTGATACAAGAATTATTAGGAAGTTGTGATCAACTTTCTTACATATATAGTTATATATAAATAACTATAACTATAATTATATAGTTCCCAGAACATAAATGCTTGAGAAATAACTACTTATAGGCCATCTTGCAAGTGAGAAGGGCATTTGTGGGCACATATATAGGTATATGCAATAGAGCATATTAAATCAGTAAGCACCTTCTTAGAAGTCTTAAAATTAATGCAAAGAAGTAACCCTTAGGCAAGGTGGCGGGGGTTCCAGGACAATGCGTGTTAGCACCGGCCTCATTGTTAACCAGTATTTCTTGTCCTGTCTCTGAGTGTCAATTTTCTTGCCTGTCAGATGAGCGGGTTGGCCCAGATCAGTTGAGGAACTTCAAACAAAAATGAATCCCTGAGCTCTGTGTCCCAGAGTTTCTAATTGGGGTGAGGCCCTACATTGCAAATTATTTTTAAGATCTCTAGGTGATCTAAATGGATAGCCTGAGTGTAGACCCAGCAACCTAGCTGATCTGGGAGGTTTCCTTCAGTTCTAGCCTCTTAGAAAGTGTGAGTCGTGCATACAGCATTGTACTGCTGACACTCAGCTCCTTGACAATACCAGACAAGTAACCTTTTTCAGTTTCACTGAATGTTTACTTCAATATTTAAATTGAAATGCAAGCATGATGATCCTCGTGTCTGGGGACAGAGTCACCTCTCTGGACTTCAGTACACATAACACGAAGAGGACCTTAAACAACTCAGGGTTCCGTGATAATACAGAAACCACCTTGATAAAAGAAATGAGGGAAGAAAAGAAAATGGGTATTGGAAGGGTTGGTAGCAAAGTGGAAGGCAAAGTTACTGAAAGGTTAGTAACTAGGGAAACCACTAACAGGTCCACTGTCCCATCCCTCAGTCCATTTCTAGGTGCTGCTGCTAGTTGAGTTAGTCTCACCTCTATTGGATGCCCTAAAGACTAAATTCTTCTATCTACTACATAGAAATCAATAGGGGAAAATGGAGGGAAGTTAGTTCTCATCTACCAACTTAAGCATGTATCCATCTAATGAATATAACATGCCTAGCTGCCTCAGTCCTCGCTCTGTGCCTGTTCCCGAGACCCTGGGTGAGACTGCTTTAACATTGTCCCTACTCGTTCTGAGTTTCATTAGCCATCTGCCAGCCTCATCTGCTAGGTGACCTGAAGGATCCGAATCTTTAGCATCCTTAAGATCATTAGGTTGCCACCATCTTCAATAAGTTGTTTTCCAAGGTTAACATTTTTTCTAGGAAAAAAATAGAGTGGTGTAACAAATACCTAATATAACCCAAATCGATAACTGTTGAGATTTTGCCCATTTTGTTGTATTTATCCCACCTTTCCCCCCTTACAATATTTTAAAACAAATCCTAGATATGTCAGTCCTAATTATCTAACGTGCATGGTAACAGAAGGATATCTTTAAAAAAAATAAAAACCACCCACAATTCCTTATCACATTAATAACACAGTCCATAGAGGACTTTCTCAGATCATGTGAAAGATGTCATTTTATAAGGTTTGAATCCAAATCAAAGCAATGTTCATTGCATTTGGTTGATATATTTAAGTCACTTTTAGTCTTAACAGTTCTTCCTTAAGGAAAAGAAAGTTGAAAACTCAGATTATTTTTTTGCAGAACATTCTATATTCTGGATTCAGTGAAGAGTTCCCTTATGATGTGAATTTCTTCATATTCTCTGTATTTTCTGTAAATTAGTCAGATCTAGAGAACTGATTAAATAAAGGGTATCCCTGCCCCACCCCCGGTAAGAATACTTTATTGATGTCCTGGCATCCTTCCTACTATGTGATGGTCACATGGTAGGCAGTGTTGTCTGGTTGTCCCATTTTTACTTATGTTAGAATTCAGTCCTGTTGCTAATCAGATTGATTCATGTACTAAGTCCCATTGCTCTTATATGTAGTAATTTTAACATTCCCTGATGATCATTGAAAAATTATGATGATCATTGAAAAATTACGAATTTTTTGTTTGATAGCGAGGAAGGTATTTTATTTTCAAATAGTTTCAAACTTAAAAGTTGCAAGAACAGTAAGTACAGAGGACTTCCACGTAACATTGTTAACATTTTACATATCTGAGTCCGGGCACAGTGGCTCACTCCATTAACCCTAGCACTCTGGGAGACCGAGGCAGGTGGATCACTTGAGCTCACGAGTTCAAGACCAGCCTGAGCAAGAGTAAGATCCTGTCTCTACTAAAAATAGAAAAACTGAGGCAAGAGGATGGCTTGAGCCCTAGAGTTTGAGGTTGCTGTGAGCAATGATGTCATGGCATTGTATCAAGGGCGACAAAGTGAGACTTTGTCTCAAAACAATTTTTTTACATATCTGTTTTATCATTTTCTCTCAACTATACTCTCGAACATTTTAATGAACTATTTGAGAATAGTTAAACCTTAACATTTTTAAGATAATAAGTTGTATACATCATTTCCCTTATTTCTAAACACTTCAGGGTATGTTTCTTTAAAACAAGCACATTCTGGCTCGGCGCCTGTGGCTCAAGCGGCTAAGGCGCCAGCCACATACACCTAAGGTGGCGGGTTC
>NW_003852408.1:820157-836353 GCF_000181295.1 Otolemur garnettii | reverse complement strand
CTCTTATGTAACCACAGTATGGTTACCAAAATTAGGAGAGCAATACTATTAATATCCAGGTTTCCACCAGATCCACTAATATCTTTTATAATGAAAACCAAAAGGTGCATGTTGTCATCTGTGATAACTTTTTGCATTTAGTTATCATAGTTCCTCTCTTTTTTTTTTCTTCTGAGTACCTCTGATAGTTACCATGTTTCTTGAATCTGGTGCAATGCCTCAGTCTTTAACTTTGACATTTTTTAAGGGTGGAGGACAAATCTTTTTTAGAATACCGTCCATTTGGATTTGTGTGATGTTTTCTCATGGTTTGATTGTGATTATGCAATTTTGGCAAAAATACTACAGAATTGATACTATGTCCTCAGCTCATCCTCCCAGGAGACACAGGTTGTCAGTTTGAACCATTATTGGTGGTGATAACTTTAATTACTTGGTTTAGGAGGTGTCTACCAGGTTTCTCCACTGTGAAATAATGATTTTTCTCCTTACAGGAGATGCTTTGAGACTGTGTATATATTCAGCTTCTCATCAAACCCACTAGTTGCAATATCCATGGATGATTCTTTGGAGACTGGCTCAGTTGTGTGGGCTAGAGTGCAGTGATGGCATCATCACATTTCACTGCAACCTCAAACTCCGGGGCTCAAGCCATCCTTCTACCTCAGCTCCCGAGTAGCTGGGACTAACACTATCCTGCCTGACTAATTTTTTTAGTTTTTAGTTTTTGTCTCAATCTGGTCAGTCTGGTCTTGGTCTCCTTTTAGTATGGTCTCAAGCAATCCTCCAGTCTCCTAAGATGTTAGGATTATAGGTGTGAGCCAACATGCCTGGCCTTCACTGATGGTTCTTAACTTGAACAGTTACTACTAAGGTGTGTGCCAACTATTCCTTTTACATTTATTAGCCAACACTCTGCTTTTCATATACATGTACCCAAAAGGAGGAGCTTTTCATACACACACACCCACTATGTGTCAGCATAATCTGACACTATTTTTCTTGTAGAAATTGTTTAGAGCTGGCTTCTGTGTTCTTTTGCCAAAACCTCATCATTTTTGAGAAACTTTTACTTTTTACTTTTCATGAGATATTCTTTTTTTTTTTTAGAGATAGAGTCTAACTTTGTTGCCCTCGGTAGAGTGCTGTAGTGTCATAGCTCACAGCAACCTCTAGTTCTTGGGCTTAGGGGATTCTCTTGCCTCAGCCTCCTGAGTAGCTGGGACTACAGGCGCCTGCCACAACACCTGGCTATTTTTTGTTGCATTTTGGCCAGGGCTGGGTTTGAACCCACCACCCTCAGTGTATGGGGCCAGTGCCCTAGTCACTGAGCCACAGGCACCGCCCTTCATGAGATAGTCTAGATACATCATTTACTTTTCCTTTCTCAGGTATGGAGTTAATCATTTCTCTAAGGAGCCCTGGTTCCTTTTAGTGAGAAATGATGTCTAGAAATCATTATCTGGGTACTGGGTGTGCTCATTACTATGGGGTGTCATTGCTTCTAGCTTGTGTTCACAGATGAGCTAGGTAGTTCAAGTGTGCAGATAGTGTACATTTATCTATCTATTTATCTGTATATTCCATGAGACGATATCTTCTAATTCCAGCACACCACCACAGAATCCATTCTCTCTTTCTCCTTTCCATGTTTGTAGTTCCCTTCTCCAATAAGTGACAAACCTAGCTCCCATCATCCTTAGAACACGTGTCCTTATTTTCTCAATCCTAGAATATAACAAAGTAGTTAGATAATTGCCAACCTATACCACTGCGAGAGACAGGCTTTTTAAGTTGATTTCTGTACTTGTTTCTGTAAAGATGCACCTCCAGCGTTATAAAAATACATTGGCACAAGGTTAGGCAGCTGTCTATGTAATTTAGACTTTTTGTCTGATCCGAGACTTTCTTTTTTTCTCCCTTTGGTATGGTTATAATAATCTATTGAAATACACTATCTTGAAATTCTGAATAATTTTATCTTTGGTGAAGTTTGATGGAATATTGGAGTATGTGCCAATTGCTCATCCAGCCTCCCCGGATGGTTCTCAGCCCACTCCTGCCCCTCGGCAGCCCTGCCGTCTATTGAGATGAAGTCAGGCCAAGACTCCATCTACCATGTGACTTCTATAAGCCCTCGCTTTGGTGAACACAATGGCATTTTGAGTATCCAAAGATGAGTGTCAGCGCAGTAAATGTCTAGTGATCCCTGCAAGATAGTATGTGTCTCCTTTTCCTCAGTGCAGTTATTCCGGTCTTTGGCTGCCAGTGTCTTTGGAGAAGATCTGGAGGAAGATCTCCTGTTTATACTTGTGGCCATTTTGTGAGGACTTCCTTAAGGATACGTTGCCTCCCTTGCTATCAAGAGATTCTGAGTTTGGGAACTATGTGAGAGCCTTGATGGATGATGCTCCATTATAGTAAATACAGATCTCTGCTCACTTGTCAGTTTGTGTAATGCAAATAATGCATCAGTAGGCTGCCTGTCTATTTTATTCCTAGGGATCAAGACATTCTGATGGTCACTGCATCTTTGTTATCAACGGTAGTGTTTGGATCCACCTTGCCTCTAGCTGTTCAGTGCTGCCACTTGGCCTCTGCTGCTTTAGAATCACATCAAAATCAGTGATTGATCCATCATCAGCCCTGGCCTGCAAGGGACAGGCACCACATAGCTTTTTAAAGATGCTGGTCTTCTCCTAACCAATTTCTCAGTGCCTCAGTGAAGAGAGTATGCATTGGGGTCTACTGAGAACTTACTGGGGTTAGTGAACGTGTGAGTCACCTAAGATGAATCCACTCCAACATTCCTTGCTTTCTAAGCCTTTCATTGAGTTAGATTCTTCAGTCTTGTTGCATTTATGCTGCTGCTGATACTATGTTTTAGTCAGCTGACCAGACAGAGCTACTAGATGCTGGAGCTGAGACACTGGATTCAGAATCTCCACTAGGCCCACCCCTATCTATATGTAGCCTAACCTAATGTCATATTCACATCCTGCCCATTTAGTTTAGCACCTTAGAATTCATTCTCACACCACCTTTTTATTAATATAAGTTAGCAAAATCTATCACCTTGGTGCTTAGTTACTAGTTTCTTGGTGGCTAAAATTAACAATAGTTGTACTGTGTACCTATTTCCTCCTAAGTCAAACTTTGTGCTTATTGCCCTTGGGAATGCTGTGTCTAACTGTAGTTCTGGACATGGAGGCATCAGAGATGGTGAGGGTGGGCTTGAGAATGGGCAGTCTCTTGCAAGGGAACTTAGCAGATGAGGTTATTATTCAGACAAGAACAAGGAAGAAGCCCCTGTTTCTGCAAAGGAGACCTGGGGATTTGTGTGTGGAAGATTCTCAGATTTGTTTGATCTGCTCAAAACTCCACATTCCAAATCTCAAGATCTCACTCATTGCCAACTGGTGCCTTAAATTTCACTGAAAAGAATTGGCAAGGCTGTGAATCCAACTTAATATTGTAATCCTGCAACCTGCACAATTAATTTTAGTTCTGATTTGTAAAACCTGTTGTGCCTTGTTGCTACAAGAAAGAAGAGACTTTACAGAGAAGACCATAGAAATGCTATAGTTCTCTGATCATGCCTGGACCTTAGAATTCAAAGCCCTGAGCTTGTCATTTTTTTCTTCTTTTTTTCACAACTATCATTGTATAATTGTCATTTTCTTTCTGTAAGCCCCTAATGCAGTAAAAATTAGCCAGTCTTCTATTCATTTGATCATAATCACCACTGAAAACATCAAGTGCAGCAACCCCTGGTCCTTTAAACTTGTTGGCAACAGGCACTTCATGCTCACCACACGTCTCAACATATGACGTGCCATACATTTCCACGGGCAGCGTTCACTCAAGCTCAGAGTGGCAAACCAAGCCAGAAACAGATCTCTGAGGGTCTTTTTTCTGGGACCATTCTAGGAACCAATTACTATACTAGTCAAAGTCTGACTAGGAAACAGAAACCACTCTAGGTATTTCAAACAGAAGAGATTTAAGACAGGAATTTGTTATAGCAATGTTTAAAGGACTGAAGCAAAAGAGAAAAGGAAATATTGCTCAAAAATTAGTGACTGTGAGTAGGACACCAGCTTGGGCCAAGGAGCAGAAATTACTTCAAGGCCCAAACACTGTCCACTAAGGCTCCTGGACTCAGCTCTCAGCTGCTGAGGAAGATCCGGGAGCCTACACCTCCAGCCTTTGGTGGCTGCCCTGCAGCTGCCACCACCTGAGCTTTTGCCACTGACATTAGTGTAGCCGGTGCTCTGCTGCCACCCAACATGTCAGAAATCTGAAGAGGAAAGAGTCATTTCTCCCCCTCATCACCTTCCATCTCCCACCAGAGCCTCCCACTGGCAGACCCTAATAGGGAGTCAGCCAGCAGGCAAGTGTCAAGTGTGGTAGCATCTGGCTACCTGACGCTGCTGCTCCATTGTAGCTCCGGGCACAGAGATGTGAGAATGGAGGGGGCTAAGAGCAAACTGAACAAGTGAGAAAGTACCCAATGTGTTTCGGTTTTTTGAGATAAGTCTCAAGTTGTCACCCTGGGTAGAGTGCTGAGGCATCATAGCTCACAGAAACCTCAACTCTTGGGCTAAGCAATCCTCTTGCCTCAGTTTTTCTATTTTTAGTAGAGATGGGATCTCTCTTTTGCTCAGGCTGGTCTCGAACTCGTGTAGGCCTCCCAGAGATTATAGGCATAGTGAGAAAGTACCCAATGTTACATCTATTTCCCAAGTCCCAACTGAAATATTTGGATTCAAATAGTAAATTCTTGCTAGGCATGGTGCTAGGTTCTGGGAATGCAAAAACAAAACAAAACAAAAAACTGCTACAGTCCACCCTGCTTACAGTCACAGGGTGGAGACAGACAAAAAGAAAAAAACAAAATATCTCAAGGTACCATTACATATATCTGATGAAGTATTTTTATCTGGAATATACAAAAAACATAAAGATCAGCCACCTTAATATATAGGCCAGAAAATCGAGCAGACTCTACAAAAGTGGATATTCCTGTGGCTAATAAGGAGAAGTGTCCAACACAGCAGAGATGTGAATGAAAACCAACATACGCCACCACTCCATTTCTATCATGAATGACGAGAAGCAAAAGGTTGGCAATGCCGAGTATGGGTAAGGAAATGGAGAACTGGAAATCTCTTGCTGGTGAGGAGAGTATAAATTGGAACAAACACTTTGGAAAACTGCTTGGCAGGTGCTAAACATCAGGCCTAGCAATTCTATCTTCAGATAGCTAACTGGGAGAAATTAGTGCCTATCTCCACTAAAAAAGACATATATAAGAGTATTTGTAGGCTCAGCACCCATAGCTCAGTGGTTAGGGTGCCAGGCATATATACCAAGTCAGGCAGGTTCGAATCCGGCCTGGGCCAGTTAAACAACAGTGACAACTGCAACAAAAAAATAGCTGGGTGTTGTGGTGGACACTTGTAGTCCCATCTGCTTGGGAGGCTGATGCAAGAGAATCACTTAAGCCCAAGAGTTTGAGGTTGCTGTGAGCTGAGATGCCTCAGCACTCAACTGAGGGCAACATAGTGAGACTCTGTCTCAAAAAAAAAAAAAAAAGGTATTTGTAGAAGCTATGTTCATGAAACCTTTAGCCTGGGAACAAACCAAATGGATATGGACAGATAAATGGACAATTGTGTGAGAGAATGGACAATCTGGCACAGTCCCACAACTGGGTAGTGATCAGCGGAGGAGATGAAGGCACAGCAGCTGCGTGGCTGAACACCACTGAGTCTCACAGACAGATGTTGAAGGAAAGAAGCCAGGCATGAGCGTTTGTATCACGTGAGTCTATTTATTTGAAGCTCAAGAGGAACCAAATGAACTTATGGTGACAGCAGAAATGGTATTTTGGGGGGCACTGACTGGGGTGGGGCCCAAGGGAGCCCTGCTGGTATGCTGGGGAGGTTCTCTATTGACTTGGGAGATGTTTACACTGAAACTTTTTAATATCTAAAAGTTCCTTAATCTGTAAACATAAGTTTAAGATCTGTGCACTTCACAGAATGTTATTCCTCAATTTTTTTTTTTTTTTGTAGAACAGAGTCTCACTTTATCACCCTTGGTAGAGTGCTGTGGTGTTACAGCTCACAGCAACCTCCAACTCCTGGGCTTAGGCAATTCTCTTGCCTCAGCCTCCTGAGTAGCTGGGACTACAGGTACCCACCACAACACCCAGCTATATTTTTGTTGCAGTTCAGCTGGGGCTGGATTTGAACCCGCCACCCAACAGTGGGTATGAGTCTGGCGCCTTACCCACTGAGCCACAGCCACTGCCCTCCTCAAGAAATTTTTTAAAAACAGAAAAAGGAACAAGGTAATTTCATATAAGTATATATGCTAAGAAAGGATTAAAAGCAATGTCATAGGTGAGTGGGGGGCTGACAGAGCCAAGACTTGAATGGGAATGAGGTGGCCACAAAATGAGGGGTTTGCTTTCTTGGTGAGGGGACAGATAGCAAGTGCAAAGGCCCTGAGGCAGGATCAGGTCAGTTTGTGGAGGGTGTCAGTCAAGGCTGGTGGACTGCAACATGGAGAGCAGGGGTGGGTGTGAGTAGGACAAGCCCGCCCTTTAGCTTTTATTCTAAGAGCAGTGGAAACCATGAAGACATGAAGTAGGGGTGCTGGCAGAGCTCTCTGAGGGTTTGGAGGAGGGGAGTGAGGGAAAGAGAGACCTTTTATGACTTTTTATTGTGTGGGAGTTGCGCCTCCCTACTCCACTGGTGGAGCAAGGCTGAGAGCATGAGAAGCTAGAGATGTTCCTTAGATGTCCTGGGTGCTGATGCAGGGACAGTGGGCCATGGGCTGCAGCTGTAGGCCAGGCCCATCCTGAAGAGCACACTGGTGGTAATTCACGTCTCAGGACCAGAGAGCATCTGGGGAGCAGGAACTAAAAAGGGGACATGAATGACATGAATTTTGCTGGAAAGACCTGTGCTGCCAGATGTTAGGGACCTAAACTTTAAAAGTGCTTCTTTAACAAGCACTGCTGAGCACCTGCTCCTGGCCAGGCCTGGAGAACCGAAATGTGAGCAGAGCCTGGCCTGGACTGGGTGCTGACTGCTTAACACTGAGTCTTCCAGAGCAGGGGCCGCAGGAAGACCCATTAAAATGGAGTGGCTGGAGGCATCTGGATTTCCCAGGTTCCCTGGGTGATGTTTTTGCATGAGGAAGTTTGAAAACCTCCCACTAAGGGGTATGTGAGGGAGGTAGGGGTGTGCGTGAGAGATGGAGGAGAGAAGAGATAGCAATTTCCTCTTTCCTTCTCCGAGTGTGGGGCTGCTTCCAAGTTCAGGAAAGCAGGTCTGTTCTGTAAGCCTTTGCTCTGTGTGTGTGTGTGTGTGTGTGTGCGCGTGGGGGGGGGGGGCGGGCACGGTGTCCCAGGAGGACAGAGTTTGCATTGATGAAAACCCTTCCCAGCCCTTTGATGCCTCTTTCCCACTGCCCTAAAGTTAACCACTCAGTCCTGTGTGCGTCCTGCCCGTACTGCGCTCACTCCGGCCAGGATGGCATCCTGTCTGGCCCTACGCATGGTGCTGCTGCTTGTCTCTGGGGTCCTGGCCCCTGCGGTGCTCACAGGTAAGGGGTGCAGGCCCTCAGCTGTGCTGCCACTAGCCCCCCAGGGTCAGGAATTTCCTTGGGGATGGATTTTCTAATGTCCACTGGGGCAGAAGCCCCTTGCAGGAGATGGGACGCCCATTTGGGGGATTCTTCGGAGCTCCTATGAGAACGGCCGGCAGCAGCTGTGCAGGGTGAATGTCACAGGGAATTGTTAGCAAGAGGGACGAGAGCCTCTGAAGTAGGAAGATGACCTACCTAGGTAGGGACCAGGCCCAAGGAAGTCTGGCTGCCATAGACACAGGGATTACTCTAATGCTCTGAAACCCAAAAGCTCCTATATCTGGGAGGCGAAGGGACACCAGGCACAGGCCCAACACAGAGCCTTTGCTGGTTACTTTTCAAACCTTCCTACTGGTTTTCTGCAATGTCTTTAGAGAATAAAGATCCAGATATTGTCCCCATCTCAGGAAAAATTTTAGGAGAGAGTATGGGGCCTAAGATCCCTCTGCAGATGGTGCAGACATTGGACTCAGGCCCTTTGGAAGTCAAAATGGCTAGGTCTGGGGAGCTGGAGGGACTGGCCGAGGCACAGATAGGGCAAAGGCGGTGGGCTTTGCTCCTAGAAGAAGGTGATCTCTGTTGGGCAGGAGTTGGGGCAAAAGGCAGCCTGCCCAGGAGAGTGTTTCAAGTCCCTGGCAGTTTGGGCCTTGGGGATTGTTTATAGATCTGTGATGGAGGGAAGTGGAGCTTGGTCTTGAGTATGTGGCCTGTGAGAGCTTCTAAGGAAAGGGAGGCCTGGTGGGACCCCTCCCTCCAGGGGAGAGGTGAGGAACACCCACCTACACTGGGAAACTGTAGGTGATAGTGATAACCCAGGAAAAAGTTTGTGGCTTGGATTTGCTTCTGGCTCTGTCCCTGCTTGCTGGGTTTTGTTTTTGTTTTTGTTTGGTAGAGACAGGGTCTTTTTATGTTGCCCAGGCCAGTCTTAAAATCCTGGCCTTAAGTGATCCTCTTGCCTTGCCTCCCGAAGTGCTGAGATTACAGGTGTGAGCCATCATGCCAGGCTCTATCTGCTTCTTAACCTCTCTATGCCTTCACTTATCTGGTGGATGGCCACAACTGCCATGCTCTGCCCTCCTCACAGGGATCATGAGTACAGACACGTGGGGCTTTCAGAATGGGCCAGGCGTCCAGTCAGCATGCAGCAAATGTTAGGGGACCATATCAATATATTCAATAGCCCTGGCCCCTCCACTGATGGCAGGGTGGTCTTGGGTGGAACAGCCTCCTCCTGTAGGTTGGGAAGATGCCAGCCTGGACAAGCTGGTGTGTGCCTCTAGGAACTGCGGTAGTTATCTAAAGCAGAGGATGGTGTCTTCCATCGCCCGGATCTTGGGGCTGTGATCCTTGCAGCTGCTTTCCACTCCAGTGAAACTACCTCCTGGTCCACGTGAGTGGAGGCAGAGGCACTGCTTCCTGCCAGCTCTCCACTCCTGTGCCACCAGCTCATCCAGCCCAGGCCACTGGCGCCCCAGGTCAGACTGTGCACACACAGTGTGGGTGGGTGGGCAGGCTTTGCTGCAACAGGATGTTCTGTGGACAACCAGGACCTCACCTGGCCTCACCTCCCCTCTTCCCTCCACATGTCCTACCAAGAGCAGGCAGGCCCCACAGGCAGGGGCTGGAGCACACTACCCCCACCCCACAGTCTTTGGGGTCCTGGTGGTTCCTGCTATTCTGGGAAGGAGGGTGTTTGGGAGACTCTTGGTACCCCTTAGGGGCTTGAAGCTCTTGAGTAGGTGTGCCCAGACCCTCTGCTCATGGGCCAGGGTCCTGTAGCACACAGGGCGAGAGGAATGGCTTGTGGGCCTCTGCTCTCCCCGCTGGGTACCTATGGCCACAGCTACTGTGGTGGGGGAGCAGGCCAGGTTGAGCGGGCAGGAGGCCAGGGCAGGGATGAAAAGGCCCTTCATGGCTGCACAAAGGCCGTCTGTGAGCAAGGGCGCCTAGCCGCGGGGCCCTGTGGTCAGACTGAGCATTGAACAAACTTATTTACCAAAAGGCAAGGCAGCTGGGGGCAGTGGGGCCAGGGGAGAGCCTGTGGTGCCCATCCCTGTGGCAGTGACACCAGGCCTCAGAGTGTGTAGTGGCATGTCATCACTCCATGGAGTCTGGGTCTCCTCACCCCAAGATGCATGGAACCTCCTCAGGAGCCCTGTAGCCTACCCCATCTCCACCCTCAGTCTGTTACCCTGATCCCTCCATCACTGCTCTCCTGACAATGCCGATGGGCTCTGTCCTCCCTGCATTCACCTGCTGGCAGGTTGGCTGACAATTGTGTCTATTCCTGGCTTCCCAGAGGACAGATTTTGGGGGAGGCTGGTCACTGCCATAGCCTTGTTCCCTCTTCTTACCACAGCAAACTTAGAGCCTACCGACACGCAGATGAGGGTAAGAATGTACCTTGGCCCTGCCCAGTCGACTTCACCCATGGTTCTGGGCATGTACTGCTGCTGGCCCCTGGGGCCCTGGCTACAGATGAGCCCTGGACCAGCCTTCAAGGGTCTCCTGAGCTGGTCAGTGGTGGCAGAGACACAGGGCATATGGAGCAGCTAGCATGTATCCAGACATGTCCCCCAGACCAGAGGGCCCCCAGATGAAGACAGCAGCTGGAGATGGTGATGATGTCAGTTACCAACTTGTGCAAGATGCTTGAGAGGCAGGGTCTGAACCCTGTCCCAGAGGTCAGGGAGATGGAGTTAGGGGTGAAGTCAGTCTTCTGGTGTCCCCGGGGGGAGCTAGGATGGGCCCCAGCCCTCCTGATTTGAAAGCCCAGGGGTAAGGGGAGTCTAGCCCTTCAAGCTGCTGGGACCTGCTAGGATTACACCTGTCCTTAGAGACCTGCTCCCGTCCCAGGGAGACTGCTCATCTGTTCCCACTGGCTCCAGGGCATGAGCCCTGACCTCTCAGGGGCCAATCACTCCCCTTCCTGAACTCAGGGCTAATTCCCACAAGACACCACCCAGGTTGGCTGGGGCCTGGTACCCAGGAACCCTGTGGGGGCCTCCCTGGCCAGATGCTGGCAATGGTGGGACAGGGAGGTGCCTGTCTGTTGTTCTGTCTTGGGTGAGTAGTGAGCTAGCTGGGCGGTGGCTTATCCATTTCTCTGGGAGACAAGCAGCCTGTGAGCCCAGCCCTCCAGGTCTCCCAAGTAGTGGGCACACTTAGGTCTTTTGTCTGCCCAGCCTCCAGGAGACTGAGGAAAGCTTGCCCGACACCTGGCCCTTGGGGCCCTGGCTGCAGATGAGCCCTGGGGTAGCCCTGATGAGTCTTCCACTGGGGTAGCAAAACTGTAGACCCCTGCCCTACTTCCCTGTGACATAGGAGGCCTGGCGGGGACTCTTCCCCCTGACCAAAGGGTGGACTTTGAGTTTGGTGGAAGGCTGGGGTGGCAGTCTCCCCTAATTTGGTGGCAATGGATCTTCCATTGGGGCGACAGCCTATTGGGCTGGGAAAATGTCCAACTTGCCTTTGAAATGAGAGGGTCCTCCCTCCCAGGAGTTCCCCTACCCAGTTGGTTAACTTGGGCGGGGAAGAGGAGGGTGTCGTCCATTTACCCTGTAGCCAGGACCCCACCGCCTCGCCTTGGCTTTGCAGCGGAGGGTCCGCAGGAGCCTGTGCCCACACTGTGGAATGAGCCTGTCGAGCTGCCGTCGGGAGAGGGCCCCGTGGAGAGCACCAGCCCTGCCCGGGAGCCTGTGGACACTGGTCCCCCAGCCTCCACCCCTGCACCAGGCCTGGAGGACAGCACAGCACAGGAGCCGCTGGACCAAAGCGGCGGTATGGGCCCGTGGGTGGGGCAGGGGCTCAAGGGAGGGACCAAAAGGCTGGCTGAGCTGGGGCCTGGGACTGATGCTTCCTCCATCCTCTGCAGGCTCGCTGGGGCCCGGCGCCATCGCTGCCATCGTCATCGCCGCCCTGCTGGCCACGTGCGTGGTGCTGGCGCTCGTGGTGGTCGCGCTGAGAAAGTTTTCTGCCTCCTGAAGCGAATAAAGAGGCCGTGCCCGGCCGTGGTGCGACTCCCCGTGTGCGTGTGTCACCGCGTGCGCGTGTGCCAGTGCCGGGGCGTGAGCGGCCGGGACTCGCCCTGTGTGTGAACACGGTATGCACGTGGGTGCGTGGCTCTGGGCCGCGGGTGCGAGTGCGGGTCTCCGTGCGCCACGGCCTGGGGTCACAGGAGCGTGCGCTGCGCTTCCAACCCATACTTTTAGTGGGGTCACGGACGTGGCGCCCTGCCCAGGCCCCAACAAACATCCCTGCGCGGTCCCCACGGCGCCCCTTGGGCCTGCACCCCTCCACCCCCTCCGCATGGGCCCAGGATGTCCCCGGACAGGGAAGGGCGGGAGAGGGGAGGTTAGGGCTGGGGAGCAGGAGACTGCGAGGGCGGCAGAGGCGGGCGGGGAAGCCAGGGCCACCGCCCTGCTCCTGGAGGCAGGGCTGAGAGAGATGCCAAAGGGGAGGGTCCTGGCGCACCCAATCGAGGCCTGGTTATTTGGGGGGAGGGTGCGTCTTCTGGCTGAGCCAGGCAGCAGGGTCCCCTCTGCGGGCTCGGCCCCCAGGCCTGCAGCGCCAGGGCCCCAGGGAAGCCCCTGACCAGGAGTGTGGTGAGTGGAGGGATGACACAAGGTACTGTCCCCACTCATACTGCCGGGCCTGGCTGGGCTCTGTGGGCAGCTGACTTGTTCAGGGAAAGAAAAACAAACGTCTGTCTTTCCCAACTCAGCTCGCGTCTGAGCACGGGTGAGGGGAGTGGAGGGGGCGTGGGGTGGGGCGCAAGTGAAGGGGTGGTGGGAGCATGCGGTCCACACCTGGCCAGGAGCATAATTTTCAGTTTGATGGTGGCTGACCTGCCCTGCGTACAGCAGGGAGGCCAGAACTCTGTCCCTTCTCCCATCCTGGGGCCTTTGGAGTAGAGCCCTGGAAGAGGGGCTGTTAGAAAGTCCCCAGACCAAAGACTCCTCCCTAGGGCTCTTCACTCCTGACCAACCCTGGGTGCCCAGGCACCTCACATGGGTAGAGGGCTTGTCTCAACCTATTTTTACTTCAGAGCCCCCCACAACACATTGTGGGTTGAAAATTCCTGTGTATAAAGGAGTGTCATCAAACTTTCATCAACTGTTTAAATTACTTCTTTTCACATCACCTTGAATAGCCAAGGCCTCCCTGAGAGCAGATGGTCCGCTCCACAGGCTGTCTGCCATCTTCTCAGAGCAAGGGCCAGAAGTAGCTGTGGCCCACCCTTGGGGACTCAGGCAGACGCACCCTCCAGGGTGGGTCCCTCACTGGGACCAGGGGGCTGCCCTCCCCATCTGAGCCAGCCCTGCAGGTGTACCCATGCTCCCAGGGATTCCGATTCTCAAGGGTCTGAGGTCTCAAGAAGGACAAGAGCCGTGCTGTGGCCTGTGGGACGATGCCGTGTAGTCCCGCTGGATTTAAAGCAAAGGCCTATAGGCAGTGTGGTCCCAGGCACACAGTGCCCCTCAACAGTCGGGGACAGAGCTGGCTGGGACCCAGAGGAGCTGCAGCCTCTAGGTAACTGGCTACCACTGGGGTGGGGGAGGGAGTGCACAGAAAGGAGGCCAGCATCCCAGCCCTACACCTGTGGTCAGACCACCTGTGGGACCACCACACACAACATCCCAGTGCCTCTATGCTCTTCCAAATCTGTGTTCTCACTTCCTCTGCAGGAAGGGTGTCCCCAATTTCCTCACAGCCCCTCCTATTATAAGCAGAGGCCTCTCCATTCTGAGGCCCTGCCCTGGCTTCCTGTGCTCTGGGACCCTCCTCTGCCTCCTCCTTTGAAATGTGCCTCCTCCAGGGCCTTGAGGCCTGCGCCTCTCCTCCTGTCTAGAACCTAATACCTCATCCTGTGGGCCCAGGGCAATAAAGAGTAGACCTTCATCTCCTTTATTTTATACATGATGCTTCTTTTAATGCAGCCAAAAGTGATATTTGCTCTTCTCATAACCATAACCAATATAAGATGCAGTGACCAATCCATTCCTTAAAACACCTGGGCTCCTCGAGGGGCCAGAACACAGTTACATCCAGCCCATTGGGGAGCCAGAGGTGGTGTGGGCCCTCAGCCAAGCTCTGGGGGCCCTGCCATAGAGCAGGGCCTGGCCGTGCAGCCAGAGCTGGCAGAGGCCCCGGGGGTTGGAGGTGGGGGGACAGAGGTGGTTGGGCCCTTAGTGCTATGTATTGGAGACCAAGGGCCGCTCTTCAAGCTCCTTCAGGTGAGCATGGCCCGTCGTGTGCCTGGTAGATGCTAATGGCTTCCAAGGTAGAGAAGGACACGTGCAGGGGATGGGGACAATCCTCACCTTCTGCCTGTCCCTTGCCATCCTGCGTCCCTAGGAAGGCCCTGGAACATGCCCACCCATTTCCACCCCCTCTAAGAGACAAGAGAGAGGTGGTGTAACACTGCTTAAAATATACTTTCTTCTCATTTACAAACACATCAGGAGACACAGGCAGCCTTCGTCCAAGTTGTGAGCGAGGGGCGAAGTCTCAAGAGCACTCACTGTGCAGGATAAGGGCTGGGTCGCCCAAGTCACATCCCACTGCCTGTGGAGGTGGTGGCCTGTCTTTCCCCAGAGCCCTCCACTGTCCGTTGGGGTCCCCTGCCAGGCCTTGCCCCCACCTGCCCACATTCCTCTGCCAGGTGGTGCCCTGGACCAGGGATCATTGTCGATTTCGGCTGCCCAGCTTCCTGCGGTCCTTATTCTGGCTTCGCTGAGGGTCATCCATCTTATGGACGCGGAAACATTCCTTGAGGTTCTGGGACCGGATCTTGGGGTTCAAAATCTCCTCAGTCATGGAGCTGGGGAACCAGCCTCTCTCCTGGTCATGCAGACGCTCACCAAAGATCCACCCTACACAGGGAGGGGGCAGAGGGTCAGGGCTGGGTAGGGGGTGGGCTCTCTCTTGTCCAGAGGTCCCATCTGTGCGGGGACACTCAGGGTCCAGATGGCCTTTCCCAAAGGGCAGCTGCTCCATGTACCCTGCTGGAGATGCTCAGATTTGTTTACCCCACAAGCCAGGGCTCCAGGAGAGGCACGTGGGCACATGCACAGGACAAACCCAGTGGGGCGGAGCAGTCACGCTCCGCGCTACACAGTTCTGCACTGACTTTGGAAACGACTCCCAGATCCTCAGCAATTCCAGGCTGCCTCTCAGAACCCAAGACATACCAAGGGCCACCCCCCAAAGCTAGAGGCATTCAGGGGCCTGTGAGGGAGGCAGCTGACCTGGGCTATGCAATCACCCACTTGTTGCGCAACTCCTCCCAGACTTTTGGCCTCCTGAGGGGCCAGTATGGTCAGCTGAGGGTGGCCAGCGTGATCTGGTGGACACCAGGAATCTCTGAGTCCTCTGGCTATCTCTTCCCTTCCCCAGAGGTCACCATGTGTTTGCTCAGGGCCCGGGGTCTCAGGGGCCTGGGGTTTGGGTGGTGTGTCAGGGTGTCGGTAGTCTGTGGGGGAGGGCAGGAGAGCTCCTGGAACTTTGTGAGTGCCCATGGGAGGGATTGTCTGGAAATGGCTCCCCTGGAGAGCACTGCATGAGGAGAGGAAGAAACAGGAAGGGAGGTGCTTCTGAAGGTTTGGGGGATTTTCACTGGGGGCAATTCGTGTAGAAACAAAGGATATGATTAAAAAGAAAGGGGGGGTTCGTGTTAAATTCTGCAGGCACTGGGAGCAAACTTCACTTGGTACTAATGCTACCAGCAGGGGAAGGCAGTGGTTGAGGTGGCTTCTGGGCCCACACGGGGCTCTAAGCATAGTGGCCACAGGCTTGCCTGGGAACTCTTGTTGCCAATACAGGGTCTGGGGTCAGAGTTAAAAAGAACCTGGTCCTCCTCCCTCTCACTATGATGGGGGGGCTGAGACCAGGGCCATCCAGGGGAAAGGGACATGGAGCCACCTACTTGGGCTAGACCCACTGCAAAGGGGCAGAGGCGAGACCTAACAGCTCTGGGCGGGGGGAGTGTGGAAATAGTGGCACTGGGAAAAGTTCTTTCTTTGGTTCTAAAGGAAGGCCAAAGGTAGCCCGGGTGCTGGGCAGAGTGCCTCAGGGAGCAGAGCTGTGGCAGAGATGCCGGGCTCTGCCTTCACACCAGCCAGCTTGGTGTCCACCTCTCCTACCTCATCTTCATCCTTCAGGCTGGGCAAGGCTCAGTGCAGATTCCTGGGGGTGGGGGGAGGTCATCGGGACTCACCGTCTTCAGTCTTGTCCAGGATGTTGAGAATGTCAGCGAGGTCCAGCGTCAGCTCGTCTGGTTGCTGGGCCACATATGGGTGCACGCACTGGACCTGGGGGCAGTCTGACAGGGGCAAGGGGGTGTGGCATGTCTTCACTGCTGCATCACTCTCCCTGCCTACACCCAGGCAAGCCCTGGACACACCCAGTGACCAGTAGGGACGGTGCTGCGGCCAGTGGTTGGGTCCTGTCTAAAATAGGAAAACAAACTCCCACAGCCACTGAAAAAGGCTCATTTGTGGGACAGGAAAGATTGTTTCCAAAAAAAAAAAAAA
>NW_003852408.1:817786-820012 GCF_000181295.1 Otolemur garnettii | reverse complement strand
TTTGGGGTGATCAGGATAGGGTGAACCAATCAGGCTTAGCGGCTCCTCTCTAAGGGCTGTGCTCTTTCACATTTTATAAACTTTTCAGACACTGGAAACCCCAAAAGGACAGTGGATTCTGGGCCCTAATTCCTCTGGTGTCTATGTGGTACTTGCCACTTAGAACCCAAAGGTTTCTTTGTTAACTCTGTCCAACTTTCACAAAGCTTGGGGATGCCAGTGTTCCTGGCTGGCACTAAGCTGTCAGCTGGTATATAAGGCCCACCTCCACGGAGACCCATGGAGGCCTCTGGGACCACCGGCTCGGGGAGAGTTCACAGAGCACCCAAAGTGGGGCTGAGCCACGCCACAGCACAAAGCATGTTCCTTGGCCTAGCCGGTGACTTACCCAGCAGCCGAGATGTGAACGAAACGAACTTTGTCCTCCTGTTGGGGGCCAGTGAGGTCATCCAACGCTTCATCTCACTCCTAGCACAGGAAAGAGGACAGTGCCCTAACCACAGAGCAACAGCACCCCCCGTTGGCTAGCAGCCATTCAGTGCTGGCCAGGACATCACTCAAGGCCACACCAGGGACAGCTCAGCAGAGCCACAGAAATTATCCATCCCAGGATTTTACACACACAGAAACTGCACAGAGGGCACAGGAGCCCCTCTGTGGTCCTCCTGTGTGGTGCTTTAAAACAATGCAGTGAGGGGCAGCCCTCTACCAGGTCCTACAAGTAGGTGCGTGAAAGCACATTCCGTGGCCAGTTCCACTGCAGCCACAGTTTCTCATCCCCTCCCTTTGCATCAGCTTTGGGGATGAGGAGAGAGGTGGAGGCCCAGCTCGGCAGGGCACATGGGAGTTGGGTCTGGTGGCTCACAAAGCCTCTCTCCCCACATCCATCTTGTTCATCCCTTTCGAGGGTTCTGAGGTTGCCCAAGGAGGAGATGGTGCAGGCTTGAGGCCACAAGGCCAGGGAGCAGCAGGGGGAGGGCTCGAAGCTCTAAGGTGGCCTGTCTGAAAAGAGAGACTTGCCCAGAGTGTGAGGCCCTGAGGGAACACAGTACACACACAGGGAAGGCACAAACACCCCTAGGGGCTCTTCCCTGACACTAACAGAAGCCCTCACACCACAGTCTTGGGGCAGCGAGGATGGGGCAAGGCTGGTCCTACACGAGTGTGTGCTGAGCCTTGCTCTGACTGGAATGGGCCTGTGGGCAGGCAAGGCCACTTGGAACAGGTGCCCTGAGGGTCTCCAGGCACTCACTGAGAGGATGCTTTCAACATGTAGGTGGCCTCCCGGTCATCCGCGTTCTCGAGCAGTCGCAAGATGAACACATTGGCCAGCGTCTGGCCCTGGTCCTCCAGCTCCTCCACGCGGAGCAGGCCCCTTGGGGCTGAGTCAAACACCTGGTACTTGTCTCTGGGGACCAGGGGAGGCAGGGCAGGAAGGTCAACCCCAAGGAGGACTGTGGGGGCACCCAGGAGAGCCCAACCCTGCAGCTCTGCCTCTCTTCACCCACTCTAGAAGCTCCCCTCCCAAATGCCTGCCTTCCTCACCCCAGGAGCAGGCAAGGAGTTAGCCCCAATGACACTAAGGTGGCTGCCCTGCTGAACACTGGCTGTGTGTCAGCCGCTGAGCAGGGCCCTTCACAGCCCCAGGAGCAAGCCCCTACTTAACAGGAGGGGAAATGGAGGCCAAAGGCCCAAAGCTGGACAGCAACAAAGCAAGCCTTTAAACCTGACCCCAGAGCCTGAGCTGTGTCCTGCCTCCTCCCTGTACCCCCCAGGTCCCAGCCAAACCCAGCGTCCATGTCCCGGCCCTGGCTCACCCGGGGATCTGCCGGCAGATCACCAGCAGGTCGTTGAAGAGAAAGAGGTAAATTTCATGGAAGAGCTTCTTGGTCCTCAGGGTCCGTGAGGTCTTGGGGCCTGACATCTGTTGCAGCTCGCCCTGCTTCAGCAGCCAGCGGGAGTGGGAGATGATGGGCACCGACTGGGGGAGAGGAGGGCATCAGGCAGGCTGAGCCCCGCAGGGGATGGGTGATGCTGTGATGTGCAGTGTGCCAGGGCTGTGCTGGCTCTATCTCGTGTCCTGCTGCTGCCCAGGACCCGAGTACACGGATGCAGGGAAATGGCAGGGCAGTGCGTGAGTCTGAACGTGAATGTGCACCCCTGTATGTGTGTGCGTGTGTGTGCATGCATATGTATGTAAGCACACGCACATGCATGCATGTGTTC
>NW_003852408.1:814548-817702 GCF_000181295.1 Otolemur garnettii | reverse complement strand
CCGCATTGTGTGCACACCCTCACATGAACTTCTAAGTGTGTCCATGTGTACATCTGTCTGTTTACATGTGAGTGTGTTTGGGGAACCACTGTGAGTACTGCATGTGTGTGCCTGTTAAGTGTGGTGGCTGGTGACTGTCATCATTTCCCCTGTGAGGTTCACCTACTTGATGCAGAATCAGAGAAGGGGCCAACTTTACGGGGGGAGGAAGAAATGGGAGCCCGGGGGTGAGGACAGCCCCTGGTCCTGACTCTGTAGCTTGGGGCAGGCACCAACACCTGGCAGTCAGCCGGCCAGGCGCAGCTACATGTGGAGACAGAGACCACCTCTGCATCCTCGAGTGGGGCTGAGCTCTCAAAGCCAGTCTGACCTCAGCACCATGTGCTGATGTGCCCAAGTCACCAGAAATGCAGGCCCAGGGCCCCCAGGGGCTCACCAGTGCCTGTAGTATTACATAAAGCGTTGGGGAGAAGGTTAGTAGCTGCCAAGTCCTCCCAATTTGTAAATCCCCGAAGCAGGGATCCCTGCTGCACTTCATGTAAACTGACTGCTCGAGGTGACCAGCTGGTGGATAGGGACAGCACGCACACCCAGGCAGACAGCTCAGGTCCCTGCACAAGAGTCTTGGACACCTGTCTCTCAAAAGGTACTCCACTGTGATGGAGTCTGGAGCCCAGTGGCAGGCAGACCACCTCAGCTGGGAAGTCATGGGGCACTGGGGATCTGACTGTGGCTAGTGACCAAAGCTCCCAGCCAGCCACAGATTTTCTGTGTCCCGGGGTGGGGGCCAGGACCTGGCCATGGGTGGCACTGATCCCTCCACTCACCTTGATCTTGAACTCCATCTTCTTTTGAATGCTGATCATCTGCTCCGTGCGGCTCATCTTCCTGACGCCCTCGTTACATGCCTTCACCACCTGGGACAGGGAGGAGGGCACATGAGGTCCCCGGCCAGCTGTCCCTGGCTCCTTCCTCAGCCTGAGAGACCACTGTGACTAGGTACCAAGTCCAGTAGCTGAGACTGGCTGGCCAATGGGCTGCAGCTCCTTTCTCTAGCACCTTCCGAACACAGGTAGGTGGGATAACCTGTTAGTTCTAGTGGAGAAAGTCAGTGCCTTGTCCTTACCAGGAACACACATATCCAGTCTCCTGTCTCACCTGTCAAGCTGGGATGGGCAGACCCACAGGGCCCAGGCTGGCCTCACACCGTGAGGAGCATGAAGACTTTCCCTGCCCTCCTGGGAGCAACCCAGGTGCCAAGAGGCCTTGATAATACTGTGTTTCTGGGGCTTCTGGGGACACAACCCTGTGCTGGCCCGTGGGGCCTGCTCCAGAGCCTGGCACACCACAGGTGCTCTGGAAAGTGTGACCAGGGCACAGTGCCCAGAGAAGTGGGCTGTTGTCTGCAGTGGAGTTTACACTGAGAAACACCGAGGTCAACCTAAACGGTCAGGTGGGATTGCTTAAAAAAACAGCTATATATCCATATAACCGAGCACCGGGAAACTGTTCAATGCAGTAATTCTCTGTGTGCTAACATGGAGAGCAGAGTGGCTTTTAGGCCACAGCCCTTGCCAAGAATACAGTTGTGTGTGATGTGTGCATGTGTGCTGCATGCGTGCTACATGTGGGTTGTGTTCTGTGTGTACGCATGTGTTGCATGTATGCCCCGTGTGTGTCGCGTGTGCCACGTGTGTGCATGTGTGCCCTGTGTGTGTGTCGCGTGTATGTGTGCCCTGTGTGTGCATGTGTGCCCTGTGTGTGTCGTGTGTGTGTATGTGTGCCCTCTGTGTGCCACGTGTGTGCATGTGTGCCCTGTGTGTGCATTGTGTGTGTTGCGTGTGTGTGTGCCCTGTGTGTGTCCTGTGTGTGCATATGTGCCCTGTGTGTGCGCCCTGTGTGTGCATCTGTGCCCTGTATGTGTCATGTGTGTGCATGTGTGCCCTGTGTGCCACGTGTGTGCATGTGTGCCCTGTGTGTCGTGTGTGTGCATGTATGCCCTGTGTGTCGTGTGTGTGCATGTGTGCCCTGTGTGTGTCGTGTGTGTGCATGTGTGCCCTGTGTGTCACATGTGTGCCCTGTGTGTGTCGTGTGTGTGCATGTGTGCCCTGTGTGTGGTGTGTGTGTCACATGTATGCCCTGTGTATGTGGCATGTGTGCCATGTGTGTGTGGTGTGTGTGCCACATGTGTTCATGTGTGCCCTGTGTGCCACATGCGTGCATGTGTGCCCTGTGTATATTGCACATGCCACGTGTGTGTGCTGTGTCCTGCATGCCATGTGTGTGCATGTGTGCCCTGTGTGTGTGTTTGTGTGTGCCCTGAGTGTGTGTGTGCCCTGTGTATGTGGCATGTGTGCCACGTGTGTGCATGTGTGCCCTGTGTGTGTCATGTGTGCTACATGCATGCGTGTGTGCCCTGTGTGTGTTGCACATGCCACGTGTGTGTGCTGTGTCGCGCATGCTGTGTGTGCATGTGTGCCCTGTGTGTGTGGTGTGTGTGCCACGTGTGTTCATGTGTGCCCTGTGTGTGGCATGTGTGCCATGTATGTACATCTGTGCCCTGCGTGTGTGTGCCAGCGCGCGGAAGGCTGCTGCAGCATGTTGGCAGTGGGATGTGGTTTAGCCAGAGAGCATTATGATCTATTACTCATAAGCATTTTCTGAGTTTTCTTGTTTGTTTTTTTATTTTATTTATTTTTTTATTGAATGGTAACTATGTACATTAATGCACTTCTGGGGTACAGTGTGGGGTAGTTTTCTTGTTTTAAGCATAGTTTTATAAATTAGAGAAAAAAACCAAACCTATATTTTTTAAAATTAAGCTATGAGATACAGAGTATACCTTTCATTAAAAGGAAAACAGAGATGAAAGCAGGAAAGAACTCCTGGGGCACATGGGCCCCTCACAGGTCACAGGAGCTGCCTTCTGTGGCCCAGTGTGGCTGCCGCCCAGTGTGGCTGAAATGAATTCACATGGGTCAGATGCACCCCCTGCTTCCAGGGGTGGCCAGGGGTCCAGAAGACACTCCGGCTCACAGGTCACTGACTCCCTCTGACTACCTGCTTGAGGCAAGGAGGGGAGTCTGTCCTCCCCAGTTTCACAGGTACAACTGCCAGAGGATTTGGCAGTGGACTGGTCCAGGTGAGGGACGGA
>NW_003852408.1:812304-814292 GCF_000181295.1 Otolemur garnettii | reverse complement strand
CCCAAACACAGCCGAGCGCTCTAGGAGCACTGAGGGTGGAAATGTATTAGCTGACTCCTCCCACACAGCCCCTGGTCTGATCAGGACCCCCAGGAGAAACTGTCCCTCTCTGAGGATTAGGCAGGAAAAACCGGGGCTCTTGGGCAGTACCAGTGACTTCTCTCTCAGAGATGCACGTGGGAAATGGATCTGGAGGGACTCAGGGGAGAGGTGTGGAGAGATGGAGCTCAGGGTCGGAGCTATGTCAGGGAGCAAGGAGAGAAGGGACAGCTTGATGGCCTTGCAGGAGAGAAGCGAGGTTGCTGCTGACTCAGGGAAACAGGCAGAGACAAGTGTGGGGTCTGTGCGGCCATGATGCCTGCAGTGAGCAGCATCAGGCAGCTGACAAGGGCTGGGGGCCTGTGCTGGCCAAAGAGTGCCAGACTGGTGAAGGTGTCCCGAGGCCTGGATGCCACCCTGACGTCCACGGCAGGCACGTTCAGAGAGCTCAGCTCAAGCCACACCTTGTGTATTTTTTAGCCCAAATGACTTTTCTGCATTCCAAAAACAATTTTTAAACTGCATTTAGGGAGCGGGACCAGGCAGGTGGGTGGAGACCAGCACGGGCTTACTGGGCACACAGGAAGAGGGGGCGACTCACCATCTCCAGCTCCCTGTGGGCGTCCAAGGCAGTGCACTCGCGCTCCGACCTCTCTTCCACCCTCTTCAGGATGTTCTAAGCGCAGGGAAAGGCTCATTAACTTCCCTTGCTTCCGACTTTTCCTCCCCTCAGTGTCTCCCCCTCCTGCATAGACACACAACCTTCCAGGACAGACAGAGGGCAAGAGAAGCCGGGACAGGCCGGCTGAGCATCCTGACCTTGCCAGGCTGTAAAATGATGACCTCAGGCTCAAGTGTGCTATGAGGACTGACCATTCTCTACTGTCACCAGCCAGAGCCAAGACCTCAGGGTACAGCAAAGATCAAAGAGGAATGCAGTACGGTGTCCAGCAGAGAGAGACTGTCCTGTGCTCCCAGGGCCACCCTGGCCCCAAGGGGAACTAAATACTTATGAGGGTGGGAGACCAGGGGTGGAGGTCTCCAACTGCCTGGCCAGAGCCTTCTGGACCTCACCCTAGGCCTGCTGTGTGGTCACCTGCCCCACTTGTGCCGGGCAGTCAAGCCAGAGACCTGTGAGTCTTACATGCACCTCCCTGGGCGCTCCCTCTGCACGTGGCCAGTCCCCAAACTGTCATTGATGCCCTACTCCCAGATTTGTGTCCCTGCTGAACAGAACAATTCAGGCTCCACCTTCTCCCACTGGACTGACTAAAAGCTCTGTCTGCCCAGGCCACACTGGTGGCCGGCCTGAGGCAGTGACCGGCCATCCTACCTGGGCGCCCCTCCCTACAAACCCCTCCCCTGAGGGCCCCCCCATTCCCTTGTTTCCCTAACAACAGCTTTGCCCTAGGTCTTAATCATAGTTTTGTTGGTTTACATTTTACAAAGGTTAAGATTTTTATACATCCATCTATATTCTTTTCTTATAAAATTAATTTAAAATATTTTTTCTCCATACAATCAGGAGATGTTACTGTCTTCTCTTTCAGCTTTTCCAAGTTAAAAAATTTCACAAGGAACTCCTTTAATCATGGGTGTGTTATGATTCAGGTCGGCAGCTGTACTATGTTTTCCCATGTCCTTGTCCCCTGCCGTCCCTGCACAGGGGCCGCTTCTGACACCTGTTTCTTTGATGCTGCTGAGGCCCTCCTCCCCATCTTGGGCCTCCCCTCTTTTTTACCGTGGCTTCTGGAGTGAGCTGACCCCTGTGTTTGGCCTCCTACCTGCCTGACTTCTGACCTCCAGGTCACGGTCTAGGCTGTTCCCCTCAGAGCCACAGCCGGACTCTGCACCACTATTTCATCTGCTTTGCTGCCAACAGCAACCCCTGCCTGGGCTGTGAACAGACATGTCCCCAGCACGTGTCAGGCAGGGGTGGGGGTCTCCAT
>NW_003852408.1:807822-811885 GCF_000181295.1 Otolemur garnettii | reverse complement strand
GGCCATGCTACACACCCCGTGCCACTCACCCTGTGCAGCTCAGGCGTCTTGTCTCCTATCTCAGCAAGTCACTGATCTCAATTCCCCAACTTCCCTCCAGGTCTCCAGCCCCCACCCTGCTTCTCAGGCCAAGGTGAGCCCCTTTTCTTGCCCTCATGGTCCACAGCAGCCCCAGTAGATCAAGTGGCACCTGTCACACTGAGGACAGAACCCACTGTCTCACCTGCCCCAAGCCTTTGCATAAGCCACTCCCTCTGGGTAGAATGTTCTTTCCTCCAGATGATCACTGGGTCAGCTCCTCTTTGTCATCCAAGTCTCAGCTTAAATGTCACTTGTCTTTCTGAATCTACCCCCCATAATTGGCAGTGGCCAGGCAATTCCTTGATGGTGTCACTCCCTCTCACTGTCCTTATGGCCATGACCACTTCCTGGCAGTGTGTGGTCGCTTCCCTCCAGAATGTGGCCTCCAGAGACGGGGGCTGAGTCCCCACTACTCAGGAATGTGCCTGGCACACAGTAGGAGCTTAAATGGGATTTGTGGAACTGATAGACTTCCTGGAAAGCCACCAGAGCCTGGAACGACCACAGGGACAATCTGGCAGGGCAGGGAGGACTAGACAATACCTGTACTAGCAGCTTGAGGCGTGTGATCCTCTGGAAAGGCAGGATGAGGAAGGAGGAGAAGGGCAGCCCCTTGCACTTGGGGTCGAGCTCCAGCTGTGCGATCAGCTCCCGAAAAGCTGCCTTCTCCTGGCTGGGGACACAGACATCAGAGTGGGTCTGTGGGCTCGGAGGCGGCCTGAATTGGAGGCACTTCTGCCTCATCCACGGCCTCCCAGGAACCCGATGACCCATGGGCATGGAACACATGCCTATTTCTTTTTTCCTTTCTTTAAATGGAAAATAAACTGTGACCGTACAAGTCAAATAACAATAGTGGCTTCACATGCCAGGCCATGAAGACGGAACAAAATGCATGTGGGAGGGTGAGAGTGCCTGGGTGGCCAGGGATGTGAATCAGGGCAAAGTAGAGGGTTCTACTCAGCGGGGAACTATGGTGGGGTAAACCCACGCGGCCACAGGGACAGGTGGCAGGCTGGAGACACCTGCCAGGAAGGCCTGCACTATTTCTGACACGGTGGGCTTGGCAGTGGCTGTCTGCGGTGCTGACAGGGACTTGGGGAGGACATTGTTGGTGGAGGTGGGCTGCAGGCCCAAGGCATGGTGAAGGGCCGCCCCGTGGACTTTTAGGCACTGCCACCTGTAGATTCTTGTTCTGCTGGGTGCTTGTCTCCAAAATAGCATGTTAATTCCTTCAAATTCCAATTTTTTAAATACCTTCCATTAAAACACCCAAATTCCCAATACTCAAGACTTGAAACATTCATAAGTAACTCTACGGCTATGGGAGTGCAGTGTGTGATCAGGTATTACTACTCAGGAAGTCCTTACAACCTCACTGTGGCACGAAGAACACCTTCCCGGTTAGGCCTGGTGTATCAGCACAAGAATTCAAGAGCAGTTGACTGAAAATTATCTTGTCAACTGAAACATCTAAGAAAGTTTACAAAATGGGCAGAATGGCAATGAATTAAAGGGCACTGCTAGAAAACCATTGCAGAGACTCCTTCCTGCCCATCCCTGCCTCGTTGCTGGTTCAGACCCACTTCTCTGATGCTCTGGGTGCAGACTGTCTACTTGGCTTCACACTCTTTCTTCTGTACCCTCACGGAGTCCTCAGCTGTCCTGGACACAGGTCCTGACCCCAAGAGGGTTAGGGTGGGTTAACAACACCAAAAGCCCTGGAAAGTGCTGGTTTGGATACTACCAGAAGCGGGGCTAACCTCTGTGGCCCATTTGGACTTTGGGCAGCAGAGGGAGAAGCCAAAGGTGCCCACCCTGCAGGAGGAGTCTGTGCCCCGAGGCCCGGGGCAGGGCACACTCACAGCAGCTGCTTGTAGGTCCTCTCCTGGTAGGTCTGGTTGCTGACGTAGGTGATGTACACTGAGAAGTGGTTGGCTGCGTAATGGTACACGATGTCGCACACATCCGAGATGACGATGTTCTCCTCCATCCGGTGCTCCAGCTCCAGGAGAAACCTGCAAGGGGCAGCAGCTTGGGGTGAGGGGGACTGAGTGGCAGAGACTCAGGAAAGGGCAGCGGGTGGTCCTGGCTCAGACAAACCCACATAAGATGAGCCGGCGAGATGGGCTGGCAGGGGAATCTGAGTGCTGGTGGCATATTTGGCCACATCAAGGAATTACTGCTATTCGGTGTTATAGGTGGACAATGGCATTAGTAGCATTGAGAGAGGGCGACCTCATCTTTTAGGCAGGCTCTGATGGGTCAGGGAAGGAGACGAAACAAGGAAGAGGACCCTCTGCAGAAGCCTGAGGCCAGTGCGTGGGGCTCCATATATGGGTTTCCCTACTTCTGCGTGTTTGGAACTTTCCATAGTAAAATGCAAACAAACACAGAAACAAGAAGTGTGGCAGCCAAGGGGTCTCACAGCCGACCTGGCCCTTGTCAGCTGTCATCTCCTAACCCTACTAGCTGGGCCTGCTACGAGGAAGTGGCTGGGCTGCAGAAGGAAGGGTTGGGGCAATGCCGAGGAAGGACCCACTCAGGGGACCCACTCAGGGGACCCACAGAGAGGGAGCCGCTGCCAGAGTGCCACAAGTGACGGTAAGTATCCCTCAGGGATCTGCTCAGGGAGGGGCTGCCCTGTTAGCCACGCCGTGGCTTCATGTCCAAGCATGAGGGGCACCTTGGCTGATCCCCATGTGGCTCTTAGCTGCAAAATTCCACAGGCTGCTGTGGAAACGGTCGATGGCTTCTTTGTCCTAGCAATGTGACTGGGGTTCGTTTCCTCTCTTCCTCACTCTGGCTCAGCTTCCTTCACACAGGCCTGGCTGGAAGCAGCTCCTAAGGCCACCTCCACTGGTCATTGAAGATGCAACGCAGACACCAGGACAACAGCATGACATCCAGACCATGCCCTGTACTGGACACAGAGTGTCTCGTGGCCCTGCACACACTAAGCCAGGGCTTATACAAACACTCCCAGACTTGCCTGACTTAATTAAACTCGCCTGATCATGGTTTTCTGCATAAAAGAGCCAGACTTGAGGTTACTCCAGCTGGGGGTGAGGGTCTCTCCAGCACACAGCTGCATGTGGGACACTCAGAGCTCATATGCTAATGGAGGGTACTCTGGGGACAAGGCTAGACGCCCTGCTGGGACTGATAGTGGAGATATTTGAATTTATATTTTTATTCATTTATGTTTTATTATGGCAAATTCCAAACACACAGAAGTAGAGAAGACAGTGTCACAAGTTGACTTTGACCCCACCCCAGGCATGGAGAAGGCCCCGAGGTAGGTGGCTGTCCCCTGTGTCCTCACCGCTCACTGACAGCCAGGACATCCAGGACGTTGGAGAAGAGGATGTGTGCCTCGGACGGGTGCAGGGTCTTCCTCAGCCGCTCGTTCTCCATGAAGTGGGACACGAGCAGGTTCAGGCTCTTGTAGTAGGAGGCCTCAGACGTGACCAGCTCAAACATGGCCTGCATGGGGGAGACCCCAAGGTTACCGCCTGGAGCCTCCCATGAAGACGCCAGCCTTTTGTTAACACAAAGAGGGGCAGAGAGACACTGCTCGGAGTTTTAAAGGAGAAACCGCCTGTAGGAGCCAGTGGGGACAGATGCTCCCACAGGGGCTGTGGGATGAAGATGAGGCCACTCTTCCCTCGGGGCACACCAGCCCCTGGCAAAGGGGCAGGGCGGCCACTCCTCATGGAGGACACTTTCCTGGTTTGCCACACGACACCAGAGATAGCCTAAGATCCAAAATAAGGACAACGGAGGCCAGACAGCAGCCAGGGGTGACTCCGGCCCACGTTTCTGGGCGTGGAAATGAGTGTGAAGGCTGGCAAGGAAGGGGATCGCATTTGCCCACACCCAGAAGGAAAAGGCCACGGTGGCAGCCACAGGCATGGCAGGAGCGGAAGCCAGGGTGACTTTTCTTCTTTCCTTTTTATCTTTTTAAATTGTCTGAAAATTT
>NW_003852408.1:789787-807022 GCF_000181295.1 Otolemur garnettii | reverse complement strand
GAAAAGGTTAATGTAACTCCATTTGGGAATGAAGAGGTTAATGTAACTTCATTTGGAAATGAAAAGGCTAATGTAAACTCCCTACTCCCCTCCTGGGCAAGGTTGCCCAGGTGGACCAGCGCCCTACTCCTTTGAGCCACAGGCACTGCCCTATACATAATTTTTTTAATGTATTATATTTACAAATTGCACTTATGTTGAAATTTAAAAAAATATTACAATACTATTTTGGGGGTCTATGAAAATTTTTGTTGCTCCATATAGACCAAATTTTTAAGAACACACCCCAACCCCTGTCAATGGTGTCCCACTTTACCAATGTTAAAATCTGGTCACCTTACTGTAGCCACCATCACCACCAGAAGCCAGAAGAGGCAAAGAGCCTCCCCTTAGAGCCTTCAGAGAGAGCACGTCCAGCCCCGGCTGGGTGCGGTGGCTCACGCCTGTAATCCTAGCACTCTGGGGAGTGTGAGGTGGCTGGATTGCCTGAGCTCATGAGCTCAAGACCAGCCTAGCTAGAGTGAGACTCCCATCTCTAAAAAATAGCCAGGCATGTGGTGGGCCCCTATAGTCCCAGCTAATCAAGAGGCTGAGGCAAGAGGATTGCTTGAGCCCAAGAGTGTGAGGTTGCTGTGAGCTCCCATGCACGGCACTCTACCCCAGGGTGACTGAGACTCTGTCTCAAAAAAATAAATAAGTAAATAAATTTTTTAAAAAGTGTAAGCATATTGTATATTAGAGAAAGGGGAAAGAGTGGGGTGGGGAGATGAGAAAGAAGAAAACAGAGAGCAAGGAGTGAGAGAAGGGAAGATGGGGGGGATTTTTTTTTTTTTTTAAAGTTCTCACTGTGTTGCTCAGGCTGGTCTCAAACTCCTGGCCTCAAGATATCCTCCCAAAGTTCTGGGATTGCAGGCATGGGCCACTGTGCCTGGTCCTGTTATGCCCTGATTTCAGGCTTCTGACCTCCCTCTACAGTCGTGGAAGAACAATCTCCATCGTTCCACCCCATGCAGCTTGTGGTAATGTGTCCCCGCAGTCCCCCGTAAACCAACACAGCTGGAGGGGGGAGGGATGGGAACTGGGGCAGTGAGGACCACCGGGGCTCTGGTCCACCCTTCCGGGTCCCACCCATCTTGCATCTCACTCCCTTTGGGGCCCCCTCCAGCCTCCCCACTGGTCAGAGTCCCTGACTCAAGGCTCAAGGCTGAAACATAAACTCCAGCATCAGGGAGTGTTTGTTCCTGGACCGCGCCAGGCCCCGGAGTGGTGGGATTTCCTGTGCAGTCTCATTTAATCCTCCCAGGTCCCCCAGGAAGAATGACAGCAGCGCTTCCCTTTTCATGAAAAGGAAACAGGTACGGAGAAGTCATGTTCCATCACATAGCCAATGGCGAAGGGCAGACATTCTGCCACCTCCTGGACAGAGCAGGGTTTACTGGGCCCCTGCTGCTGGGAGCACTGCCAGACAGCCAACCTGGCAAAGCACTCTTGCATGCGCGGGACGCCCTGTCGCATAAACCTGCACAGCAACAGGGTGTTGGCTCCTGCTGACAGCACTGCAGGGCAGGCTGCCCGCTGCAGACCTGGGCTCCCCGCCCCCAGCAGTGAGGGCCCATCCGGCCCAGTGTCGCTGAAGCATCCCCACATCTCACCTGCCTAGTCTACCTAAAAATTAGAAGCCACACAAAGCAGTGGGCACTGGGCCTCAGTAGCGGAACGTCAGCCCCAGCACAGAGGGTGACCAAAGCCCAGCCTGGCTACACTGGGTGATGTTTCCCGGAAGCTTCTGTATTACAGATACTGTGACAAACTCATTTTCCTGCTGCTAAATTTAAGGTTCTTAAGAAAATGTCAAGTGCTCACAAGTTCCAAGCAAATACAACTAACACACCAACACGGATGAGTGTTATAGATACCAAGGGGGAAAAAGCGCCACGCCCGGACCCGGGTACTGGAGAAAGGCTCAGCCACCAGACCTCATCTCCCTGCAGGATGCCTGTTAGAGCCGCCCGGGATGAGAGCAGTAAGAGCCTCCTGGCCCCCTGGATGCTGGCACCTTCGTCCTGATCGGCGGACAAGGGCCAGGAAAGCTGGGCGGAGGGCGGCCGGGCCTGAGTCACGCTGGCCGAGGTGGCTATGCCCGCTGCCCACACTCACCCCCCTCCTCACCCATTTATAGGCAATTAGTCATCTGTGGGTTTCGGTTTTCCATGTGTTTGTCTTCCTCTATGTGTCGGATCATGTGCCACATCAATATGCTTGTCTTCCCCTTACCGGTGTTATCTTTACTCTCATTCAAGCCTTAGCGTGGCGGTTCAGAGCTGACGGGGACTCCGGGCTCTGCTCCTCATTCACTCACTCACTCACTCACTCAGCCGCCCCTTTCACAAAAGCTGGCTGCGCGCCTGCTGAGTGCCAGGTACACGTCTAGGCACTGAGCGCCCAGTGGAGGACATGGCCGAGTCTCTGCTGCAGCCAGGGCACTCACGTCCCAGGACATCCCGGGGCAGGGAGAAAGTGAGCAGAAGTGATGCACATTAGGGCAGGAGTGAGGCGTGCTGAGGAGCAGCCACTGGGACAGGGCACGCATGTGAGTGTGTGAATGGGGGTATGTATGTGTGTGTGCACACGAATGGGTGACATGTGGGATGTGAGTGTGCGTATGAATGTGTGTGTGAATATGTTTGTAAATGGGTGTGTGCACGTATGTAAATGTGTGTGCTTGTGAATAGGTCATGCATGTGAGTGGGTGTTCACGTGTGTGTGCCTGTGAGTGTAGCTGTGTGAGTGTGGGAATGGGTGTACATGCAAGTGTGAGTGTGGATGGCTGTGTGAAAGTATGTGTGCGAGTGTGGGATGTGAGTGTGCACGTGTGAGTGTGTGAATGGTTGTCCACATGTGTGAGTGGGTGAGCGACTGTGTGAGTGAATGTGGGGGTGTGAGTGTGAATGTGTGTATGTGGGTGAGTGTGCGTGTGAGTGTGCAGAGAGTGTGAGCCTCCAATGCAGGGAGCTCGTCCTGCTGGGTGGTGGGGCTGTGTGGCCCCAAACCCTGGCAGCACTGCTTCCTCACTGCTGGCCGCACACAGGCACAGCACGTCTTCAGGGAACCCTCCTTACCATGACTCCCAATTGTAGGACTCCCAGCTAGGTCTCCGAATCGCACTCCAAGCTCTTGACTATTCTGTTTGGCATCTGCCAATAATCACTTGCTGGTTTTCTGTCTCTTTCCATTCCTGCCCTGGGTCCCTTGTGAGCAACAAACCCGTCAGCTCTGGATGAAGCCAGGCCTGGCCCAGGCCCAGTGGCTTTGCCATTGGTAAGGCCATGGTGCACTTGGTGTCCACTATGGGCAGCTGAGCAACTGACAGGCTGAGGCCTGGCCTTGAGAGTTGGCCAGCACTTCTGCTTTAGTGAGAAAGCTTAATCCTTCTAAGCCTTAGTTTCCACATGTGCAAAATGGGAACAACAGTCCCTGGCCTGCCCAGTTGTTGTCAGGACATGACGTACACAACGGAAAGTGCTCAGTCTGGGGCCAGCCGTCTCAAAGCACCCAGCAGATGCTCTGGGGTCAGGCTGATCCAACATCCCAGTGCTGTCCTCAGACAACAAGAAATGCCCAACTGCTGGCATTCCCAGGAGCGCCAAGGCCAAAGCAGAGAAGGGCTGGGGCCCAGAGAAGGTGGGAGACAGAGTGGGGGGAAGGTGAGTAGGGGTAGGAGTGGGAACCCCTAGGGAGCGGCCACTGCAGGGCCCAGTGAGGCCACTAGGCTCTGACTCACATTCTCTGGCCCATCTCCCTCTGTCATAGGGGGGCAGGACTGAGGATGGGGCAGAATCTCACAGCCCAGCTGGTCCCCCCAGCCAGCCTGTGGGGGAGAAGACACACCCACCTTTCATCAGGGCCCCTCCACCCTGCCACCCCCAAGCTCGGGAAGCGCCAGGTTGTATTTAGATAAGTAAATTTAGATTTTTCTCTGGCTGACACCATGGAGCACCTCAGATGACTGGGGTTAGCCTTACGGGGTTGGGGGGGTGTCTCCCCTATTCCTCAATGATGAGAAACTCCCAAGACTGGAGACCCCAGGTCAGCACCCAACTCGCTGAGTGGGGAGTACCCACAGAAGCATGCAGTGCTAAGCTGCCCCTGGGGGTCTAGGGCCAGGGCCTAAGTGAGGCCTGGCGAGCAGGGCACAAGGGCTGCTTTGTACTGGGGATATCACACAGTCTCAGGACTGGCCAGGTGCCTAGGGCCCCCAGGACCACCCTTTTCAAGCAACACACTTGAGAAAACAAAGAAGACCCCTTATACCTCAGCAAGTGGACAGGAAAGGGGCAGTGGGGAAAGTTGGGAGGAACCAACACACTAAAACAGAGGAAGGGCGAGCACTGCACTTTAGTGTATGTTGACAAGTTTTTTTTTTTGGCCGGGTTTTTTTTTTTTTTGGGGGGGAAAGAGTCTCACTTTATCACCCTCAGTAGACTAATGTGGCATCACAGCTCACAGCAACCTCCAACTCCTGGGCTTAGGCAATTCTCTTTCTTCAGCCTCCCAGGTAGCCGAGGAAAGAGAATTTTCCTGAGGAAGAATTTTCCTGAGAAAGCCCAGGGTTTACTGGTCGCCTGCTACCTCCCTCACAGCCTGGGTCTGGGAGCCCTCTCACATCTGCCCGAGTGCCAGACCATCCCAGATAGACAGACTATCCCAGGGGCTGGTCTGAGCTCCCACCTGTGCCCCCCATGGAAGAACAGAATGGATCCCCACTGGTCATGGGCCAGACCACGTTCCTGCAAATTCTCGTGTTGAAGCTCTAACCCCTGACATGCCTATATCTGGGGATGGGGCCCTTAGGATGGAATGACCCACAGGGCTCGAGTCCCTCTGAGAGGAAGAGACACCGGGAGCGTGTGCAGGGAAGGCCGTGTGATGACACCTTGAGAAATGCCACCCACAAGCCAAGGAGGGAGCCCTCCCCCAAACCAGCCTGCCCGGCGTCTTGTCCTGGGGCTTCCAGCCTCTGGGACTGTGGGACAGTGAAGTCATACTATCTAAGCCTTCCAGTCCGGGGTCTTCTGTGACGGCAGCCCTCCTGAGCTGACAGCACCTGAGCTCCCCCCGGCTCCCAGAACTCTGTTCCTCCTCATCCTCAGGGTGGGACATGCAGTCCTCCTGAAAGGGGCAGAGTCCACAAACTTGTAACAGCTAGCCAGGCAAAAAGGAGGAAAAGGTCAACATTTCTCAACGCAGTCCCCGGGCTGGTAACCACAACCACAAGTGTTAAAATGCAGATTCTCAGACCCTCTCCAGACACACCAATAACCTGTCTTTCATCAGGATGTCCCGGCAATTCTGAGGCACACCAGAGCCTGAGGAGCCCTGGCGTCCAGAGCCTCTGTGAGATCTTTCTCTTTGCACGTGTCACCTGAGTTCTAAGCATGAGGGATGTCGGCACAGCCAGAGAAGGGAGTAGCACAGGCCCGCCTGCTCTCTCCCACCCCTCCCAGCAGCCACCCAGGATCCACAGCCTCACTCTGCACACACTGCTTTTGCCCAGGACGGCCCCACAGCTGCCACCAAGTGGCCCTGTTCCTGTGGTTGGTGCAGTCATTTGTACTCTACAGGCATCCAGGTTCACAGAAGTGACTTTAAAAGGCTTCTGGTTAAGAAGAAACTCCTAAAAGCTTATCTTTCTTTTGTGAACAATGATGACGGAGTCCAACTCCTGAGCCTGTGCCCGACCTGTCACAGCAGGGTCACCAGTGAATTCGGGAAACGCTGAAAAGGGCTGGACCCAGCTAGTGGTGTGAGCAGCACAAGCCCGGGCGGAGGCCCCTTTGGCTCAGAGAGCTGGCTGTGCAACGGGGAGTGACAACTGCCTCCTCACTTTGCTGAGGGACCAGAGGGAGTCACATGTTAAACGCAGCATGGGGTGCAGGCATGGGGAGGGGGAGGGGCAGCTGTCCCTCCCCCCAGCAGTCCAAACCCACCCTCAACACTCACAGTTGTCACTACTAAGCTTCCTCTAGAGGACTTGGTTAATAAAATCATTTGCTGAAGAGTTTACACTGAAATAGGTAAGTGTAAATGAAAACACGAGTAGTCTCACATTAAGAAAAATGTATACTACAGCCTTAATGAGACACCATTTTGACCTGGCACACTGGGTCAAGCCATAATAGTTGGGGAAGCTACCATGTTGGCAGTAGAGAACATGTTCACTCATACACGCGGATGGAGTATAAAGATAATTAGGCAATAGTTCAATAGTTTCTTTATTATTATTATTTTAGAGACAGGGTCTCCCTCTGCTGTCCAGGCTAGAGTGCCGTGGCATCATTATAACTCACTGCAACCTCAAACTCCTGAGCTCAAGCAATCCTCCTGCCTTAGCCTCCTGAGTAGCCAGAACTATAGGTGCTCACCACAAGGTGGGGCTAAGTTCTCTGCTTTTTATAGAGATGAGGTCTTGCTATATTGCTGGGGCTGGTCTTGAACTTCTGGGCTCAAGCCATTCTCCTGCCTCAGACTCCCACATTGCTGTGATTACCGATGTGGGCCACTGAACCTAGCCTCAAAATTTAAAAACATTTAACCTTCAACCTAATTCCATGTAGGAATTCCCACAGTATTCCACTGTGTAGATGGTCAATCTTGTATTATAAATAATGCTGCAGTGAACATCCTTGGTACCCAGCATTTCTAATTGCAAATGTTCATTAACAGGACTGGTTTCTAAATGATGGAACATCTAAACAGGGAACTCTACAAAGCTGCAGAAAGATGAGGTGCTCTAGTGGGAGGGATACGAAAAAATACCATAAACATTGCTGAGTGGGAAAAAGCAGCACCGCGTGCACAGGCATTTACCATCTGTGTACCATGCCTGTGCGTGAGCTCACCACACATGCACACACGCTCTGAATATGTGTCCCAGGAGGGACCTGGGTGGCTTGGGGACAGGGGTGGGAAAGAGGCTTTTACACTGCTAATCCTTTCGCTCTTTTTTTTTTTTAAAGACAGAGTCTCACTCTATCACCCTGGGTAGAGTTCCATGGTGTCATAGCTCACAGCAACCTCAAACTCCTGGACTCAAGCAATCCTCCTGCCTCAGCCTCCCAAGTAGCTAGTACTACAAGCATGTACCTCAATAGCTAATTTTTCTGTTTTTAGTAGAGGTAGGGTCTTGCTCTCTCAGGCTGGTTTCAAACTCCTGAGCTCAAGTGATCCACTGGACTCGTCCTGTCCTGGGGCTTCCAGTGAGAGGCACTGCGTCTGGCCAGTGTTTACGTTCTGAATCAGACAGGCCAGGAGATACCTGATGTTGTAGGTGATGGTTACTGTTCCCCTCAAAGCATGTCCCCTCCTGATTTAGGCTCTTTTGCTGAATTGTTAAGGTTAATCCTGAAGAGACAAATACATGGTTCAGTGAGCGTTCGTGGATAAAACAACGAGTCAAAACCCATCATATTAAAAACTCTCTCATAATTTCCTTCTAAAGTGGATAGTTTTCTTTTGGGGAAGAAGAAAAGTAAATACATGCAAGTTCTAAGTTCTGAAAATAGGACAAGGAGCAACAAATACGTTCTGATGCTGATCAGAGGCTGCGCAGGCTCAGACTGTGCGTCCTGTTACATCACTCTAAGGAGACCTTGGTTAGGCCTGCACAGGGCGACCGCCAGGTCCCTCCCTTCTCGTTTCCTGGCAAGATGAAGCTGCCAGTCCTGTCTGGGCACGTGGGGGCCCTGCCACCACCCCAAGCAACAGCCCGGGCAGGCAGCCCGTGAGCGTGTGCCCACACACCCTTGTCTCCTGGAGACACAGTATCATTCCCTGCTCACGTTTCAAGCTCTACACACCTAGCCCACCGAGATCAGGGAACCTGGTGAGCCCATCTTTCTCTATCTCCTTTGCAGGGACGGGTTCCTGCTTATGCTGGAGACACAACCCAGACCCCTGAAGGAGTGGCTGCCCCAGGTACCACCCATTTCTCCTTTATTTCTCTGGACACCAGGTGCCAGGCCTGGAGCAGCTTGGCCAGGCAATGCACCCCAGCTGAGAACTGCCCTCCTGCGATTGTCTTCCCGCTGTGCTTTTTATTCTCTTTCAGGATAATTCTCTGTTCCACCACTTCCCACCACGTTTCAGAAAAGCCTACTGGCCTTCCTCATTGGGATCCTACCCTTTCTACACTTGCCTCCTTCATAACTTTTAATTTGAAACTATGGCTGATTATTTTCTCAAACTGTTGGGTCTTTGAACAGCAACTCAGACACCATTTCCCAAAAGAAGGGTGGGAACCGAGAGCTTTACAACAAGTTAAAAGCCAGAAACTAGGGTGGCACCTGTGGCTCAAAGAAGTAGGGCACAGGCACCATGTATCGGAGGTGGTGGGTTCAAACCCAGCCCTGACCAAAAACTGCAAACCCCCCCCAAACAGAAACTAAACTGAGAAAATCCTAGTCAGTAACACTCTCCAATTTCAGCTAGCTAATTTTTACTTAAAAGGGGGGAAAACCTCCTACAGTATTTTGTTCCTAAATCCTGGTTCTTCTACAACTGATTGAGACTTAGGCCTTCCAAAAGATCATCACGGTAGGGTGTTTTCCTTGTGTGAGCAGCAATCCATCTCGTCCTGCTGCTTTTGTAGCTAGAGAAGAAGAGATATTCTGACAACAGATGAGCTGGCAGCACCAGTTGCCTGCCTGGCTTTCACAAATGTACTGAAGAAAAGATCTAATCCAGAAGTCACTGATTGGAACAATCTGAAGACCTCAATTTTATGTCCATTATCAGATTTTAACAAAATAGAACCACATAGGGCTTTTTAAGAATAAATACGTAAAGTCAGAATATAAAATCTCAGAGCAAGACCCGCTGAAGTCCTGTGCACCTTGTTCACTACTGGATGCAACAGTATCGCCCCAGTTAGGTCATCCTCAGTTATTTAAAAATATTTATATCTTATCCATTGGAATAGCAAAAAATGTATTTAAAAAGGAAGAACCTTTATGTTCTATGCCCATTCTACCATAGGTGTTAACATGCTATTTTGCTTTTAAAAAACTTTATATGTCATGAATCTTGGTCTTATTTCATTCTTTGAAAGCGCTTTTTTTAATGTTTGTGTATATAGCTGAATGTCACGTGGACCCTACTAAACAATTCACCTATCATTTAGCATTTAGGCTTCTCCTCTGCATTTTTCTCCCAATTTCTGCTGGGATGAACATCCTAATTAACAAATATTTTGGAACATGCCTGATTATTCTGCAAGATAAATATCCAGAAACAAATTCCAGAGAGTGTACAAACATATTCTTACCAGTTTGGGTACAAACATCCTCTCGCTAGCAGGTCTATTTGAGAGCGCAGATTTAAAAATTCCCCCAACACCAGACTTTAAACACGTATATTTAGAAGTCTCTCTCACTTGGAAAAGCAGAAGAGAATAGTAGCTCAATGTTGCTCTAGTCTGTATGTCTTTGATTACTAGCGAGTTTGATTTTTCTTTTTCTTTTCATTAACTCACTGGCCAGTCTTCTACGCAAACTGCTTTTCCCATCTTCCTTTGGGTGCTCATCTTTCTCTTACTGATAGAGCTTTCTTTCTTCTTGATTGAGATCTGGGTTTTGCCAACATATATGAAAACAACTAATTTTTACACATTTATTTTATAATGAGCCACCTCTGGGAACTGTCTCATTAATTCAGCAGTTTTGCTTGGCTCCTTTGGGTTTTCCAGGTAGGCAACCATCACTGGCAGGCAAGGATGGCTCTGACCCTCCTGCTTTACGTCTTTCTCTCTTTCTCCTTTCCTTGTCTCCCTGCCCTGGCTAGAGCTTCCAGAGCAACATGGAATAGCAGCAAGCACTGCGTCTTGCCTTCACCACTACATACCATTCTTTGGTAAGTATGACGTTGGTTCTAGATTTGAGATATTCTTTATAAATCTAGAGTTTTATTTAGGTAGCAATAAACACTGATTCCTCTTCCATCCTTTTGGAAGATCAGTGCACTTTTCTCCTCTGGTCTGTGCATATAGCAAATTTGGCTTCCCAAACATCCAAATATTACATCATCTTTGGATTAATTCATACTTGCTCAATATATATTATTCATTTAATCTACCTCCAACTTTTATTTGTTTATATGCTATGCAATTTTTTATCTTAATTCACAGTGAGCTAGATCTATGTTTCAATTTTTTTGGGGGGGTAGTACTTATTTTGTTAGGTTGAATAAAATTAAATTGAAGACATTTAACCCTTTTGATATTTTACTTCTTAAATTATCATGCACTAAAATAGACTCCTGTAATGTATAGTCCTGTGAATTATAACATATATACAGATTCATGTAACCCACACTTCAACCAGAATACTCAAAGTTCTTTCACTTCACCAAACTCCTATTCTCATCATGGTCTCCCCAACCCCCTAGCTCCTGGCAACCATTGATCTGTTTTCCAACACCAGCTTGGTTGTTTTCAGAATGTCATATAAACAGTACCACATGTCCCCTTGCTGATTTCTTTTACTCAGCAACACGCCTTTGAGATTTAGGCAAGTTGCTGCATGTATCAGTGGTTTGTTCCTTTTTGTTGCTTACTATGTGGTTGTAAGTATATACCAGGGTCTCTCTCTGTTAAAGCACATTTGGGCTATTTCTAGTTTTTGACAGTTATGAATAAACATTCATGTGTATGTTTTCCTGTGAACACAGGTTTTTATTTCTGTAGGGCAGCGGTGCTCAACCAGGAGCAATTCTACCCACAGCTGACATTGAGCTGGGGCTAGACACAATTTTGGTTGTCATGACTGGGGGCACGGATGCTACTGGCTTCTCATGAGTAGCAGCCAGGAAGACCCTGGGATTATTTAGAAGTGTGTTCATGTCCAAGTGTTAGGTTTTGTTATCTTTGTTATTGATTTGTAGTTTAGTTCCATCAGGGTCAGAGAACATACTTTGTATGACTTCAATTATTTTGCACTGGTTAAAGTGCATTCTGCTGTATGTGGTGGTGGTTCTGTGTGCACTTGAAAACAAAAGTGCATTCTGCACCATTGGGCACAATAAATATTTATAGCTCCATTTGGTGACGGTGATCAGTTCTTCAACTGCCCTAGTGATTTGAGTTCTATTGATTACCGAGGCGTGTTCTTGACTTTGTGTGTGTGTAAACACAAACACATGTATCTGTGCCTCTATTTTACTTGTGGATTAAAAAATGTCTGTATGTGTTCTGTGCTCTAACCATCATATTTGGTTATCAACATTTCTCTCTTCCATGCTTTAGACCAGGGGTCAGTAAACTACAGCCCAGAGTGGCCACCTGGATTTGTAAATAAAGTTCTACTGAAACACATTTCTTTGCATATTATCTCCGGTTGATACCACACCGCGGTGGCAGGTTGAGAGGTTTTGAAAGAGACAATATGTCTTGCAAAGCCTAAAATATTTCTTGTTTGGTCCTTTGAGAGGAGGTTTGATGATGACTGCTCTGGACTTGCACCAGCCAATAGAGCAGCAGCATGTGGCTGAACAGATGTTGGTTTAAACTGAGTAAAATTCCTTAGTTACACTAAGCACGATTCAAATGCTCAACGGCTACATGTGGCCATTGGTGACACAGACGTAGGACATTTCCACCATCTCAGGAAGTCCGACTGGCCAGCACTGCTGTCAGCCAGTCTCTGTAACAGGAGACTTTTCTGGGCTTCGAACATTAGTCATCTGGCACAACAGCTCTGTTGCAGGTGATTTTTTTTTTTTTTTTTTTGCTTACTGGTATATTTTTGCATTTTCAAAATTTCTATTTTTGAGTTGATTTTTGGCAGCTTACATTTTCCTAGAAAATCATCATCTCATCAAAGCTTTTACACAGGATCTTGTGGAGCCTCTAGCCTATCTGTGTTCCTTCCCAGAGTGTCTGGGGCATGTTTTCCCCTAAGGTCTAAAGCTGACATCGTAGAAGTTCATTTAATTTGGCATTTGTCCCTTTCATTTCTTTGAGTTCTTTGAATTTGGTGTGCATTTTACATGCACGGCGCATCTCAATTTGGACTCAGCACACATGAAATGTTCAGCAGCCACATGGGCGGCTCGTGGCTGCCACAGGGGCAGCACAGCTTTTGAGAGTACGAAGTTCAATAAAAATATTTTCAATCAACCTGATTTCCCCCCTAATTCCCTACATTCCTGCCGTGTCACGCTCCTATGAAACAGTAGACTGCATGTGGCTACGGCTGCTCTTGTTTCTGACAGAGTCTGCGTTATTTTGCTGCCCTGTTCAAAATATTCGCAACTGTTAATTTTTCATTGTGAAGCGTGACTCTTGGAAATCCTTTCTAATCATAAGACATGGTCTCCACAAGATTAGGTTTAAATAATAAAAAACACTGACAGATTTTCTATAGAAATGAGGAAAGATTTGTATGTGACAAAAGATCCCACAGAAGGAGTGAGAAGGCAAGTAAGCCCTTGAGCCCGGCCAGCTTCGTGCCAGGCCGCGTCCCCAGCTCCTTATCGGCGCTGCTCACGTCATCTCATTTGCAGACGAGAAGTTCAGTAACTCACCCCCGGCCGTGCAGCTAAGGAGTATCAGGGGAGCATCAAACCCCAGCAGCTGGGTGCCGGTGACCATGTGTGTAACCATCATCTCTACTGCCTGCCCTGTACTATACTGCAGGAAATAATATTTGATAAATATTAAAAAATAATTTATATCCAGAATGTATAAAAAGCTATTCTAAATCAACACGATAAATAAATACAAACAACAAACGTTTACAAGATAAATGTAAACAATCCCATAGCAAAAAGGCAAAAGATAAGAACAGGCAATTGATAGACAAATGGAAACAACCAATAAACACATGAAGAGATGCTCAGGTCCCCAAGCACAGGTGGGATAAGCACAAGATGTCATTCTTCCTCCAATAGATGGGAGAGAACACGGCCGCGCTGTGGTGAGGGGGCAGTGTAAGGGCGGACTGCCTTCTAGAATGGCAATTTGGTGGTCTCCTCCACCATTTAAAAGGCACTTCATTTTCAATAGCAGTTCCCTTTCCAGGCATCTGTCCTACAGCTGCTGTCCCCTGTGAGCAGGAAGATGTGCACTCACAGGCTCCCCTGAGCACGTCCACCTGCAACCGGTGAGTTCACCTGTAACTGTGGCCCCCCCAGGGCTCTGGGCAGCCACCTGAGGGCTTCTCACCCCCTGGGGGTGTGCACGGGCCATCACTTGCACTCCTCCTTAAACATATTCAAGCCAGTTGTACTTGCGATGTAATTATATCATTTAATGATAAAAAACCAACGAATTTTCAGTGCCAAGGGAGTTGTTTTCTGAAAACTGAGCTGAAAGCTCTGAAAAGTCCAGGAAAGGCAAACGGCTAAAAACTAGAACCCAAAGCAAACTGCTGCTGAACGCTGTGAAGCCAAAACAAGCCTCTAAACTCCCCAACCACATGCTGCATCACGGCTGTGAGATACAGCAGACAAACTGGCCGGCTAGGGAGAACTGGTGATCCAAGAAATGGTCCAGATACATTTATGTTGTTTGCATTTTTTAAAACATTGAAAGTGTATTCATGAGTTATTTATTAATTTTAAAACATTCAACAACAAAGCAGTGCTTTTATCAATGGATAAGATACCTTTAACAACACAAAATGACTCTGTTTACTTTTTCTGATTTTTTTTTGCCCTGAATTCTACTCTGTCTGATAACAAAATGGGTTTAATTTTCTAATCAATTGGAAATTTCTTTTTTTTTTTGTCTTGTTTTATTGCCCAGGCTAGAGTGCAGTGGCATCACTCTGGGCTTAAGTGATCCTCCTGCCTCAGCCTCCAGAGTATCTGGAACTACAGGCACCCACCTCTATGGCCAGCTAATTCTTTACAATTTTTTTTAAAGATGGGGTCTCACTATGTTGCCCAGGCTGGTCTTGAACTCATGGCCTCAAGTGATCCTCCCACCTCAGCCTCTGAAAGTGCCAGGATTACAGGTGTGAGCCACTGAGCCTGGCAGAATCTAATCTCTGTCTTTTAATGGGGGAGTATAAGCAATTTTCATATAACTGCTGTGTTTCCTACAGTCTGCCACCTTATCTGCGCTATTAGTTTTTTTGTGCTTTTTTCCTGTTTTGCTCTCCTTTTATTACATGGGCCCTTTTTTCTCTGCTTTTAGCTTCACTTATATTGTAAAAGATTTATACCACATTTTAAAGTTCTACCAGGATTTATCTCTCAGTTGTATATCAGAAGTTTCACTTAAAAACTTCTGATGCAGCCATTACTAAGTGCTGCTTGCAAGCCTAAACACTTTCCTGATGTTACTGAGCAGGACCCCGAGGTAAACATGAGGAGGCCCTTCAAATATCAAGTGTTATCAAACCTTCCCCAGCGGCCGAAGGGGAAAAGTCATTGAAAAGCCCATCCGTCTTGGTCTCAGACTCAGTTCTCAATCTCGGTCATTAACTCTGTATACAGCTTACTGTTTTGTCTCTTAAACACACAGCAAGAGCAACTGCTTCTGTATAATCTAGGGCAGGAGTAGCAGGAGGTAAGGAAATGCAGGACCTTTGGGGCCACTTCCGCTGTAGGAAGGAGTGCAGGATGGACGTGAACGCAGGTGAGTGTGCTTGGGGTGGGTGTGTGAGCGAGGGTGGGGACCGGGCCAGGGGTTGGCAAGAGAGGACAGATGTAGTGGAATCTGGGTGAACCAAGTGCTGATTGATAGAAACCAAACCTCTTCATTTCTTTTCTTCTGTACCACTTTAAAATTTATAATTAAGAGGCACCCATAGCTCAGTGGTAGAGCACCAGCCAAACACACCAAGGCCGATGGCTTTGAACCAGGCCTGGGCCAGCTAAAACAACGACAACTGCAACAGCAACAACAAATAGCCAGGGCTTGGTGTCTGTAGCACAGTGGTTATGGCACCAGCCACATACACCGAGGCTGGGGGGTTCAGCCCAGGCCTGCTAAACAACAATGACATCCGCAACAAAAAACAGCTGGGTGTTGTGGTGGACACTTGTAGTCCCAGCTACTTGGGAGGCTTAAGCCCAAGAGTTTGAGGTTGCTGTGAGCTGTGACACCACAGCACTCTACCAAGGGCAACATAGTGAGACTCTGTCTCAAAAAAAAATTTTTTTTTCACAATTAACACACACTTGCGTACTCATAATTCCTCTCCACCATTCTTCATCTTTACTGTTGATCATACTCTTCTTTCTCCACACCACAAATTTTCCCTCTAATACCCAAATAATCTTTGTTCAACTAAGACAAACAGATTTCTTAGCTGTTTCTGTAACTGGTTAATTTATAATTGATTGTTTCTCCCTGCTAGCAACAAACCAATTGGCAACTCCCATAAGTGCACCTGGCCTAATGGATGGTCAGCTGGGTCTGCCTAGACCAGTGGTTCTCAACCTTCCTAATGCCGCAATGTATTTTCATTGTTAAAAAGGGGTCGTGACCCACAGGTTGAGAACCGCTGGCCTACACCATCAAATGAAGGGGTGAGAAGCGCTGGGTCCAGATTTCTGCACCACTTCAGAAGGGGTGGGCCAGCAGAGGGGCTGGGCCAGCCGAGGGGCCCCTCCTCATTCAAAGTTCAAACAGGTCCCAAAAAAGTTGTAGGCTAAGAACACAGGTGCAAAGAAATACGGCAGATTTCTGTCACCCATGGATAACTGGATTATGTCCCGGTCACAGTGAGCATAGCATCATCAGTGTTTCAGCCGTCACACATAAAGGGAAAACCCAGCAGCAACGACCAAGGGTGTGGGAAAACACCGTCACACTCCCCAGTGAAACGGTAGGAACACTCAGTATTGGGGTGGAGCTGTCCTAGTAGGAAACTGAGTACTTTTTGTTGCCTGTAAAATAGTATTTATTTTTCTGCAGGTTCTAGAAATCCTTCTGGTGAACCAGCCTGGGAAGCTGGCCGCTCAGAGGAAGCCCCAGCCCATAGCAGTTGAGGCGAGCAGCTGTGTGTTCCCACGGAAGTACCCCCCAGCCCCCCACCCCAGCCCTGCCCCTACCTCCTGCAGTCTGATCTCCTCTGGCTGCAGAATCTCCAGCACCCCGCTGCTCCGGATCTCAGGAAGATCCTGCCAGAGGTTGAATCTGGAGTGGGGGTTACTGAGCAGGCAGATCTGAGGCAGCACCTTCCTCTCAGGTGGGCTTGCCAGCTCCTCCTCTTCCTCCTCCTCCTCCTCTTCCTCCTCCTCGGGAGTGTCTTCAATGGCCGGGGACCCTTCCACATGGCCTTGTAGCTCTGCGTCCTGTTGCCTCCTGGTTTCGATTTCCTGGAGAGTTGATTTATCTCGGTATTCCTGATATAGGAGCCCTGATGCCAAACAGAGTCAGGATAGAGAGAAGGTTTTAGCCCTCATTCTCGATTGCCACGTGAGGCTTCACATCACATCTGAGTGACTGCTTTGCCACAGGCTCGAGAATAAATTGCTACCATCTTCATTTCTGGGGAAAGAACAGCGTGTGTAAGTTGCTTCTAGCAAATAAAGAAACGCCTAAACAAATTGAAAATCCACTCACACAGAGATGCTTTCCCCACACACATTTGGCAAACAGCAAGAGCCTAGAACTTGATGTCTACATCACCACATTGATAGAGATGTCCCAGTTATGTTCCCATATCCCAACAGGGTACTTCCCATGGCCTTAAATGCTTCAATATTAAAACTCAAGTATGTTCATTTGTGAAATGGGAGCAGTTGCAAATTCTCATTTGGCGGGGGGTGGAGTCAGTAGCTCATCAACCTGCTGATTTAAAAGGGAAATACTCCTTTTTTCACTTTCACAGTTTCAAATATACTTCCCTGACAAATTCTACTTGAAATAAATGCACTTTAGCCTCAAAGGAGATTTGGTGGTTCAGAAGAATCAGTGCAAATGTAGTGTCCCAGGATCCCACGGGATGTCCTGACCTGGGGCAGACACAAGGGTTCTACACAGGAAGCTGGGGGATGGCTGTTGTGGCTGAGAGAGGGCCATCCTGTCTGCTGGGAGGCTGGGAGGAAAGGGGTCTTGTCTGCTGTGCTATAGAGGCAGGAGTCTGCCCTGAGGGGAGACCTCAGAGTCAGCTACTGTGGTCTACTTCTTAGAACCCCAGGCTGTAGCAGGGCCCTGCCCCCAGCAAGGAAGGAGGCCGGCACTGTACCAAGTGGGGATGGAGGGGAATAAGCCAAGGGCCAGATTCA
>NW_003852408.1:778974-787670 GCF_000181295.1 Otolemur garnettii | reverse complement strand
GAGGCAGAGCAGCTGGGGACAGTGGGCTGACTGAACCAACTCTGGAACTCCCTGCCTCTGGACCTGTTAACGGAGGTAAAAGACCTCCATTGTTCAAGATCACTTCTTCCTAAATAGTGTGTGACTTATAGCCAAAGACTCTCAATGTAAGAAATTTTAGAATTTTCTTAAAACTTTGTACTGTTTTTCTGAGGTGTTCAGAACATGAATTTAGACATCAATTTTCTTGGAGTTACTGTGGTTACAAAGAGTTGTCTGACACACTGTGTAACCACTTCTCATAACCTTTTCTTTATTTGCCTTAAATTCAGATTACAAAACAAATAGGGTTGCTGTATCTGGGGAACTATATGTCATCTGACTAAATCTCTGTACTCAATGTACTGTTAATATAATGAGTGTTTTCCTATTTTATATTTTGTGCATCCAGTAAGCACAACTTTATGTGTCTTTACCTGTAAAATCCTGCACTTGGTATTATATCCAAGTGGAGCTAGAAGGCTCAGCACCCATATCTCCTAATCACAGTGACCTGTGCCAGGCTGGGTGGGCTGCCCAGAAGGAGGGGAAGCCTCCACCCAGCTCCTCTTGCCAAAGCCCCGACTCATTCAAACTCTGTCTTTTAGAAGAGAATTGATTCGAATCATTCGAATAGAAACTTCTAAAAGGCAAATAATTCATTTATTATTTAGGGAGCATTGTCTGTGTGCTAAGCATTATGTAAGGTTCTAGACACAACAGTGGCACACACCAACATATACTCACACACATGCAGGTGAATCTAGTCACAGGGGCTAAGAGTCTATCATCTACTAGGGACCAGGGCCACCGTCAACTGTAATGACAGTTGACACCACATCACACACAGTTCTGACACATAATTTTGTCTGGCCTTGGTAGGAGCCTTGCAACATCCAACACAGTGGTCTATAAAATGCCCACAAATTCTTCCCTCTTTCTTTTCCCCTGAAGTAGACTGTGACCTGTGCCAGGCTGGGTGGGCTGCCAGCAAATACTGGCAGAGGTCATCGGGGACAGAATCAGAATGTCAGGGTCTCTACTGCTTATCAGAGGAAAGAAACAGAGACCCCAAATGAACAGGTACTGGAACGCAAGGCCTGGACTGCAGGCTATGAGCTTATGCCACTGGCCCAACAGGTCAAGCTATCTGCTAGAAAGACAGCTCCACACACCCATAAGAGATGGGAGGCGGCCGCACATATCTCTCCCCCAGCCTAGATGTCTTTCCAATCATGGCACTGATCTCAGCCAAAGAGGAACCCTTCTGAGAGGGTGTAAGTCCACGTTTCCGGTGTGAGGCGCAGAGGCAGAGGTGGCTGTCCTCACTGTGAGGGGCGATGTGTCAGAGAACTAGGAGAAAGGGTTTTTTCAAGAGTCTTTGTTGTAAAGCCAGGATTTCCTGATTCGAATGGGTTTTAGATCAGCTCCTCTTCACTGCCCCAGCGAACAAAGGGAAAAGCCCTACCCCAGGCTGACACTCGGGAGGGGGGCCCACTGGGAACAAAATTCCTGGAGTCAGCGCAGCTCCACAGCAGTGTGGCGCAGTGTGTGCTCCGCCTCCTCAGCTCCCCTGGGGGCTCAGCGCAGAAAGGGCCCTGTGGGAGGAGTGGGCCAACCCCAGGTCTCCCAAGCACTGGGGCTCCTATGGCGAAGGAAGCTCACTTCCCCTGTAGACACTTCATGTCTGTCCAAGCCTTTGGGACTGGAGGACAATAATTATATACTTAGGGGAGAAATTTTTCAAACATAGAATTTTAATTTAATGAATAGACTGTCAGCTGCTCTGACAAACAACAAAGAATAAAAAGATTTTCTAAGCAGCCGGTACCATTTTCAGAATAAGGGAACACATATTATCTGTTCCCTGGTGCCTCCAGTGACGACATGAAGACCAGCTTGATGTCACTAGAAATTTGTTTTAATGCATGTGCTGGAGTTGCGTTGATGTGGTTCAGTGCACTTTCCATATTCACAGCACACAGCTGGGCTGCCGCTGGGCAGGAGCTGGACACACACAGGCTGAGCCTCCGTTTCCAGAGACCTGTTAGGGATCCTGCTTTCTTTCTACTTTACCCTTCTTTCTCCTGTGTAAATTCCGCCGCCTCTTTCCAGACGCCCCTCTCCAGCTCCAGCCCTGACTTCCAGCTGCGAGTCTGGCCAACAGGTCTTCTCCCGGCCCTTCCCTGGTGGGGCTAATGAGTCCCCCCTGCACAGCCCAGCAACTGGGCTCCACCCCTTTCCTTCTGGTAGAAGAGACAGGGAAACAGAGCCCCTTCCCCAAGGGCTGGGCAAGTGGACCTCTCCGGAGAGTGGGACAGAAATCTATTGCTAAAGCCCAGTTGTACATCACTATGCAAATGGGGCCGTTTTGCCTGTGGAACCTTTTAGAACCAATGTGCCACAAACGTTCCTTGTCCTCATCAGCTGCCTCCTTCACCAGGCATACCACGAGCAGAGAGAACCCCACAGTCCTCCAGGAACTCAAGTTCCCAACTGAAGCCCCGTGCCACCAGACACCCACCTATTTGTTCAATGAGGTTTCTCCAGGAGTCCGCGGGAATGGGATGGATCATCTGCAGGGCCTCGGTGAGCGTGGTGGGGCTGTCGGCCAGGGCCGGGCACTCGTCGGGCGTGGCCCCATTTCCCAGGGTGGAGGAAGACTGGCTGTCAGAGAAGAAGGAGGGCCAGGGGCTGGTTATTTTTAAGCAACGACATACTTCGGCCAGCTGGCGAGGGGCGTCCCCACCAGCGGCTGCTGGCTAGCCGGACCCTGCCCGCAGCCACGGCCCCTCCCGACCGGGCGGGCCCCTCAGGTCTTTTCTGTCACCGCATCAGGGCGCGACGGCGGGGTGATTCATTCCCACACCAGCCCGCCCAAACCTTCATGTTTTTGGAGCTCGCGGACAGGCGTCGGAAACTTGGCGCGCCCTGCCCGCTTCGCGGCGCCTACCCGCCGGCCCGACGGGCCCCACGGTGAGGAGGCCACTCCGTGTCCCTTGCCGTCACACCGCCCCAGTTCCCTTTGAGTCCCAATCCTCGCGTCCCCAGGGCCACGCGGCGCGGAGAGGGGGAGCCGCGCTGGACGCGCACATCCAGAGCTCCGGATCAAGGGGGCGGGAGGCGACTCGAGGCAGCGACCCAAGTGGCCGCGGCCCAGGTGGGGATCAGCACCCACCAGGCGGGGTGAGGGCCCGACAGGGTCCAGGGCTGGGAGTGGGGGCGGCTGGGACCCGCGGGCGGGGCGACTGGGGTTAGGCCGCGCAGGTCTGTGCCCATGGTCCGGGGAGCGAACTGGAAGGAGGCACGCGGGGACGGCCACCGGTGCTCACCTGCCAGGCAGGTGTCCCGCCGCCGAGTCGCGCGTGTCGCTCTCAGAGGTGGAACTGTCGTGGTCCACAGCGCAGGCGGCGCTGAAGGCTGCGGCCAGCAGCTCCATTGGGTCGACGGCGGGGCAGGCGCAGAGGTCGGGTCGGGGGCCACGCTGGGGCCGGGGACAGGGCTGCGGGCGACGAGCGGGCGCTGGAGCCAGGTCGCAGCGCGAACCGCTAGAGCCCGAGCTGCTGCCACCGCCGCCGCTGCCGAGCGCTCCCGCGGGCGGGCGCGCGCCCGGAGGCTCCCGGGGTTGCCACGGCAACGGAGGAGGCGGGAGGGGCGCCTTGGCGGGGGCGAGGCGGGGCGACGGCGGGGCGGGGGTGCAGCGGCTGGGCTCGACCCGGCACCTAGTGCGCCCACTGCGGGCCAGGACCTCCGGCCGCCTGCGCCTTCCCCGCCGCTGCTGCGCCCGGGCCGGGAGAGCGACAGGACAGAGCGGGAACCCGCGAGCCGCGCCTTGGCCTGCCCGCCCCCTCCTCGCGGTGGGGCCTGCAGTCACAACTCCGCGGGCCGCACTGGAAGGCGCGGGCGAGGCCACACTCCGCTTTGGCACCCCAGGTGCTCTTTGCTGTCTCCCGCGGGAATGCGGCTCAGGGATCCCTCTTTGCAGCCCCGAGGCCTCCCAGCTGGAGGTGCCTCCGTCTCTATTCGAGGCAGAGACAGGGGTCTCAGAGGACCCCTGCACGCCCGCTCCTGACCCTTACGGCCTCTCCCGGCAAGTCTGTCCGCAAGACCAGCGCCCTCAGCTACGCACGACCGGGATGAGTTTAGGGGAGCGAGAGGGGGAGAAATAAAGTACCCGAAAATTCCGCTCGAGTTCCCTGCCGGATCTCACTGGTTTTGGAATCTGCGCCTAGTGTTAGCTACTTCAGTTCGATCGAGAGCGCAAAAGAGAGCAAAGAGGGTAACCGAGTAAGGAGGCGAACGCCCGGCTTGGCCAGGACAAATGTTCCTAAAGGTGGGCGTGGGCGGAGCGAGCCGCCCCTGGCTCAGAGACAGGCGGTCTGCCCTGGTGTGACGTGGACACCTACGGGGCTTCCATCCCGTGGGACAGCTGACACTCGGCCTGGTGTCCTCCGGAGGTCAGCCGGCTCACATGGGCGCTCTGGCGACAGCACCCGCTTCTGCGGCCAAGGCCATTTCCTGCATTTAGGGCTCCGGGATACCCGAAGAATGCCGGGTGGAGAACTGGACAGGTTCCCCCAACACTTCCCACCCACGGGGCATTTGTTAAAATTAACACGTTCCTCTTTTCTTTTAGATGCAAATAACGATGGTAGGGATGTAGTTACTCATTAATCGCTTGACTTTAGTAGATTGGTGTCCAGCTTTGAACACAGAAGTTGTGATCAAGGATGGTATGGGGGAGGGGGATGGGAGGAGGAGGCCGCGTGGCTTTTGCCTAGAAGGGAATTCTTCTTTCCAGGTTTCAGGAAGATCATGGCAGAGTGCCCGCCGGTCCACCTAGCTTCTGGCCCCAGCTCTAACTCTAGAGAAGGGCGCTCAGGTTGACTGAGATCTTAAAGCTTCCACTTAGCCCTGGCCTGATCTCATCTTGCCCTTAAGGCCTCAGAATATTGGCAACAACCACTTGGTCTCCCCTTTCCTGACCGAGCCTCCCTTCCTCGACTCTGTCACGGCACCGTGTGTCTCCGGGCAGCCCCGTTCTCATGCTCTGCATTTTCACCCAACACTGGCCGTCTGTAACTGGACAGCCCCCACCTTAGTCTGTTCAGGCTGCTATAGAAATACATAGGTTGGGCAGTGTATAAACAACAGACATTTATTTCTCACAGTACTGGAGGCTGCAGATTTCGTCTAGGTCTGGGGAGGGTCCTCTGCCAGATTGCAGACTGCTGACTTCTCATTGCCTCATGGTGGAAAGAAAGGGAAAGAGCTGGGGAGGGGGGCGTCTTTCATAAGGGGACTAATCCTATTCAGGAGGGCTCCACCCTCATGACCATGACCTCATCACCTCCCAAAGCCATACCATCACCTTGAGGGTTAGGATTTCAACAGATGAAGGGGGGGGGGCACAAACATTGAGTCTCTAGCATTCTACCCTTGCCCTCCAATTCATGTCCGTCTCACATAATACGTTCATTTACCCCAATAACCAAAAAGTCTTAACTTGTTCCAGCATCAACTCTAAAGCCTGAAGTCCAAAGTCTCATCTAAGTATCATCCAAATCAGATATGTGGTATGAGTGAGACCCAAGCTGTGATTTAACCTGATGCAAAATTCCCCTCTATCTGCGAACCTGTGAAACCAAGCAAGTTCTGTGCTTTCAAAATACACTGGTGGGATGGGCAGAGGATGGACATACCCATTCCATAAGGGAGAAAAAGGAGAGAAGAAAGAGGAGACAAGTCCCAAGTTCAAAACCTAGCAAGGCAAATTCCACGAGATCTCAACTCGAGAATAATCCTCTCTGGTTTGAGGCTCTGCCTTCTATACCGACTGGCAGGGGTGGTCCTACCTTCAGAGCCCACTTAGGTGGTGATACCCTCCCTAGAGCTTGGTGGTGCACTGCCTACTCTGGGGCTCTGTATGGTGGCCCCACCCACACCGTGGTTCTCTGTCGTGACCCCTATTGTGTCTCTCTGTCAGGATGGGGTCTAGCCTTTTGCCTTCAAGGTGGAGGCAGCCCTGTCCCCTGGCCTGGGCATTCTGGCCTATGGTGGGAGTGTCCTGCCTTGCCTTTGGGGTCATTCTCCCTTTGTCTTCTAGACTAGTATGTGTTCACAGCCAAACAGTTCTCAGGTCCAGCCTAGAGGGTCTGAGAAGCCCACCATCTTTCTTCCCTCATTTGTCCCCTTTTCTCAGTGTCCTCAGTCACAGCAGGCACAAGCCCACTCCAGACGTGGCTTTTGTCGAGATGGTTATGTGTGTGGTTCACACCATACTCATCTCCTTTTCAAATGGTCGGTCCATCACGCCCTTAGCGTTCTCTTCTCAACATGTTTTCTCATATTTTGTGATATGGAAAGGCTCAGAATTATCCAAATCTTTAAGTTTGGAAAACTTGGAAACTCCTTCCTCACACCATTTCTGTCCTCTTGAATTTTACTACAAGTCAGGAAGAGCCAAGTGGTTCATTCCTTTAACACTTTGCCCAGAAATTCACTCAGCTAAATATCCAATTTTTACCTTCCCGAAAACACTGGGAACAGTGGACATTCCAGCCAATTTCTTTACCACTTTATAGCAAGGATTGTTTTCCCTCCAGTGCTCAATCCCATGTGCCTTGGAGACCTCATCAGAATGGTCTTTACATCCCTATTTCTGCCATCAATCTGTCCGTGATTGCTTAGGTGTTCTCTAAGAAGAAGGAAGCTTCCTCTATGGCGCTCCTCTATTCTTCCTGAGCTCTCCCCAGAATCATCTTTAAAGTCCCGCTCATGGCGATCTTAGCCTTCTCTGGCATGTGCCTCAAAACTGCTACCTCTACCAGCCACCAGAGACATTTTGGCATTTTTAGGTCTGTATATTCAGCAGCATTTCACTTCATAGCACCAGTTTCTATCTTAGTTTGTGCCTTAGTGTGAGTCTTACAAACAATAGAAATTTATTTCTCCCAGCTCTGGAGGCTGGAGTCAGAGGCCAGGGTACCAGAGCTGTCTGGTTCCGGGCCCTCTGCTGGGTGCAGACTGTGGCTTTCTCTTAAGGACTGAGAGCTCTCTGGGGTCTCCAGTAAAAGAACCGATCCTTTTTTTTTTTTTTTTTTTTTGAGACAGAGCCTTAAGCTGTCACCCTGGGTAGAGCGCTGTGGAATCACAGCTCACAGCAACCTCCAACTCCTGGGCTCAAGCGAGTCTCCTGCCTCTGCCTCCCAAGTAGCTGGGACCACAGGCGCCCGCCACAATGCCTGGCTATTTTTTGGTTGCAGCTGTCATTGTTTGGCAGGCCCAGGCTGGATTTGAACTCGCCAGCTCAGGTGTATGTGGCTGACGCCTTAGCAGCTTGAGCCACAGGTGGGAGCCCAATCCCATTCTTGAGGACTCTACTCTTTCAGCCTAATCTCTCAAAGGCTCTACCTTCTAATCTAATACCTTGGGGCAAAAATTTCAACATATGAATTGTGGGGAGACATTCAGTCTACAGCTCCCCCTAAACAACTAAAACTCATTGTCTAGGAGGGCACTCACCACCTCCCCAACCCTTGATGCCAACCAGGAGGCCAGTTGCAACCTGGGAGCTGGCATCGACTTCTGTACCTCCTGTTAGCCCATGTGCCAACAAGTCACTGAGCTCCCTGGGTCCCCAAAGTCCCTCAAAGCAGCCCCCTTCCTTTGGTAGCTGGACGGTTACAGTCTCTCTAGCCCAGTCAGTCCATCCTTCTCTCTGCCCCCTTTCTATACCATGGGTCTGATTCTGTCCCTCATTTGCTTAAGCACCTAGGTTGGAATCTGGTCACCTGTCCAGCCTCCTTTCCCCATGACAGTCTCTGCAATGGGGACAGAGGACACAGTCCTCCCCAAGGATTCTAGGCTTTGATCTCTCCACGCTTTTCTAGGCTCTGGGTATTTCCAAGAACCATTCCCTCCCCTAGGACTCTGCTCCCCCTGGAGAAATCCTCCCTTGGAGGTTGAGGTGTGCTGGGCTGTCCCCAGCAGGCCTTTCCTCTGTCTAATCAGCAGTCACTGCCTGGCACTGTGATGTCCTGTGAACAGGGCATCCTTACTCAAGCCTCATCTTCCCTCAGGTGTGGGGAGGAGCATCCCGGGGCCAGCATGGAGGGCCCTGGTCTGCCCGGCTTCACCTCCCTTGCACTTGTTGTAGCGCTTACTGGAAACTGCTACTTTCACACTCTGCTGCACCGAAGAGAAAGATTCACTTAAAACAAATCAGAAAATATGAAAGTGAAATTACATATATTAGGATGAACACGATAAGATCTTCCAATTTAAAAATAAGCTAAAAATATCTTCCTAATTATAAAGTCAGTTTAGAAAGTCACTGAGTTCTGAGGCATGTAACCTTAAGCTAAGTTCCGCATGTTCTAATTTCCATCATATTTAGTGCTTATTAGGCAGGCTGCTATTAACATCTCTTCTTAACTGACATTTTGCTCTGGATCATTCACAAAATAAAGTACTGATAAATATTCCAAATTTTTATACCTGATTGGCACCTAGTAACTGCCCCATAAATATATGTGAATGAATTGATGGTATGTTTTTTAAAAATGAGTTATTTTAGGGTATTTTATCTAGACATTATTTATTTCTTCCTTTGGGTTATAAAAATTAACTATTGGAAGCAAAGTGGACTTAGAGCTCTTATTTTTTTTTTTTTTTTT
>NW_003852408.1:769944-778812 GCF_000181295.1 Otolemur garnettii | reverse complement strand
ATTGTTGTTTGGCGGGTCTGGGCTGGGGATTCGAACCCGCCACCTTAGGTGTACGTGGCTGGCGCCTTAGCCGGTTGAGCTATAGGCGCCGAGCCTAGAGCTCTTATTAATGCTCATAAAATTTTTCCTGATCTTGAGGGAGAATTTCTGGAAGTGGGAGGAAGTTTAGAGATGACCTGGTTGTTTGACAGAAGAAACAAGACCAGAGTGTGAAATAAGGAGCCAGAGATTGCAGAGCTGGCTAATGGCGGGTTTGGAGTATGTTACAGGAAGTCAAGAGTAACTTTTATGGAATAAAGTACTGAACATTTCTAGTCACTTATTCTATTTTCAGGGGACATGGTCCTCCGCAACGATTATAGGCTTTGACCTCTCCATACTTTTCTAGGTCTGGGAGTTTCTGAGAGCTGTTTCATCATCATATTTCATATGCTATGTCACCAGACTACAATTCAATGTTGCAAAATATTTGTATTGTTAAATCTAGTAGGACAATGCCTTGAATTTTCTCACCCCCTCCCCTTTTGGTAGTGAGAAGACATTTTCAATTACACAGAGGGTGCTAAAAATAATAATTATATATATATATTATATATATACACATATATTCATTTTAAGAAAGGAAAAACTATATTACATTTTAATATCAGAAATTTACAGAAATAAGTGCTTGATAGCTTTTAATTAATTGTATCTTTGAAATCCATAAATACAGTAGTTTATTTGTGTCACTCTCAAGCCTTTTTCTTGCTTTGGAAATCAGCAAATTCTGTCCACTTAAGCAGAACCCGCAGTCAGTCCTCAGAAGGCCAGCCCTCCAGAGCTAAGTGGACCCCTAATCTATGGAGAAAGTTAGGAAAAGGACAAGCTATGTGCTTGGGAAGCCACCCCCTTGCTCGCTGCAGTCCAAGAAATCCAGGAATCCTGGAATTATTTTACTGGTGAGGTAAAGGTGGAGATTTTTCTTTTCTTTTCTTTTCACCATGGAGGTAATTTGTAAATATAGGATTGTAACATGTTATGGAGATAATGTAAAAACAAAATCTGTCTAGCCTGTTGTAGTAAGGCACAAATCTTACCCAGGGAGATTATAGGCTTTAAGGGTAAGGCTTTTGGTGCAGGCTGCTGGGAGGTGATCTCTAAGCTGTTTTCATGTCTGAAAGAGTGTCTGTTTTTATTCAACAGTTTGGGCCACACCAGATAGGGTGTGGGCTTTGGCTCACATGGGGGTTTTAGTTCAACTCCCAGAGGGGATGAAGACTGAGATTAGCCATCTGGGCAATCAACCCTGTCTATGGGACTAAGCCCCAATAAAAAACTCTGGACTCAGGTGGGCTTCTCTGGTTGACAATACTCCATGACCGTTGTCATGCATTGCTGCTGGAAAGGTTCTCTCTCTATGATTCCTGGGGAGACTAGTGGAAGCTTCGTGCATAGAAATGTTCTGGACTCTACTCCAAGGATCTTTTCCCTTGGTTGATTAAAATCTGTATCCTTTCCCCATAATAAATGATAACTGTGAGTTTAACCATTTTCAGGGAATGCTGTGAGTCCTAGCAAATTATTGAAATTGAGGGTGTACTTGGGGACCCCCACGCTCTGCAATTGGGGTCAGAGGTAAAGGTGTCTTGTGGACTGTTCCCTAACCTTGTAAATATCTAATGTGATATGAGCACAATGATCACTTTCCTCTAACGGCCACCCTTTCTCTGATCTCCTTTTCTCTCCTCAATCTGTCCTAAACACAGCTGCCGTGTTAATCTTCCTCTAAAACATCTGATTCCACACATCTGTTATCCTGAGTGACTCCCTAGTACCTTGTTAGTAAACCACTGGTCAAAGGAGGCCAGGCTGGGGTGGCCCAGATGAAAGCTGGGTCACTCCTGACAGCCCCCCAGGGCTTTGCCCTCTGCTGTGTTAGGACAAATCTGTTCTCACCTGCTGGCATGTGAGCAGCTGCCCCCAACAAGCTCAGGTCCTCCTGACATAACCCCCAGCATTGAACTCTGTAGGCAACACCTCCAGGATGCATGGGAAGGGAGGTGGTATAGTAAGTCAACAGAGGGAAATTGGCAGGCTCCATACTGCTTGCTGTGGGTGTGAGCCTTCTGCAGTCACTGAGTAGACCACTGGCGTCCTCTTGGCCTTACACTTTTTTTTTTAATGGGGTCTGACTTTTTTTTAGAGAGAGACAGAGTCTCATTTTATTGCCCTTCATGGAGTGCTGTAGCGTCACAGCTCACAGCAACCTCCAACTCCTGGGCTTAGGCGATTCTCTTGTCTCAGTCTCCCAAGTAGCTGTGACTACAGGTGCCCGCCACAATGCCTAGCTATTTCTTGTTGCAATTTGGCCAGGGCCATGTTTGAACCCACCACCCTTGGTATTTGGGGCAGGTGCCCTACTCACGGAGTCACAGGCACTGCCCTGGGGTCTGACTTTTTATTTTGAAATAATTTAGACTTACAGAAAAGTGACCTAAGTAGTAAACTTTATCCAACTTCTATTGATAACAGATTACATAGCTTATTTACCAAAACCAGGAAATTAACATCGATAACATACTATTGACTAAACTGCAGACATTAGTAGAATTTTGCTAGTTTCCCACCAATGTCCTTTTCCTGGTCCAGGATCCCACACTGCATTTAGTTGTTATACCTCCCTAGTTTCTTCCAGAATGTGTGATTCCTCCATCTTTTCTTGTTTTCCATGCCCTTGACACTTGTGAAGAGTCAGTATGTAGAAGGTCCCCGGATGTGTGTCTGCCTGATGCCCTTCTCATGATGAGATCTGGATTCACCACACACACATCTTGTACCTCTTTGTCAGTGATGGTCCTTCAAACCACCTCTTTGGAAACCAGTAGGTCATGGCTTCGGGATGGTGCCTCAAGCTTAGGGGGCGGTACTTGTGATCTTTCTTGGTAAATCCATTAAATTTGGATCACTTTCTTGGTGAATCCATTAAAACTGGATTCAGTGTTTTGGGGAAGTGTGGAGGATTTTGCTTTGTTTCTGCTCCTTTCTGACGTGGTTGCTATGGTGGACCACTGTGCTTTTGGTTAAATAGGGGAAAGGCCAGAGGGATGAGGAGATGTGCACAAGCTCTTATCTGATTAAGGAGACAGGGTAGCACTGGAAGGGTTTCAGCGATTGTGGGAAGCAGGCCCAGAGTCTTAGGGCTTGCTTGCTGAAGATGGGATATTGCCATGCTGACTGCATTTTCTGAATCAAAAATAGATGGCCAAGAATTTTGCTTCTGCCAGTGAAATGTAGGAATTTCCAAAGCATTTTGATGGTTCATGTGTCCTTAGCAGTGTCTTTAAAAGGCTGGAACAAATGGTAGCCATATCTTCAATTCTGAAATGCAGATTATTATATTATTATATTCCCTTGCTGGGAATCCATTTCCCCAAACAGACTCCCCTGAATAACTCACAAATAAGAAGCTGTACTGGTTATGTGTTTATCTGAAACTGTAGGAAATGAGGGAGGCCCTGAGACATGGCTTTCTCTGGAATATTCCTAAACAAGGAGCCTGGGATGTGCAGGGTCTGGCGCTGTGGCTGATGTCAGGGGCATCCTGAAGCAGGGGGTGCTAAGGTGTAAACACTGTAATTTCCAAGATAATGCTGAGGATGAAACTTGGAGTAAGTTTAGAGGCTACCTGGGTGCACATAATTTACAGTTTAGGTTATGGCCATGGGATATATATATATATATATATTTTTTTTTTGAGACATAGTCTATCACCCTAGGTAGAGTGCTGGGGCGTCACAGCTCACAGCAACCTCTAACTCTTGGACTTGAACAATTCTCTTGCCTCAGCCTCCCAAGTAGTTGGGACTATAGGTGCCTGCCACAATGCCTAGCTATTTTTTGTTGCAGTTGTCATTGTTCTTTAGCTGGCCTGGGCTGGGTTCAAATCCACCACCCTTGGTGTATGTGGCTGCCACTGTAACCACTGTGCTGTGGGTACTGAGCTGGGCTTATATATTCTTAATGAGAACTCAGACTGTAAATGGAGCAAATCATCCCATTTCCTTCCATTCAGATTTATTCCCTTTAAATCACCTTATAAACTATATAGTTAATTTAACTTAATCCTATATTAGTGAGAGCACTTAGTAAACTCTACACATAGAAGGTGGGCCGGGCGTGGCAGCTCACACCTTAATCCTAGCACTTTGTGAGGCAGAGGTGGGAGGATTGCTTGAGGCCAGGAGTTCCAGACCAGCCTAAGCGAGTGTAGACCCTGTCTTTTTGAAAAATTGGAAAAATATCTGGGTGTGGTGGGCACCTGTAGTCCTAGCTACTCAGGAGGTAGGCAGGAGAATCGTTTGAGCCCTGGAGTTTGAGGTTGCAGTGAGCTATGATGACACTGTTGTATTCTAGTCTGGGAGAAAGAGCAAGACACTATCTCAAAGTAAAAGAGAGAGAGAGAGAGAGGAAGGAAATAAAAGAAAAAGAAAGTGATATTGTTATTTAAGTAGTCTACATTTAGTGATAAAATAAGTTCACTACTATAACCGAGAATGTGCTGCTTAACCAATAACCAAATGCAGCAAAACCATTTACGGTCAGGAACAGTCCATACAAAAGTCACTTGAAGGAATAGCACACAGCCAATAACAGTAATACTTCAAAGTTGTGCAGACATTGTTCCTTTGAAATGACAAATAACTGGATTTTAGAGACATGCTCTCTACAACAAGCAGCAAGTACTACTACACAGTACAATACTGTTCATTTCCTACTGAAATATTACCAGCCACCTCCATCTCAATATCCTATAGAAAGAATGATTTTTGCTGAGTTACCAGGACCAATGGTTCAAGGACTTAGGTTCTTGTGAAATGATCAGTATGCCTTGGTAGACATGGGTCACTCTGGGGGAAAAGTAAGGGACACAGGTGCAGTGTACCACTGAAATGCTCCTCCCCATTGTAATGTTGACAAAACGCCTTTCTTCCCAAGAACTCAAAGGTTTTCACGAGTCTTGAGTCTGATAAGGAAACTGGGGACAGCAGCATACAAATGAGCACAAATTAATTGAATGTCATCATAATGAAAAAGCAGGCTATTTCAGGAGCATATCAGAAACACAGCAGTCAAAGAGTTTTGAAAATGAAAAGCTAGTGGTTGCCAAAGCCTGGAAGCTGCCATTTGCCTCTGGGGGAGGGAGTGTGAATGGGGATAACCTTTCTGGAGGGCAGTCTGATAACACATATCCTAAATCTGCAAATCACACTCCTTGGCAGAGAGATTCTACTTCTAGGAAAATATCCTAATGAACTCTGGAGAGTCTGTGCAAAAAACGAGCTGCACGGATTCTCTTTATAGTGTTATTTATAACAGGGGAATATTTAATGTCCAAGAATAGAAGATTAACTATTTAAATTATGACATACCACTCATATGGAGTGCCGCATCATTAAAAGTCATTTTAGAGGAATATTTAATAATCTGGAAAGCCATCCATAGTATTTTAAATAAAAAGCAGATTGCAAAATTGGATGGTAGTATAGTTTTATTTTATTTAAAATAGACTTTTATATATGGTATCTGAAGCCTGCCTATATACTTTTAAAAGGACTAAAGAATGATCACCAGAAATATTTCACAGTACTTGGATCTGGTTAGTTGGATTCCGAGGGAATTTTCCTCCTTTTACTCATGCGTGTTTAAATTTTTTCTACAATAAATGTGTCACTTATGTAATAAGGGAAAAACAGTTACTTTAAAAAACAACATCAATTCCTTAATGCGCATAAATTTAGAGCATGAGTCTAAGCATTCACATAACCAAGGGGGTCCTTCTCAAGTTGAAAAACAGGGGCTGGGTTGTATTTTGTATTCTCTAGCTATACTTGGGGGAAAAATACCTCCATCTATTACATAAATCTATCTTGAAAAAGCTCTTCATTTTCTAAAGACTCACGAATTCAGATTTCAGAGTAAATTACTTCTTGGCATCATTAAAATGAAAGCACTTACCTGATACCTAATCTGCCTGGTTATAAAAATAGTCCCTTTCCCAAAAATTCTTTTCCTTTCATAGACCCACATGGGTAAGTCCTAACCAGAATGCTGCCTCCTTCTCAGCGGAAGCCACGGTCCCATGAGAGGAGTCACTGAAGGAGTCACTACCTCCAGTCATAGGCAGCTCTCCCTGATACCCCAAGCCCCTCCCTGCGCTCCTACATGGCTGTATCCCACTTGTTCTTGGTCAGGTGCCTCCTCCTCCAGGAAGCCCCCCATGTTGTCACGTAGCTGGCTGTATTTGCTCACTCTTAAATCTCCTAAAGCACTAGGGCTTCTCTTGAGCCTCTGATCACTCTGTTGGAAAGTTAATTCTCTGTCTACTGGATTGTGCAGAGCCCAGAGAGCCGGACTGATCCCCTTTCCCCCCCAGGGGCAGGGCCAGCATGTGATGTAACTTGTCTGCTGCAGGAGGTGGGCCTGGAGGAAGCTTGGATACACACAGACATTCTTTTGGAATTATCACTGTGCCTGTCCCTAAATCACAGCCATAGAAACACCTTGCAGACCCTTCCCCATTTGCCCATAAACATAAATCTGTTTTCCTTGCTATCCCCTTAAGAGGCGAGTGCCCTGTTAGCTAAAGTACCATTATTTTCTGGAGGCGAAATCAGTTTACCAGCAGACAAGTGAAATTAGTTTTTGTAACCTACTTAGTGTTCCCTCCTCCCCTGAACCGACCGGTTGCTGCTGCTTTTCCTAATGTTGAAGCTGTGTCTCATTTTTTCCATGAAGTGAGGATTGCATGCTAAATTATTGCTATTTCTAAAATGTTGCTCAGCCTTCGAGTAGCTCTTATTTGTCAGAGTCAGTGGGATCTCTAAAGCTTGTTTCTCCATTTAGCTTCAGCTAAAAAAATGGTCCTTAATGGATCTCTCCTCTTTCCTTTTTTATGGGGATCCTGGAGGAGGGTCTTCAGCTCACCGGAAAACCACGCTTCTATTTGAAATTAGCATTTGTTCTTAAAAAAGAAAGAGACTCTAACCTGTCACCAGCTGAGTGTTTTCTGCAAGAAGTGATGGATTTTTACCAGGGGAAAAGAGAGTCTTCTCCACAGTCATGAGTCAGAAAAATGACAGAACAGAAGGAAAAATTTCTTCCTGTTGAAAACACCTTAGAACACACCCTGTCCTTTCCTTAACCCAAGTCCCTGAGTCTCAGTACTTTATATGATATGACTCTCCATCCATTGTGTTTGTCTTAAAGATGGACTGCTCTGAATGTTCTGGGTTAAATCCATTGCGATGACCAAACTGAAAATTGGGAAACAGGCACTGCACACATGGCTGGCTGGAGAAGAAAATCGTCTAACCTCATATGGAATGGAAATTGACAATCAATTATAAAACTACACACACATTTGCTCTTAGAGCCAGAGATTCCACTTCTGAGAATTTACCCAGAAGACACACACCTTCAAATACGAACCAAGATTTGCGCAAGCTTATTCTCTGGGACCTTAGTTTTGAGAGCAAAATACTGAAACATCCTAAGTACCCTTCCCAAGGAGATGGTCTGACTGGACTATGGCATAGTCAGGCAGTGGAGTATGATGTGCTTGTAGAAATGAGAATGAGAGCGGCGTCTCTGAGCCGAAATGAAGTGATTCCCAGTGTTAAATGCCAGGGGTGAAAGCATCTGTCGCGGCCACCATGAGCTAGCGACAGAAAGAGAAACTAAATAATCATACACACGCTTTTTTTCCCCCCAGAAAAGGAAAGTTAGAAAGAGAAACTAACAAAAATGGTTACTTTCAAAGTGGAGGTGGAGTGTATCTTTATATACAGTTTTGACTTATAAACCATATAAATGTTTTATATATTAGAGTAATAAAATACAATCTAAATGTATGAAAATATCAAACTCATCAAACTCTAGAATTTAAAATAAACCCTAACAAATGAACTGAAGTGATCATTAACTTGCTTATATGCCAGACAGAAAAAAAGTAATTCAGGTAATTTTTAAACACAGTATTCTATCTTTGTACTTTTGTTTTTGGTTGCAGTTGTCATTTTTGTCCAACAGGCCCAGGCTGGGCTCGAACCCACCAGCTCCGCTGTATGTGGCTGGCACCCTAGCCGCTGAGCTACAGGTGCTGAGCCTATCTTTATACTTTTATCAGATCTATTTTTAGACCTACAAAAAAGGAAAGACATACTAAACCTTGCTGAGTGGGCATTGTGGATTGAACTGTGTCCCCTAAAAGGATACTTTCAAGTTCTAACCTGTGACTTGATTTGGAAATAGGGCCTTTGCAGATGTAATTGAGTTAAGGTGATGCCACACTGGATTAGAGTGGGTCCTACCCCAGTGACTGGTATCTTTATTTATTATTTAGAGACAGAGTCTCACTTTATCGCCGTCAGTAGAGTGCCAGTCTGACTCATCACAGCTCACAGCAAACTCCTGGGCTTAGGCAATTCTCTGGCCTCAGTCTTCCGAGTAGCTGGGACTACAAGTGCCCGCTACAATGTCCAGCTATTTTTTTGTTGCAGTTTGGCTGGGGGCCGGTTCGAACCTACCACCCTTGGTATATGGGGCCAGGGCCCTACTCACTGAGACACAGGTGCCACCGACTGGTGTCTTTATAAGAAGAGGGGAATTTGGATACAAAGAGGCAGACACAGAGACAGGAGCATACTAGGTGAAGATGTTGGGAGAGAATGTGACAAAGTATCCACGAGCTAAGGAAGGTCAGGGTCGGCTCGGTGCCTGTGGCTCAAGTGGCTAAGGCACCAGCCATATACACCTAAGGTGCAGGTTCGAATCCAGCCTGGGCCTGCCAAACAACAATGACAGCTGCAACCAAAAAAAAAAAAAAAA
>NW_003852408.1:767638-769259 GCF_000181295.1 Otolemur garnettii | reverse complement strand
AAAAAAAAAAAAGAATGACAGAGGTAGAGTCATTTTGAAATTCTTCTGTATGTATTTGTGGAATAGAGTCAGATTCTACAATATACTGATGGTGACAACCAGGGTTCCCACCGCCAGGGAGCTGAGATGTAAACACAGCATGAGAGTGAAAGGGACACTGTGTACTGGCTTGCAGTTGCAAATAGCCCTGTGAACTCACACACGATTTCCTGGCTCGAAGAACGCCAGAAGCAGTGACCTATCCATAGTAATGAGCACACCCACTACTCAAATCTTGGGTTCTAAATAGCATTCTCAACTAAAAGGAGCTAGGGCGCTGTGGGAAAATGGCTGATTCCACACCTGGGATATAGAAAGTATAAGAAAATACATACAGTATCTTGCTATGTCCAAAAGTAAGGAAGTGCTTGAAGACAGCAGAGGATATATCCAGGAACATCACAGCCAGCTTGGCGGGGCTCCCACTGGCCAAATTTGTGACCATTTGGGCCTCAGAAAGCATAGGACAATATTGGATTAAAACACATTGAATTAAAAAAAAACAGTCCATAGTGATGCTCAAAACCAAAATAAAACAAATCAAAAAACAAAGGGGTCTTCTTCACAGAAGAAAATCAACTACTGTAAGTAGAAGGAATACTAGAACGCCCCCAATTTACCGTTGCCAGTGTAATAGTTGGTTCAGGTAGGATGGTCAATGCATGTTAAAAGCCACTGGGTGAAAGGTTAAGAATAGGGAACAAGAATATTTACATGGTCACAAACTATCACTCTGCAGATAACTTATTAGCTGCAAAAGGAAAAATTGTACCTTTACTTGGGAGAAATCTGACAGCTTCCAAATTAACCAAATGATCAAAGTTAGCCTCAGAAACAGCAGGCTCAGCCGATGGGATGTAGTTTGAAGTACACATGGCCGGGATGCTTTCTCACTGAAAATGTTTAGCCTGAGTCCAACGAGTGTCCAGGCCTAACTCCTAGTTTGGAGGAAATACAAGGGGCGCCAAAACAAGTTAAAGGTACGTGAGTAAGCAGGCAGACAAATCCACAGTGGGGGCTTTCTACACTATAAGCCTGGATTTTCAAAAGTCAGTCCTGGAACTACAGGAGGAGGCAAACGCTTTAGCTTATAGGAGTTTAAAGAGATCAAGCCAACGAATGCAGTTTCAAACTTGATTAGATCTTTATAAAATGCTTTCAATTGATGCCTAATATTTGTGCACATATATAGGGCACATGTGATAATTTGTTATACACATAGAATTGTAATGACAAAGTCAGGGTATCTAGGGTTAAATTAGATCGTGACTCATAACTCTCAGCCCTCAAAGACATTTTGAGGACAATTGAGGCACACTTAAATGTAGCTTGGATAGTGAATATATTGTGGAGTGATTGTTACTTTTCTTAGGTGTGATAATGGCACTGTGATTAGAAGAATGTCCTTATTCTTAGAAGCTGTATGGTGAGTGTTTAGGGTGAAGAATTACGATGTCTGCAATTTACTTTCAACAGTTTAGAGGAAATCAAGGAGGGAAAAAGAGAAAGGAGAGAGAGCTAATATATGCAAAGGCTTAATGGTTGTCTGAATGCAGATTGAGGGCATATGGGAGTTCATTGT
>NW_003852408.1:759634-766241 GCF_000181295.1 Otolemur garnettii | reverse complement strand
AATGCCCGGCTATTTTTAGAGACAGAGTCTCACTCTTGCTCAGCCTGGTCTTGAACCCAAGGCAATATACCTGCGTTGGCCTCCCAGAGTGCTAGGATTATGGCTGAGCCACCATGCCCAGCCTATTATCTTCTTATATTCTTCTTTTGTGAATAATCTTTTCCTGGTTTTAAGCTGTTTATGTTTTTCTAACTGATTTGTGAATACAGCATGCTGTGTTGTCTGTATGAGTATGCTTTTGTAACACAGCCTTCTCAGGAGGAAAGAAATTTATTTCCAAAGGATGTGTGGATCAACACATCACTGAGGGCTGATAGGTGCTGAGACTGGGCAGTGGGGCCACTTTTGCAGCCCCCCTCCAGAATCAGGGCCCACCTCTGCCTGGACTGTTGATAACTCTCCATCATTCCCTCTGTCCTGGCAGACAAGGATCTGGGGGCAGAGAGGAGCCTCACAGATTCATTTGGTCCAGCCCCTGCCTGTAGGCTGGCACCACTATATTCTGGTTTTACAGAAAATACCACCGAGGGACACGATCACCTCTTGGGCTGTGGGCACCACCATCTCAGGCCCATGTGGAGCTGGAAGGTTCTTCAGTCCTGAACAATTGCTGTGAACTCAGGTCACTTCCAGGAGGTCCCATCACCCCTACCTGTCCCCCTACCCCTGTCAGAGACAGTTTGATCTGAAACTGTCACCATCACAATGAGACTGGCTTTGTCTAGCATCAGTTCAGTCTCTTTTTCACTAACACATGATTAACTTCACCACATGCTTCAGAGGAAACTTGGACAGAGGACGCACCGACAAATTTATATCAACTACCAACTGCTCAGTAATTAATGTATTCAACGAGCGACTATTGAGCACGCACCCTCTACACGGTGTGGACAACCTTCAGAGCCGCAGTGGCACCCAACACGTGGCCGGCTCTTCCTGACTTCATGTGATTGTACGTAGAAGCCCCAGAGCATCAAATAATGAAATGCTGGTAATTTCATACTGCCGCGCTCTGAAAAGACTGTGCTCTTTGAGAACACATCATTTCATCTTTATATTCTCTGAAGAATTTATTTTATTGCCTTTCACATCGTAGAGGACCAGTAAATAATTTTTGAAGACTTAAATATTTAGACTTATATTTTCTTTGTTTAAAAGTTATCTTAATTAATTATGGGAAGGGAAATTCTTAAGGGATTTGGTGAAAATCTGGCGATTTTCAGGAGACATTTCAGTAAGAGAGGACATCTTTCTTTCTTTTGTTTTTTTCAAGGAGGCTGGATTTCTGCACAGAGTGTTGGAGGCCAGGTTCCCCTGAGATTCAAGTGCAATCACTAGGAAGGAGTTCCCAGGAGAAACCAGCGAGTGAGCCGGGAAGTGGGTTGGGATGTGATCCAGTTCCAGCTTTCCAGGGAGCATAAGTGACCCCTCGGAGTTTGTCCCTGCTTACTTCAAGGAGGCTGGCATTTTATACTGTGGCAACAGTCAGGCATTGCTGAGGTCTGTGTAAAATGTGTGTGTGGGGGGGGGGAAGGGGTTGCTGATGAACTCCCAGCATGAGGACCAGGAGAAAGGCAGGTAGGGATAGCGGGGTGGGACGCCCGGCACCTTGCCTGGCATCAGATGTGTATAAGTAGAACTGCCTTCCAGCCTAGCTCACAGAATGCTCTCAGTGCTCAGTTATCTATTGCTGCATAACAAGCGGCCCCAAGATTTTGCCACTTATAGCAACATTTCTTCTCTCACCTGGCTCATGTGGATCAAGAAGCCTCTACTTCTGGCCCAGGGTCTCCCCTGAAGCTGGCATCAAGCTGCTAGCCAGGCCAGAGTCTCCACTTCCAAATTCATGCATGTACTTGTTGGTAGGAAGCCTCGATTTCTCACCACGTGGGCCTCTCTGTGGGCTGCTGAGTGTCCTCACCACATGGAAGAATGTGGAAGGTGTTCCCCGGAGTGAGTGATGCAAGAGCAACTGATGCTTCCCCACCTGTCATGGCCTTGCCTCTGATGACACCCTATTACATCCATTACTGAAAGTGGCTGGTAAGTGCAGCCCACACTCAGTGAATACCAGGCCATGGGGCCACTGGGTCCCTCTTGGAGGTGGCTACCATATCTGCATTCCTATGGCTTTTTGCCAGGAAAGTTATTAAAATACCAGTGCCATTATCTTTTTAGTGAGTGTGGCACTGGGCAGAGCAGACTCCAAAGTGGGACTTTCCTGCCAAATCTGCCGTCCCTTTAGGACAGAACTTTCCAAAGTTCATTGCCCCGGCTCTCCCTGAGGTCCTCCTTACACCACAAGTGAATCACTGTGTTTGATGCTCTGCCTTGAACCACAGCCCAGCCACCTCGTTCCTTCTCACATGCAGATTCTTAGCTCTCTCCACAGTCAAAAGCATGACAGCCTCCTTTCTGTAGACACGTGACTATGCAACCTGGGAAGACCTGAATCCCAGCATAGTAATTAAACTTGGCCAAAATAGAGCATGCTATTATTCTACACCGCAGAGTCAAGATCTTAATTTGGAGGTTTTACAGTTGCCTGACTGGCAGTGTCAGGATTTAGGGGCCAACGGCGCCAATTACCCATGTCAGAGAGAGAGAACAGGAAGCAGGGAGGTTTTACACTTCCTTGCAGGGGCCTTGAGCTTGGCTGCACTTGGGAGCCACCAGGGCGCTGAGGACCATGTTGCTCACTCCTTTGCAACTCTCTCCATGTCCCCCGTGTATGGTGGAAATTCCAGTACATTGTTTAGAAAGAAAGCAAGTAATTTCTCCCATGTGCTCTACACTGAGCATGACAGGGAATTGTGAGTGGCAGTTTTTTATGGCATCTCTTAGCATAAGCCAAGAGTGTGATAGCAAAATGCAGCTCTGGACATGTTTCTGCCAGAGTTAAAGGGTGAAGGGAAGGTCCAAAATGGTAAAGTCCAAGGGCATAGCCCTGGGTTTGGGAGAGCTGGTGTGGTCTAGGGATAAAACCCAGAGTGTCAAAGGGATAAACAGCCCCAAGGTCTTCAAGCTGCCCTGGCAGGGCTCTGTCGGAGGCAGGATGGGGCTCAGGCAAACACCTAGACCTCAGGTGTCTGCGCAGGGATTAAGGCGGATCTTTAAAAGTAACGGGGGAGTAGCAAGAACTGGGAATGTGCATAGAAATTCCAAAGACAACACATAAGAATCATGTTAGTGTAAAAACCGTAGAGAAGACTGAAGCTGCTCAAACTCTAATAGACACTCATTTACTGAGCACCGAGTGTGTGCACCAACCAGTGAAATGTGTTCCCTGCCTTCTTTTCCTGACTCCTCACTGTAGCTCTGTAGAGTGGGGTAATGCTTGTCAAGCCCAGAAACGTTGGGATCCGTGCCATTCAATTTGGTTTTTTGAACATGGCTCTCTCTATTGGAAGACTTACATCCCAGTGTTTCTGGAAGATGCCTCTTAAGAGCAGCTAGTACCTTTTTGCAGAGATATTGATTACTCTCATGGTGATTACAGGCTTTCCTAATCTTCGATCAGTTAACTTTACATAGCAATTTCCACAGAGAAATGCTATCATTTACCAAACAACGTTTTGGGGGTTTCTATTTTCTGACTCTTCCAGCTTCTTGCTGAAAGTCTTAGAAACATGATCAATTGCTTTGATTGATCTACCCATGGTGATTAGTGCATCTGCCTCTTGATATTGTTCACATAGTTTTGAGACAGATGCTCCTATATAACCAGCATGCTCAAAAAATAAAAAATAAAGCCAGAGTGTGATCAACATGCACCCCTTTTAAAAATATATAAGATATATTACCAATGACTTTGACATGCAGCGTTTATAACTGAGAAAATGACATGAAGGCTGTGTTGACCAGTTTGATGGAAGTATTTCAGATTGCATGTGAAAACCCCACACTGTACCCCAGAAGTGCATTAATGTACATAGTTACCATTCAATAAAAAAAAAAAAAAAAAAAAAAAACTAGGAAGCTAAATCCTAGCGCACCAGGGTGCGCTTCCAGGCGAATCTCCTAAAAGGCACTTCTGGGTTTGCCCCAGGACATGCACGGTTTCTTCTGGGGAGCACAACTAAGACAACTGAGGCCCAGAAAAAGAAATATTTCCAAGCAGGAAGGCATTTGGGCCACACACTGGGTCCAACAATGAGCTCCTGGAACATTGGCTTTGGGGCATGGGGGCCTCACAGGAAGCTGCCAGGCAGAGTGGTGGCTAAATATCTCCCTGAGTCCCCAAATAAAAAATTTTCAGACAGAAATATGCACTCATGGGAGTGGAGGTGCTCAATAAATACTAGTTACATTAATAAACACGTAAGCGGATCAATAGCTTCAAGTTTTAGGGGTGAAGCACCTGCCAAAAATAATGATTTTTTTGTTTTGCAGCAGCTAACTTTGAAACTATTCTTTCTTCCTGTTGATATATGGGTAATGGGACAGAGCATCTGCTGTGGGAACCATTCGTTTAGGATCAGGGATGCAGTGTCAGGTAGCTCAGGCTATGCACTGCCCAACTCCAGGAGTACCTTTTACATAGCCGATAGTGTAAATGGAACTCTCTAGAACTGGGCCTGGACTCATACTCTCAACTTAAGGAGGATACTTTATACTCCAACAGAGGAGGCATCCATTCGGGTCATTGATCCTTTCATTCATTCATTCGCTTACTGTCTTAGCCCTGGGATACAACAACGAATAAGACCCCAGGCCAGCACTTCTAGTTACTGTCTAATAGAAAAGATGAATCAGTCGCCGGAAAATTATCTATATATGTGATGGAGATGTTATAGGGTGCGGTGGGAGCGTAAGAGAGGGTTTTCTAAAAGTGCGAAGCAGGAAGCGTGAAGGAGGGGTGGTGGCTCGAGGAAGTCTGTGGAGGAAGCTAAGTGAGCAATGAAGGGTGAAGAGGAACTATGCAGGCAAGGGCGGGCTGGGGCGGCAGCACTTTCACATCACCAGGACATGGTTGGGCACCAATCCTTGTTCTCAGCACTTTACAGGTATTAACTCACTTTTCCTCTATAATGCCCCTAAGCATCGAATAGCATCAATACCCCAACTTGAAGATGCAGAAACTGAGACAAAGAAGGGCTAGTAACTTGCCTAAGGTCACACCTGGCAGTTCATATCCAGGGCCTGAAGTCTTTTTTCCCTCAAGATATTGAATACTTTTATATTTTAAAAGGATCTCAAAAGTGACACGCTACATGTGTAGTACAAAGAGCTGTTTTTTGCTTTTCCTGAGCCATTGGAGGGTCAGTGGCTGACTTGATGCCCCATCAACCCCAAATACTTTAGTTGTGTATTTTCTACAACCAAGGACTAGCTCCTAGAGAGCCCAAATACAATAATCAAAATCGGGAATTTATCTTTAATAATTATCAACAATGAATCACACTCCATTCAAATTTCCGAGAATGTCTGCTGTGATGTCCTTGAGAGTAAGAAGATGGGTCTGAGCCGCCCTACGGCAGCCAGGCATCCACCTGTCTGCCCGCCTGTAATCTGGAGCGTCTCCTCAGTCCCCACCTGGGTTTTTGTACCTTTAACAATGATCCAGACTGATTACTTCATAGAATGGTTCTCCTTTGGGGCTGTTCTGGTGTTCTCTATGATGAGATGACAGTTTTGAATCCCAGTTTGGCCACTTGTTTAGTTGGGCGTGTTTCTGAATTTTATGAAGTTGAAACAATAGTGCGTTAATTCTTCCGTGCTACCCCCACGCTCATCCCGGGCTGGCATGTGCTGGGCACTGTCTGCGTGTTTTCTGGTTTCAGACTCAACTCTCCCTTCTGCAAGTGACTGAGGCTTGGGAAGAGCAAGGGTTGATTTACCCAGGCGGTGAAGAGCATGTTCAATCCACTTGGAACCTGCCTCTGGCTTGTGCTAGGACGGGCTCCCCAGGGGACCTGGGTCAGGGTAGGTTGGGTTTTGAAGCGGAGAGAAACAAGTTTATTTCTTTCATTTGTCCACTCAATCTGCCTTCCACATCCTCCCCCAGAGCCAGCTCATAAGGAAAATATTTTAAATTAAGAATTCAAAAGAACTGGAAAACGCTACAACCAATATAAGACAAGATTATGACTAATAGGGTGGCACCTGTGGCTTAGTGGGTAGGGCGCTGGCCCCATATACTGAGGGTAGTGGGTTCGAGCCCAGCCCCAGCCAGCTAAAACAGCAATGAGAATTGCAACAAAAAATAGCCGGGTGTTGCAGCAGGTGCCTGTAGTCCTAGCTACTCGGGAGGCTGAGGCAAGAGAATCGCTTAAGCCCAACAGTTGGAGGTTGCTGTGAGCTGTGACGTCACAGCACTCTACTAAGGGCAACACAGTGAGACTCTGTCTCAAAAAAAAAAAAGAGATTATGACTAATAGAAGAGACAGAGCAATTAACATTATGCATAAAGGATTGAGGGAATCAATAAAATAGTAGTTTCAACCAAAATTAGGTTACTGAAACATTACAGTTACAAACAGTAGAGAAAATGAAAGGGCATAGGAAGGATTCCAGTTAAAAAGAAACGGAAAATAAAACAATAAGTTAAAACAAAAGGAAATTTCCAGGCTAGGAATTTAAACAGCAAGACAAAAATGAAATAAAG
>NW_003852408.1:757529-759614 GCF_000181295.1 Otolemur garnettii | reverse complement strand
CCAGTTAAAAAGAAACGGAAAATAAAACAATAAGTTAAAACAAAAGGAAATTTCCAGGCTAGGAATTTAAACAGCAAGACAAAAATGAAATAAAGAGGGAAAAGGATTTGGTGCTAAGTTGTTTTTTTTTTTTGAGACAGAGTTTCACTTTGTCGTCCTTGGTAGAGTGCTGTGGCTTCATAGCTCACAGCAACCTCAAATTCTTGGGCTTAAGCAATTCTCTTGCCTCAGCCTCCTAAATAGCTGGGACTACAGGATCCTGTCATAACGCCTGGCTATTTTTAGAGATGGGGTCTCACTCTCCCTCAAGCTGGTCTCGAACCCATGAGCTCGGGCGATCCACCTGCCTCAGCCTCCCAGAGTGCTGTGATTATAGACGTCAGCCAGCACGCCTGGCCAAAGTGCTGGTTTTTAATAGTGCTGGTTATTACAAACCCAAAACACAGAAGGATATTTAAAAGGTGACTGAAATAGGAAGAAGGAAGGTAAAAGAGCAAAGGAAGGACACTTGAACATTAGAGTAAATAAGCGAGAATAACCAAAAGAAGGGAAATAAGGCTAAAGGGACAATTTAGCAAGTGAGAAGATGTCAAGCATTTAGAGCACTAAAGATGCTACTGTGGGTTTAGCCAATGCATGCTTCAAACCAGGCCCAGCAGCCCTGGTGGCGTTATTGTTTTAAATGTTAGAGTCAGCACATCCCAAACTTTGACACCATCAGATCTGAGTTTCTGGCACATTGCTCACCTGTTGGGTAACCCCTGGCTGTGGGCTCCCAGCAGGGAAGGGGGCAGACTGTACCCACCTCCAGTGCCACACCCGAGAGCCACCTGCCCTGCAGCTCAGCCAGCAAGGGCTAGGGGGAAGTGGGGGACATGCCCCCTCACCTTCCCAAAGGGCAAAACATTTAGAACCGCTGAAAATAGCACAGAGCTGTCAGAAGTATATGAAATTAGCTATGTAAACTGTGAAACAGAAGTCACAGTTATATTTGTTCTGAGACAGTGTGAAAATAGAAACAATTTTACAGATAGAAAATCTAAATCTCTCTTCAGTCCCTCTGTCCAGGTGGCCTGAGGGACTTTGAATGCTCTATGTCCTTTGTCTATTACGTTCCACACAACTGAGCGGGCAATGCTGGGTCCCAGGGACTCTGGAGAGGAAATTATTTATAATGCTCAATTTGTATCTTTATTGCTAGAGGGGCTCTTAGTCTCCTGCCTTATTTGGGGAGGTGGGAAAATAGATTAGCTTCAAAAGGCAGCAAGGAAGACAAACCCCTGAGTCTGTATCCTGCCAGAGCTTCAGGGAGTACGCACCTACCCTGGGGACAGTGAGCTGGCTTTGCAAGAGCCTTGGTCTGCACCGTCCTGGGCATCTTCAGCTGTTTCTCAGACATGTGCCAAATACTCAGAGGGAACAAAACTTGGCATGGTTCTGCCTTTGAAGGGCATATAGTCATTGCCACCTGGGCCACCATGATCATGGTAAGAGTTGATCGTGCCACCAACCTGGAAAAGGAACATGAACCAGGGAGTAGGGCTGAAAGATCTCTATACTTAAGCTCCTGCTTTTTTATTTCTTAAAAAAAAATGAAATGAAAGTTTTTATTATGGAAAATTTCAAACATAACTGAAGAAGACAGAAAAGTATAATGAACTTCCCAAACACGCGTCACCCAGCTCCCACAGTTCTCAGCTCAGCCCAGCTTCCTCCCACCCACTCCTTCCTAGGCCTTGGACTCCTTTGAAGCAAACCCCAGACATCCTATCACTTCATCCATAATATTTCAGAATATATCTCCAAAAGATATGGAGAATTACATATAGTTAAAAATATAACTAAGATACCGTTCTCATGCCTAAAGAAATTAATGATAATTTAACACCATTAAATATCAGATCAGTGTCCAAACCTCTCTGATTGTCTTTTAAACTTCCCTGGCCATGGTATGTTTATCTGGAAAAGGATTCGGATAAACCTTTTATTAGGATTATCTATCTATTGCAATTGGTTGATGTTTCTTGCTTTTTTTTCAAAGTTTTTATTTGAGCAAAAATATATAGATTTAATTTTAGTTAAGCT
>NW_003852408.1:732761-757452 GCF_000181295.1 Otolemur garnettii | reverse complement strand
TCTCTTGGCCTTTGAAGGTATCTATTTTCAAACTTGATACTGGAGTCAAACAAAATTGACAATGAGGATTTTCAAAATAAAAAAGACCTTTTTTTTTTTTTTTGAAATAGAGTCTTAGTTTGCCACCCTTGGTAGAGTGCCATGACATCATGGCTCACAGCAACCTCAAACTCTGGGGCTCAAGTGATTCTCTTGCCTTAGCCTCCCAAGTACCTGGGACTACAGGCGCCCGCCATAATGCCTAGCTATTTTTAGAGATGAGATCCTGTTCTGGCTCAGGCTAGTCTCGAACTCCTAAGGTGTTTAGACTATTTGAGTTCAGGAGTTGGAGACCAGCCTGAGCCAGAGCTAGAAATAGCCAGGTGTTGTGGTGGGTGCCTGTAGTCCCAGCTTGGCCTCCCAGATTGCTAGGATTACAGGTGTGAGCCATCGCACCAGCCTAAAAAGGCATTTTAAAAATATAATCATTTGGTATGGCCTGTAAATTTTATCTTATTTCATGACACATAACACTATGAAGTGGTATAATGAACAGGAAGAAAGTATATAATAATTACTTATTAGGCGGAAGTGAACTGACAAACACCGTTAATTACGCCATTCCTGACAACCAGACCAGCTACTGATATTCACCTTTTTGGTGACATGATGCTACGTAGAGGCCTCATATTCAAATTGGTTAGATCCTTGGAAGAAACAGTCACATCTGTTTTTAGGCCTTGTTCCTGGGAAGTGCTTGGTAATCGGTTTGGGATAACCAGACTCCATGCACTGTCTCCTCTCATCAGACCTCTAATATCAGTCGTCTGCAAAGAAGTAGGTCGTATGAAAAAGTGGGTTAAAAACAACTGTGTCAGTGTTTTTCAGAGTCAGGGAAACCCAGAGAACGGATGCTCTTGGGATAATTCGGCTGTGATCTTAAATTGCTAATTAGCCAGTACTTGTCATTTTTAAAAAATAAACAACTTGATTTCTGGCTTCAATTTCATGAGCGGCTTGAATGCCAGATGGGCAGGTTGGCCATGCGGGAGAAATCAAGCTATCACCTGTCTCTGGTCTCTTAGGAGCCTCCTACCTGAAGAATCTGTCTTTAAAGAAAATGGCTTTATCTCTCACTATAGTGACAGCATCAAAACTCAAATTGGGGTCACAGATAACTGGTTTTGGACTGTCAGGATCTGGTGTGGGTTGGTGGTCTTCAGGCCTTCCTATAGGGACTGAAAGACATGTATGTCATCAGCAGAGAGGTGAAATGCATTGAGGTCACTATAATCACAGGTGGGGAACATTAGGTCTTTCATTCATTGGAATGGCTGAGACCCAAGGAATGGCCAAGCTCATGAACAGCAGGCAAGAACAAGTCTGTTCCCCTGGAGTTTTTAGTTCAGATCTCGGCCTTGTCACAATGTGCGTCTCCAATACCAGATCCAGGTCCGAAAGTGTGGGCAGACTCCATGTCTGCCATCAAAACACTGCAGTCTCCATGTGCCCCATGTGCAAAAGTGTCATAATGTCAGTCTTTCCTGTGTTTATCTTTCTGAATTTCAGGGAGGTCACTCTGCTCTTTACTTGGGAAGCTTTCAATGGCAGAGTCAACATCCTCACGCCTCCTGTCAGGGGTGTAATGACTGATTCTGTCAGTGACAGAATGTTCCTTCCACACTGGCCCTGGCAGCGCGCTGAGATGATGCATGTCACCCTCCACGGAGAGGCATGTGTGTGACCTCCAGGGTAGTTGTGTCCAGTTGCCTGGTCACTGTAGCCCCCTGACTCTGCATTTCCTCAATTTTCTCCTCTATGTTGACTTTAATTTTTGTCACTCTCTCCATCTCAAGGCCATACCATTGTTCTAAGTACCTTTCAGTAAAGAAGTAGCACATCGTTTTCTTCCAGGCTTATGTTCTTGATCAGCAGCAGCACTCCAGAGGCAGCGACCTGCAAGACCAGTGTTGACAGAAGAAACCTCACTGCAGACTTCTCCGGAATGGTGCAGCTCTGTTTACCCCCTTCCTTTTCAGCGGTTATTTCCTTAGACTCTTAATTGTGTGCTCTCTTTTCTTGTTTTGCTCCTTGCAGTTGAGAAATTGGGGCATTCATCCTGTTTGGATTTGCTGATTGCCTCGGCTTGGTGTTGTCCAACCCGTTCCTCTCGCTCCTGTGATTCCCACAAATTACAGACTTGATTGGAGCCAGGCTGCATTTCTTCAGCTCCTATATTGCCCCAAATAACTGACTAATGACAAAACCCGGAAACAGCTTTCTTGAATAAAAGAGACAGCCCCCAACTCGCAGTGACTCAATGTTTGTCCCTTGAGTTTACAAACTGTCTTGCTGTAAGATTCTCACAGTAACAACTCAAACTAGCATGATGAACATCCCCAAGCTGCCCCCAGGGTAACTGTATGGGTACATTTCCACAGAAATACCCAATATTCCAACTGGTCTTCGCCCAGCATAGTGATTCAGAGGTGCCATGCATGAGTCTTTGGTGGCATTGAGGGAGCTCATGGCAACGGTCATTTTGAGATGGATCCAGGGATATATTCACAATATTTAGTAACTGGGAAAGTATGGCCCCAACCAGCTTCCACAGAGCTGCTAATTCCAACCATGGCTGGCATCAACCCTGGGGGTGACCCCAATGTTTAAGGCAGGCTGACCATTTTTGGAGTATTGAACTCCTGTAACTCCCTCAGGGCATCACCAGGAAAAGGCGAAGGTCACTGGACTATGTTTTAAAAAAAACTGATGCTTGTTTATTTGCAGAAAAACTGTTCTATGTGATATTTGATGATGCATGATTTTATATGGTAAATACTAATTCATAAAAGCACATTAAAGTTTTATTCTTTTTTATGTATGTATTTATCAGTTTGGTGCTTTTGCAGTATGCAATGATTTCTGGGACTAGAACCCTGACTCATGACATTGCACTTATACAAATAAAGATTAAGTTTATAACAACTTGACTTGAGAGGGTCCCTAAGGGACCAATTCGGTAATAGATTGCAGGTGAGGGGACACTAGACAGATTAACTAGGAGGTCCTCCTTCTCACAGCCAAGATTTCCCAGTGGAACAGGGGAAATCACAGTCTACCTAGAAAGACACCAGCTGTGCAACCTCAGGCTAGGACTAAATTCTGGTGAGCCTTGATTTTCTGTTGAGTTCTGCTCTGTGAAATGGGGATAATGATCAGAGAGCCTGATGAGATAGTGCGCCCATAGAGGTGCACAACAACTCCAAGTTCCCTTTCTGTCCCCTCTTTCTAGAACAGTGCTTCTCAACCTTCCTAAGGCTGCGGCCCTTTAATACAGTTCCTGCGGGTCACGACCCATAGGTTGAGGGCCGCGGCATTAGGAGGGTTGAGAACCACTGGTCTACAGTGATGGTGCTTCCCTCCTGGGGCACAGCCCAGCAGTGCCTTTGCTCCCATCAGAGGACTTTCAGCACAACCCTGGGTGAGCTGTGGACAACCCTAGAACCTCTGGGGACAGGCACTGACCACTAAGAAGAACATCACATGCCCACGTTGGTGCCATCCATGCTTCTTAAAAACGGAAGACCTGTCCTGAGCCCACCCCGGGTCTCCGAAGACTCCGTGTCCTTGTCTCCATCCTCTGCTTCTTGCCTCACCCGGCGCTCTCTGGCATTGTCTTGTGTGCGAGACCCAGCCTCTAAGGACCCCAGATGTGTTTGGGGCGCCTGGCCCAGCTCCCTCTGAGGAAGTGGGAATGGTCCCCTGATCCTGCCTCTTGCTGTTGTAGCTGAGTGCCTCAGACATCAACACCCAAGGACAGGCAACCAAACGCTTTCCCTTAGAAATGGTTTTTCTCTAAGAGACACAAAAGGCAGTCCCTGTTAGCTGTGGAGAGTTAGGCTGAAAGGTGACCCTGCCTCTGGCTGCCATTTGAGTCACGTGTAATCTGGAAGGCAGAGAAGCAGGACGGGAAAGCAGTCTGCAGAGAGAAGCATGAGTGGGCCCCACTTTCTGGAGAAAGGGTAAAGTGGCTCTGGTGAGGGTGGCCTTTTCATTCCTGTGAAGATGGACACGTCTTTTACACTTGGCACAATACCCCTCCTCTACTTGAGCAAATCTGAGGAGGTTCCTGATCTCTGCAACCAAAGCAGCCTGGAGCAGGGAAGAAGGCAGAGATGCCCACTCTCACCACTTCCATCCAACCTTGCAATGGAGTCCTCACCGTGCAATAAGGCACGAAAAACAAACACAGTAGGACCTCTATAAGACGACCACCCAAGGGATGGCAATAAGCTATGGGGATGGTCACATGCAAAAGGTCCACTGAGTACATGGGATACATGTCCAGTCTATGAAAATTAGGTCAACTTAAGGGGGGGGTCAATGCAGGGAGGTGGTCAACTATGGAGGTTCCATTGTACAAGGCACGAAGATTGCCAAGAAAGAAATAGAACTGCCTTTCTTCACAGATGGGAAGGTTGTGTGCATAGACAATCCAGTCTGTACACACAAACAATGAGAACAAATTAGAACAAATAAGCAAATTTATTAATATCACGGGATTCTAGTTAATTATATTTCTAGGCATTACCAAAAATAATCAAAAAATGAAATTACAAAACAGTGGCATTCAAAATAGGATCAAAAAGCGTAAAATACCTAGGAACAACAGCAATTAAGATGAGTATAAAATCTTTAAGTAAAAACTATAAATCATGACTAGATTAAAGAATATCTAAATTAGTGGAAAGTTAGGACATAGTGTGAACAATTTAAGTTGCCAACATTCAGCTGTCAGTGATCCCTCCAATGTTTCAAAACTGACAAATAAAAATTGAATATGTTTACCATATACAACATGTTGTTTTGAAAGGTTTGTACATTGTGGAATGGCTGTATCAAGCTAATTAGCATATGCTTTGATCCCCAGATTTATCTGTAGAGACAATGCAATTTCAACCAAAATCTTAGCAGAGTTTTTTTGGTAGGAATTGACAAACTGATTCCAAAATCTATATAGAAATGCAAAAGACTCAAAATAGCTAAGACTATCTTTAAAAAGAACAAAGTAGGAGGGCTCACACTACCAGATTGTAAGGCTTAGCATAAAGCAACAGCATTTAAGACACTGGTATTGGCATAAGGGTAGACAACGAGATCAATGAAATAGAAAACAGTCCAGAAATAGACATGCCTGCCGTCATCGGATTTTTGAAGAAAGTACCAATGCAGTTCACTGGGGGAACAGAAGACCTTTTAAATAAACAGGCTAAAAGGCGGTGCCTATGGCTCAAAGGAGTAGGGCACCAGCCCCCTATACTGGAGGTGGTGGGTTCAAACCTGGCCCTGGCCCAAAACTGCCAAAAATAAATAAATAAATAAATAAACAGCCTAGAGCTAACCAGAGATCCACATGGACCAGAGACCTAAATGTGAAAGGTAAAAGCATCAAACTCCTGTAAGAAAATTCAGCAGAGTAGCTTCATGACTTTGAAGTAGTAAAACATTTCTCAGGATAGAAAAGAACAAAGAATAAGACATTGGTAAATTCGTCTTCATCAAAATTAAAAATGTCTGCGTATTAAAGACAGAAAACTTAAGAAGGCGAGTAAGCTCAGGCTGACAGAAAATACGTGTATTTGCAGTACACATATCTACCCAAGGACTTATATTCAAGATAAAAATCACACACGAACTCCTACAAATTTAAAAAAAAAAAATGGGCAAGCAACTTGAATAGGCACTGCACAGAATAAGATATAGGAGTGGCCAATAAACATGTGAGAAGTTGTTCAACATCATGAGTCATCAGGGAAACTCAAATTAAAACCACAGGGAGAAACCACACAGTATTAGGGTGGATACATTTACAAAGACTGACAATTCTAAGTGTTGGTGAGGATCTGGAGCAAGTGGGACTTGGAAATCTTGCTGGTGGGAATGTAAAATAGTGCAACCATTTTGAGTAATTATTTGGTTGTTTCTAATGAAGTTAAATAAACATCCATCCAATACCCACTGGTGGGTATTTACTGCAGAGGAATGGAAGCATGCTTCTAGATAAAGACTTGTCTAAGAACGTTCGCAGCAACTTTATTCATAATAGTTAAAAACTGGAAACACTCCAAATATCCATTAACAGAAGGACGGATAAGCAAATTATGGTAATACTCAGCAATACAAAAAAATCTGATACACGCACATTGGCGGATCTGAACAATGTCAGGTTGAGCAAAGTCAAGAAGACAGCATTGAGGGTACCCTGTGTGCTCCCATTCATATGAAGGTTCGTAACTAGCTAAATTAACCTAACCTTGCTAGAGGTCAGATGGTCTTGTCTGAGGGTCCGGCATTGAGGTAAAAGGGGCTTTTCTGGTATATTCTCTATCTTGAGATATCTCTATCTCAGCTTGATGGCCAAATGAGTATCTCTATGCTCAGATTCATCCAGCTACAGGCCCACTTTATTGTAATGTACATCGGCCTTCAGTGAAGTACTGTTAAAATTGCATATAAAAACACTAGCCCTAGCAACAAAACAAAACAGGGAGATACAATGCTTGGGCCTCTTCATGAGATGAACACTCTAGTCTCTCTTCAGCTGTTACTGGACTTAGTGTTATGTAGGGGTTTTTGTTGTTGTTTTTGCTGGCATTTTTTTCTCTGCTAAATTTAGGTCATAAAACCTGCTTTTATGTGCACAGATGAAGCAAGAAGACAGAGAATTGTCTTCCTGGCTTAGAACAAAAGAGGATTCAAACAGGAATGGATAGTTAGAGGCTCTGGGAACGTGACTATAGGAACTGAACAAGAGATGTTCAAAATCAACCATACCTCTTAGATCAGGGGCCCAGTCTAAAAAGACAGGGATGCTGAGGCAGGGGTAAGAACAGGGATACAGTGAGACAAGTAACAGATCTGACCCTCAAATGCTGGAGCCAGGGACACAGGGAGGAAGCAGGATGAACAGAGAGAGGATGGGTGAGCACCTCAGACGGGTCACTTTGGACACCGGTGGAGGGGCTCACTGACTGTCAGTGAGCTAGACAGGAGAAACTTGTCTTTGGGGCTTTATCTTTAAGGACAACTCTCAGTCCTTGGAACCCGACAATCCATCAGGAGGTTTTAATCTAGACAATGGTCCCATAGCAGCTGTGTTATGACTCACCTTGCCACAGAAATCCAGCTCAGAGACAAGTGGCACCGTGGAGCTCTTAGTCCTGTTTTTGAGGCAGTTGAGATTGATACATACACTCACCAGAACCTCTGTGCTGTCCTTACTAAGCCTTACTAAGTGAGACAGAGGTCATGGGTGGCTAGACGTGGGCAGTGCACCCAGGAAGGCTTGCTTCTCCCTCCTGAGCCTGCTCTGGAGGTGGCACTGCCCGACTAGGCCTTGCGTGTAATCTCAGGCAGACCCTTGTAGGTTACAAGCAAATGGTCTCTTTCGCTGGGTATTAAAAAGTGCAACCCCAAGCGATTTCCAAACTGCCAGCTCCTCTCCCTCCTGGCCCAGAGAAGAGAAGCCAGGGTCAAAGCCTTTACGTCTTGCTCCATCTTCTCCTTGCCTCTAGATGCTGTTTAGGCCCTCAAAGTCTGGCCCCTGTGCGGGGTCCTTAGAGGTACCTTGCGGGGGTGTCTGAGGCAGTTCTTTGGTGTGTGCAAAGCTCTCAAGGCGGCCACTTTGTGCCTTAGCAGGACACTCTCTTGGAAGGAGTCCTTCCCAAAGTAGGTTGTAACTGGCTTCCTTCCCTGAGTCCACACTTGGCTATGAGAAATCGTGGGTCCTTGCCTTGCCTGTGGGGGAAATGCCCCTCCCTCCCTGCTAGACCCTCCCCTTCCTCCTGGACAGGCTGCTCCAGCCAGCCCACCTCCAGATGTTTCCAGGTGTAGTCAGGCTCCTGTCCCTATGCCCTTCAGATCTCAAAGATTTCCAACTAGATCTCATCACAGGCCCTTATTTGGCTTAAGACAAGGAACTAGCCCCCACGGGGAGGAGTGGGAAACTCATAGCCCCAGACAACTTTCTCCAAGCAAAACCTGGTAGCCAGTCCCTTCACTCCCCCGCTATTATCATTTGTTACAATATAGAGGCTTTGATGTGCTGACTGGCAAGTAGACACTGAGAGTCCTCCCTTCTCTGCCCCACCGAGACTCTTGCTCCAGGGTTGGATCCTAGTTGTCAATTATTTTTATTATCACTCTGTTGATACCCTCCACTGGGGGGTGAGGTAAGGGTGGCTTCATCATCTCTTGGAATGTCCCTTGTAGATGGTCGACATTTTCAGTATTGCTCTTGATACTGGGGCTCAAGTCAGATCAGAAACAACAGAAAACAGTTGACCTTACTATCTAATTTTATGTAAATAAATTGGTCTGTGTGTGCTTGTGCACACTTGTGCGTGCATGATCCAGACCCGATGGGTACACAACCTCAGGAAGCAAAGTGTGGCCTCCTCATTTCATTCTGGGATTCTGGGTGCATTGCCTGGTCCATACTTCCTCAGTGCAGATATGGGGATACCATTTCCCGTAACCATCGGGACCTGTAGACATTGTGAAGCTGCTAAGGAATGTAACTTAAATAATGAAGGTTGGGCACAGAGATTCTGACACAAAGCTATTTATCATTGTGTGGCAAACCAGCAAACATCTGAAGCTGCCTCAGCTCATAGATTTCTGTTTCCTCACCTGTATTGATTCACATCTTCTGCCTTACTGATGGAGTCAATTTACCAGCGACAGAAACAGCCCTGGCTTTAAAAAGGGCGTTTCAAAAGGGCCCATACATTTCCCAGCTTCCTTTGCAGGTGCAGGCGGCCATGTGACCCAGTTTAGCCAATGAGATCCTAGCAGCAGCCGGGTGGGGGTGGGCTTCGGGCTGCTCCTTAGGAGCGGTCCTTCCCCTGGGGTGGCCGTTCCCCTGCCAGCCTTTCCCACCCTCTCCCTGAGCTTGGATGTCGGGGCTCTGGGGGTCCTCCTGATGGATGGCAGAGCAGCAAGCTAGGAGCCTGGGTCCCTGACGACGCTGGAGCTGCATCGGAGCCCCACCGAGCTGCTCTGTCGGCGTTGTTGTAAGCAGCTGAATTCAGTGTTAACCGATATAACACCCAAACATCCAGTGAGAGGAGCAGATTAATAAATCATAATCCAGTCCTGCTATAGAATATTTCACAGTAAGATCTCATTACGAAGAGAAAATATGCATAACATATAGAAAAACACGTCTACAAAATATTGAAGCCCCCCAGGTGGTGGCAAGCCAGTGATTTTTCTTTCCTATTTCTCAATGTATGTAATATCTAAAATTTCCTGGTTTTGTGACAGAAGAGTAACAATAGGTAAAAGTTTTTTTTTTTTTTAAGGAAATTGTGGATTTTTTTTTTTTTTTAATGAGCAACCAAATATTACTTGAAAGAAAAAAAAAAGACACCCTCGTAGCCATCAAGTCTTTGCGGCAAAGGTCCCGGCTATCCCTTTCTACAGACCGGGGCTTCCCCAGGCTTTGCTGCCTCTTACCTGGTTCCCGGAGCTCCGGGGCCTGCCTGCCTTGGTATTCTCCAGGGAGGCGTTCTGCTCTGGGGGACATTCAAGGGCAGGGACTCATTTACAGGTTTTCCATTTTCCTGTGAATCTGTGACATTTAAGAAATGGAGCAAGTTAGAAAACAGGCATCTCCCCTTTTCAAGCAATTCTCTGTAAGCCTAGGTCGGTGGCAGCCACCACCCAGGAAGGGAAAGGAGTGGGGTGAGGAGGGGTGAGCCTCTTTGACTCCCAAGAGGGACTTGGCATACTTTGTGCTGTCTTCTATGACCTGGGACACCATCCCTATGAAAATTATAATCATAATGTTGCCGGACCAAGGAAGGGATGAGAGAGTAATAGTTTTATTTTTATTTATAGAAAAGTTAGTAATTTTGGAGAGCAGCAAAGATTTTTTATTTTATTTTATTTTTTGAGACAGAGTCTCATACTATTGCCCTGGGTAGAGTGGCGTGGCATTGCAGCTCACAGCAACCTCAAACTCTTGGGCTTAAGCGATCCTCTTACCTCAGCCTCCTGAGTAGCTGGGACTACAGGCGCCCACCAGGACACCCGGCTATTTTTAGAGATGGGGTCTCACTCTTGCTCAGGTTGGATTATTTTTTATTTTTATAGTAAAATTAAATATCAGTAATGTTATTTTTATGGCATATGTTAAACAGATTTTTTATAAGTTATAAGGTTACATACCTTTTTTATTTTAAAGTGATTATATTTTCAAAGTATTTTTATTTTAGATTAAATTTATAGTTAGTTAATATTTTATTGGGTGTAGAGAGTGCCCTCTGCTCTTGACTGGTATTATGGAGTTTAGTTTCTTAACTCATTTATGGCAGCAGGCCTTGAGTGAGTAAACGATCTTCAGGCTCAGCACAGAGGCTTATTCGGCCTTGCTAGGGCCTGACCAGTAGTGTTTTATATGAAATGGTTGTTCAGGTTAACAGTGGCTGGTAACATTCCCCCCCTTAGTGTTTACAGGTCTATATCTATGGACCCTGTTTTATTTTAGTATGGAAATAATAGCTATGATTTAATTTGGGGGATTATAAGGCGTTTTAGTTGAAAACTAACCTAATGAGCACAGAGGCAGGAAAGCAGACATGCTCGGGGCATTAACTCCAGGGAGAGAGTCACTTTAGAAATGAAACTGCACGTCTGGGGAAAACATTTAGGGCTGGACATAGAAGGCACCTCTAGGGGTGGCAGGAAGTGCAGAGACCTCAGTTCTGTCTGTGTTGGCATCAGCATCCTCGGCTCTGCTTGGGGAGGCCACGAACTCAAGGCTCTTTCCCCATCCACCTGTTTCCCTCCCCAGCCTCATCTCAGACACAGCCCCACATCCACCTTTTCTGCACCCCAGAAAGAGCGCCCTGACCCCCAACCCTGGCAGCTGCATCTGTTTTGCTGCTGCCTGCAACCTGCCCTGCCCAGGCCCAGAGGGCAGCACTGGCCATGGTCGGCCGCCCCACACGCTTGAAATGGGGCTGCCATGATTGAGGACGTGAATTTTTCATTTTACTTAATTCGTATTTAAAAGAAAAAATTCACACTTGATTCAGTTGTTGGGAAACTTTTAAGGATATTTGGAACAATTTGTGTATGTAAATCCACTTTTCTGACTGTACATTTTATGCGATCTAAATCAAGATCAAGTATTTCCAATGAAAACTTGGCATGCAAACCTAGGGGGCTGCAAATATAAAATACTCAACAGATTTCAAAGACTTAGTGCAAAAAAAAAAAGTAAAATATCTCATTGATGATTTTTATATTTATTATTAACCATAGGATACCATACTATTTCGCATGTATCAGGTTAAATAAAATACAGCACTAAAATTAATTTCACCCATTTCTTTGCACTGTTTGATGTGGGTACTAGAAAATTTTAAATGTCATTTGTGGCTTGCAGTGTGTTTCTGTGGGACAGCACTGCTCTAACTCACTTCTTTATCCACACAGGCTTTGGAGCTAGAAGGATCTGAATCTCAGTTCAAGCTGTCCCACTCAACTAGCTGTGTGATATTAGGTAAGTAGCTTGATCTCTCTGGACCTCAGTTGTTTTTTTAATCTGTAAAATGGGTATGGTAAGAATACCCTTGAAGGGCCTCCTACTTTGGCCACTGGATACCTATAAGTGCTTGGTTCTCTCTCTGGCCAAGTCGCCCCTCAAATGTCTTTGGGAAGTCTTCCTAACCCCACTAGAAGGGTTTAGTACTTTGCCTTTTCCATTCTTACAAATTATGACACATGGTTTGCAGTAAAATGACATCATGACAATATTTCAGATTCCTCAGGGGCAGAGACTGGGATCAGCTTTCTTTGTGTGTAAGAGTGTACTTTTAATGTTAAATATACAGAAGTTTCCCAACAGGCAGAAGAGTCATATAACGTGCTAGTCACTTGGCTTCCATGGCCATGGTATTTTGAACACCGTATTATTCTTCCTTAACTCAGTACTGATTCATGATTTGGGTAGTGTTAGGTAGGGTAGTTGGCAGCAACCACAAATTCTACTGTCATCAAGTGATAGGGTCAGCTTCCCCATCCACTTTTATCTGGGCCGTCCTGTGAGCCACTTTGACCAACAGAACGTGGTAAGGTGAATACACAAGGTCTGAGTATAGGCCTGCTCTTGCTCTCTGGGAACCCGCAGCCCTGTGAATAAGCCCGAGCCAGCCTGCTGGAGGATGAGAGACACATGCAGCAGAGGCAAAGGGCAGCAACAGAGGCCTCCCTTGGGCCCAACAGCTCACTAACTGCCAGGGAGATGAGCAAATCTATCCTCCCCCTTTCAACTCCAGAGGAGCCACCAGCTGACTCCTCAGAGGGAGCCAGACAAAGGAACCACCCAACCAACCCTCAGAGCCACAAGAAATAATAAATGTTGTTGTTTTAAGCCTCCATGTTTTAAGGGTAGTTTACCCAATATAGGGCTTAATGAATATTTTTGAATGAATTAATGGAGTCCCTGGATCTGAAGTAGGGTTGCCGCCTCAGTGCATTCAGTGTAACACATTGTCTGGTGGCAACAGCTGTGTCCCTAGGGTTAGGGAACTGGCACACACTCTGTGGCCCCAGCATACTGTGTGCCAGCCGGGGCGGGGGGGAGTCATGAGGAGAGGGGTCTGTGTGCCAACATCTTCCATTTGTAAAGGTTTCTGAACATTATTCTGATCAACAAATATATTTTGAGCAGATAAAATGTGTGAGGAACTGGTCTAAAAGATTAAGGGGTCCTGCTGCAAAAATATTCCTAAGGTTTAATCTCGTTTATTTTCAGGGCAGCAGAGACTGGCAATCTCGGTGATGGTGAGAGAATAGGCTAGGACCTTACTACTGAGGAATTTCTGTTCCCATGTGACCCACCAGCGGGCAGCCCCCAGGTCTCCTCCTAGGATGCTTGTGCACCTGGGGGTTTTGCTGAGTTCTAGAACAAGAATCTCTTTCAGATAGAAGCAAGTGTAATTGTATAACTCGGGTCAACACTTTCAAACACATCATCATATTGGGGGGATTTGAATTCTGTAGGTAGTGGTTTTTACTTTATTGGAACTGTCCTTGATAATTTTCTGTGCTGTTTATTCTCATCTAATGAGGACTTCCAGCACTGATGATGCCAACTAGATGTAAAGGAACAGCTGGGACACTAACCTGCAAGGCAGGTGGCATTCCGGACAGGGGTGTCTTTGGGCTTGGTATTGCTTTTGTGTCTTACAGCACGGTTGAAGATTGAGTTTCTCTGAATCAGGGTGCAGCGATGGGGTCCTTTGTCATGGATCTCCTGGTCAGCACAGGAAGTCTTCTCATTTTCTGAGAATAACTCAGGCCTCACCGTGACTGGTTCACCATTAATTTTCTGTGAGCCACGCACTGATTTCCTTTGGGTCTTTTCCAAATCTTCAGATTCCTCGGTCTCCATGGAAATAGATCCTACTGTTTCTCAACAGAGCTACTGGAGGTCAACAACCTCCACAAACTTCTCTGGTTTTGAGTGCTTTAGAATAGAAAGAGAACGGTTTTCAGTTAGAATCATCAGGCTAAATCTTCTATTCAGAGTACGGGATTCTGCTCTCATCGGGATTTGATGAAATTTGGAATAATCTGCACATTCTGGCTTTCATGTCTTTGTCAGCAAAAATTACAGCTTAATCACTGCGATTTGGGTGCATTCAGCTATCATTTCATAATTGGGGCTTGTTTATATTATTCATAGGATGCACTTTTGAGGGGAAATGACTAAAGTGGCTCGTATAACTACTTTCAAGTAAACATTTCTTGAACATTCAAGAGAAAAAGTAGCAAAAGTAAGAGAGACTAAATGTGTGGACACAAAAAGCAAGATGAGAAAGGCCTGTCGGCCAGCGCTGGGTCTCACAGGCTTAGAGATGCTCAGCCTTGAACTTGTAAGGACAGCCTTGCCATCAGCTGGTGACCACGTCTGGTTGGTGCTTTAGTGGTCTCCCTCATAAAACATGATATGGCCACCTGGGATGATAAGGCCCCCAGCCCATGACCATCACCCCCTGTGGCTGGAGTAAGAGAATGGTCACATCTGAACCAGCACTCTCTTCACAGGAAAAGGGGTTACATCAGGAACAACACAGGACTGTCCTGGCAAACCCCATCTTCCCAGCACGGCCCTCCTTCCAGGCTAGGGGTGCTCTGAGTGAGTCGAAGCAGGTGGCATGGTGCACAGGACAGGTGACAAGTTGGGGGTTCTGCGTAGTTCTCACCCACTTGAGGGTTTGGAGCCTGGGGTCCTGGGGACTCCACCAAGGCTTCAAGGGTACAAAGTGTGTGTGAGCATGTGTGGTTTTCTGGGTTACATGTCCAGAGTGCATGTTTTGAAAGGCGGTAGAGACTCAAGAAAGTTTAAGAGCCACCTCTTTGCCTGTGTCTTTTGTAAAACAGGGAGAAGAGAGGGCTGTTGCTCGTGGTGGCTTTGGGAGGAGTGGGGGAGGCAGCATCCCCACGGCTGGGGGTGGGTCAGGCTGTCCAACAGTGTTGCCCCTGCCACTCAGGGAAGTGGGACGGAAGCTGGATTTGGCTACGAGTGCACCAGTTTCAGGATGCTGTCCTGGAAGGTGGTCTGCAGGCTGGCTGGCTGATGAAGCCTGGCTGATGAAGGCTGGCTATTGCTAACTGGGCCTCTTTCTGCTCTGATGAGGTGGATCCCCAGGGCCTCTGTGTCATGCCTGTAACATGGACGTTGGCATTCGAGGTTATTATTATTATCATTATCATCACCATTATTATTTCAGGCTGCATTTTAAAAACTGGAGGTATAATTTACATAGAGTAGAATTTACCCTTTTTAGAAGTTTTCATGACCCTCTATAGTTCTTGTACACCATCACTACCACCACCACCAAGATACAGAGCGGTTGTATCACCCCTGAAGTTCCCTTATGCCTGCTGTAGTCAGCCCCGGCCATGCCCTGGCCCCTGGAGCTGCTCACACTGGTCTCTGTGTGTTGTCAGCCTTTCCCTGACTGTCATGGACATGGACATGGACATGGACATGGACCTGGACCTGTGGGCAGGTGGCCGCAGCATCAAGCTGCTTCAGCCTGGCGTGCTGCACTTGAAGTTCAGCCTGATGCTGCCTGCGTCACAGGCACAAGCACACCTCCACATCGCCAAGGGCGCCAGGCTGAGAGTCAGGGGACCTGGGCTCGAATCTCCACTTCTACGGCCTAGAATCGCCTGGCTAACACTGGGCATGTGTGAGCCTCAGTTTCTCACAAGGAAACAGAGGGGTGGGTTTGTCAGCAGTTCCTTCTGGCTAATTCTGTGACCTGCAGAGGCTCACAGAGCCCTCAGAGGGATGCTTGTGGTATGACAAGAGCAGAGGGGATTGCTCTCCAACAGTCCCGTTTTCCTCCAATGAGGAGGCTCTGAAACCCTGAGAATACACATTCCCATATCTCACTATCTCTAAGACTATTTCCTCCTGCCCCATGAAAAACTTGTAAAACTCTCTAAAAGAACCTCTAATCTCTCCTCAGTTATTGACTATTTCCGGCAGATGTGTTCTGGGCCTGGAATACTTTCATAATTGCTCTGCTCTGTCTTTATCCATTAATGAGAGTTGTTTAAGGGAAAAAACTTACAGGTCTCGGTGGATGTGGATAATGAAGAGGGTAAGTTACACATACGTGGATTCACCCTTTGAACAGTACATCCAGGCATGTAAATACTAAATACTTGGTGAGATGAATCAAAGTTAAAGCATAAAAGGGGTGGGTAATTGGGAAGCCCCCCTTAAATTCCGCAGTAGCTTTAAGCCCTGTGTTCTTTCTACTCCAGAGCTGACTTCAGGGTGGAGGTGTGTGGGGCTGGCCTTGTGATCGGAGGGCAGGGAGGGCTGGTGGTGCTGCCACACTGGCACAGTGTTCATTCATTCAGTCCTTCACTCAGCAGACACTGGGCACTGCTGGCGGATGACACACGTGTTTGTTGTGTGTCTGTCCTCACTCCCTGTCAGCGACTTCTCAAGGGCAAGATTTGGTCCATTTGCATCACTGCTGCCTCTGACACCCGGCACACAACAGCACTCTGTAAGCACCTCTTGTTTACAACAGACGAATGGATGTTACCTTCACCAAACCTCACAACCTCTGTGTGGGCTCAGTGTAACAATTATTCCCATTTTATGGACAAGAACGCTGCAGCTCCCAGAGCTCTGGTGACCTGCCACTATCACAGTCACACAGCTGGTACATGATGTGGCGAGGGTCATGCTGTATCTCTCGGACTCGTTTGTTGAGTGGGTCTGAGTCCTATGCAATGTGGTCAAAAGGCGCTGCTGTGATCTGCCTGAAGGCAGGACTGGATGACTCAGAGCAGGAGGGGCTCTGTTCTGCTCTCTCCCTGGTAGTTACGTGGCTTTGGGCTGAAGGCTGGGGGTCCTCCCTGCATGAGTCAGTGGCCAGAGAAGTCAGGACACGTGGGGAGAAGGTGGGAGGCTGGCTGCAGGCCCAGCTGCCAGGGTGGGAGCGGAAGGCTCACAGGCATCCTGGGGACTCAAATTCAAGTGCAGAAATCACCAGGGCTCTGACTCAGGAGGTCCGGGGTGGGGCCTGAGACTGCATTCCTGACAGGCCCTCAGAGGATGCCGGTGCTGCCTGTTCCTGGAGCACCCATAGGCGGGGTCCAAGAAGAGCAGCCAGTGCGGTGGGAGGAGCCACGGGGGTGGGGTGACCAGTGCAGAGGGAGGAGCCAAGCAGGGTGGGGCAGCAGCCAGAAGGTGCCACTCATTGCTTTGGCCAGAGAGTGTCTGCTGCAGGCCAGAGGCAAGTGAAGCCTGGCTGGGGAAGGGCTGGGGCAGGTGAGAGGAGGTCTCCAGGGAAAAGGCCAGGGGACTGGAATAGGTCCTGTGACGAGGGGGCTGGAGCAGGTCTTGTCCCTCACTGTCCCATTATGCCACTCGTGAGTGGAGTGAGGAGTGGGGCTGAAGGTGGAAACCAGAGGAAGGGGGAAAGACTCCTTTCTGGATGACAGACCTTTAGCAAACCCATGCAAGGCACCTGGGCACCTGCTCTGAGTGTTCTGTCCCTCTCTGTGTCAGGAACAGTCTGGTAAGGTGGGCCCAGCCTTCCCGCAGCTCAGCAGGGGCCATGGGAAGGAGAAAATGACTGCAAAGCAGAGGCCGGTGGGGAGACCTTTGCAGAGAAGGTTCTGTTGAGGAACAGCTCACAGGGAGGCCACAGCTCTGGGGCCCAGGACAGGGAGAGCTTTGCTTGAGGTCAGTCCCTGGCTTTGACTTCAGGGAATGTGGGCTGTGCAGGCCAGGAACTGTCCATAGGTGACACCGAGACCTCATCAGTCTCTTCAGGGAGGGGACACAGGACGCCTATGGAGACTGAGGTGTGTTAATGTCGTGAGTGGGGCATGTGGTCAGGAAGGGTGGCCTGAGAGTGGGTGGGACAGTGAAGCGGCCTTAGCTGTGACAAAAAGGGCTTGAATGCTCAGTCCTAGGGGCAGGTAGTCTCTGAGGAAGTTGGGGCTTACTGAGGCAAAATGTGCCCCTCTGGCCCCTTAGAGAGAGCCAGTCCTGGCTGAGCCCAGGGCACCTGCATCATAGCCAGTCCTGGCTGAGCCTAGGTTTACTCCTGGCCTTGAATTTGTACCTTAGCCTTTTCCCAGGTAAAAGGCATGGTTGCCTTGGGGTGTCAGCAAGAAAGGCTTTTCCCCTTCCTGTATCAAAGTGGGTAAAGCTAGAGGGGAGGAGTGTAAACAGTGGAGGGAAATTGGGAAGCTTCTAATTTGGCAGAAAAGCTGGAAGGGAGCTGCCCCAGGAGATGGTCTGTGTCTGGGGATGGCCTGCACTGAGAGGCTAAATGGAGCCCTGGAGGGTTGTAGAAAAAGGAAAGGCCACAGGAGGACAGCTGTCACCTGCCCCTGAAGATGGCCATTCCTGGGAGCATTTTGATGTTCTAAGCATGCACAAGGGTGAGAAGGGGATGGAATTTCCAAGAGAAAGAGAGAAAGATCCTGGTTAAATTTAAAGTAGAAATTCAGAAGCTAGGGAGAGAGGGTGGGGAGGGGCAGGAGGAGAAAGGGGACAGACGGAAGGCAGCTGGGAGCCAGGATTTGCTGGCTCAAAGAGTGGGGCTGTCTCCTCTGCATTGTGGCCACTTGAAAAGATGGAGGACCCCAGCTTTGAGGGAGGGAAGAGGGGTTGATACAGAAAGTGGCAGTTTGGTACCTGGCGAGTGGGTGGTAACCCTTCCTTGTGTAAATACTTGAAGGCAAGTAGAGGGTGGGCACATGGGGGTGGGATTACCAGGTTGGGCAAGGTAGTCAGTAAAGCCTCTTTGAGTTGTCTGAGCAGAGGCTGCAGCAAGGATGCCAGGAGGGGGAGACCCTGGATAACAGGGGCAGAGCTTCCCCAACTGGATTTCATAGCTTGCTCTTGGCTTAAGGGGGAGAAAAGTAACTATGAACCCCTGTTTTCCTTGAGGTTGTTGACCTAATATACTGGAGAAGGAAGCAGGGGCTCAAAAGAGAAATCTGCCTGAGATCAGAGAGAGATGGTGCACATGGCCAAAAGCGGGGCTTGAAAATGGTCCGTTGGATGGGCCAGCATAGAACTAACCAAAGAGAAGGTAAAATACAAATGACAGAAACAACTCATCGGCCACCAACTTAGTAATCACTGTTTCTAGTCCAAGTGACCTCTCTTTTAGAGATGAGAATGCTAGAACATGGCGAGATGAAGGAGAGTTCTCAAAGCCATGCAGCTGCTGAACCCTAGCTGAGCCCGGAGTCTGTAGCTATCCTCTTCCAATGGCCCTGTTGCCACCGATTATATATCCCAGCAGTCTGGAACACTGAGGTGGATTAGAAACTGTGGCAAGATTCATGTGCGAGAGAAGGGGTTTGTCAAAGGAGAACTGCATTCCCTTTCCTGGTGATGCTACAGAAATCACTGGATTGACTTTAAGCCTGGGCCCTAACTCTGACGCCAGGGCTACAGAGAGGCTGAGTAAATTTCTTTTTTACAGGAAGGAGTTCAGATTGCAGACAGTGCTGGTGTGCATGTCTGCATATGACCTGCAACATGCAGAAAGCCCTGGGGAAGAAGCGAAGTCAGAGAAAGAACAAACAGACATTCCTCTGGCAAAAGTGGCCAGCATGGAGAGTGAAAGGGGGAAGAGGTACAGCGATGGCACATTTACTGCAGGAGCCCAGGCACCAATGAGCCATGTCCATGTGGGTGGCAGAGGAAGGAGAAGTGTCTGGGGACGCTCAGGTGGGAGAAACCTGCAGGGCTTCTTGGTGAGTCACACCTACAAATGATAATACCTCACTAACTGGGTTTTACTAACTTGACATAATGTGGTTTACTTCCCAACCTGATTCCAGTATAGCATCACATGAGAGAGAAGCAATTTCAGGCAATAGAACTTCCAAAGGATAACATTTTATTTTTTATAAAGATACACACATATCTTCTATATACTTATAAATGTTGTGTATGTATACACATGTGTGTATATATTTTTTTTGTTTACTTCTTGAGATAAGAAGTATCTGTCACCTGGGCTAGAGTGCAGTAGTATCATCATAGCTGACAGCAATCTCAAACTCCTGGGCTCAGGCAATCCTCCTACCTCAGCCTCCTGAGTAGCTGGAACTACAGATGTATGCCACTATGTCCCACTAATTATTCTTTTTTTTTTTGAGAGATGGAGTTCTTGGTCAGGCTGACCTCAAACTCCTGGCCTCAAGCCATCTTCTTACCTTAGCCACCTAGAGTGCTAGGATTATAGGTATGAATCACCTCTCCTGGCCCCCTTTTATTTCATATTTATAGAAAAGCTGAAGATGATGAGATTTTAAAAGCAGCTCTTCAAGGAAACCAAGGGCTCTGGGCACATAATTAAAAAATGATAGAAATGGAATTCAAAATATGGATGGTGAATAAGATGAATGGAATTGATGAGAAAACTGAAAACCTGCAAAAAGAAGCCCAAAAAATATTTTAGGAAATTAACAAAAAAGTCACCGAGGAACTGGACAGGATTAGGAAAGATATAAGGAAGCTTAAAGAAATGAAAGAGTCGTTCAGAGAGTTTCAAAACACAGCAGAAAGTTTCAGCAACAGATTAAAGCATGAAAAAGGAAAAGTCTCAGAGCTTGAAGACAAAGACTTTCAAGCTAAGCCAGTCATTTACAGAGGCAGAAAAGAAGAAAACAAAGGTAGAGCCATCTCTTAGAGAGATTTGGGACTGTGCAAACATATAAATTATAGGTATCCCTGAGGGAGAAGAGAGTGCTAAAAGCATGAAAACTGTAGTTGAAGGTACTATTGTAGAAAATATTCCAAGTGTTGCTAGAGATTCAGACATCTAGGTACGTGTACTACATGGTCATTGAACTCTGGGAAGACTCACTGCCAGTAGAACAAGGCATATAGTAATTAACCTGGCCAAAGTCAAAATGAAACAGAAAATTCTACAAGCAGCTGGATGTAAACAACTACTGACCTACATAGGAAAGAAAGTCCAGCATGCTAACAGCAGACTTCTCAGCAGAAACCTTAAAAGCCAGAAAGGTAGGGGACCTTACCTTCAATCTTAAATAGAACAACTGCCAGCCTAGAATTTTGTAGCCCTCAAAACTAAGTTTCATATTTGATGCAGAAATTAAATCTTTTACTGACAAACTTTTTTTTTTTGAGATAGTCTCACTATGTTGTCTGGGTAGAGTGATGTGGCGTCACAGCTCACAGCAACCTCAAACTTTTTGGGCATAAGCGATTCTCTTGCCTCAGCCTCCCAAGTAGCTCCACATCTGGCTCTTTTTTGGTTGTAGTTGTCGTTGTTTGGCAGGCCTGGGCTGGATTCGAACTTGTCAGCTCTGGTGTATGTGGTTGGTGCCCTAGCTGCTAAGCCACAGGCACTGAGCTCTGACAATCAAACTTTGAGGAAATTTGTGACAACTAGACCTGCCTCACAGGAAGTACTCAGATCTATATTATACACAGATCAGCACATTAGAACCCCCACCAGTGTAAAACTATACAGAAGCTACAGGCCAAAGTCTAGATACCACAATGGTCCAAGAGGTAAAACACAGCAAGAGTGCTGCACAAGATGAGAAGAAATCCACCCCACACCTCAGTTCTCTCAATAAATAGGAATGGCTTGATCTCCCCAGGGGAAAAAATGCAAACCAAGTATCTGCTCTCTCCAGGAAATGCATCTAACCCACAAGGAGACATCCCGACTCAAGGGTTGGAAAACAAGATTCCATCCAAATGGAAACCAAAAGAAAGCAGGTGTAACAATTTTCATCACAGAGCGGCATAGACTTCAAATCAACAAAAGTAAAGAGAGAGAAAGATGGGCTTTATATATTAGTGAAGGGAACAATTCAACAAGAAGACATATTAATGCTAAATATTTATGTGCCCAACACAGATGTTCCCAGATTTCTAAAGCAAATCCTACTTGAGCTAAACAAAATGATAAACAACAGCATTGTAATAGGCAGGGACTTTAGTACCCCTCGGACAGAACAGGACAGATCCTCCCAGCAGAATATAAACAAAGAAACAATTGACTTAAACAGGACTCTAGAACAAATGGATTTACTGGACATTTACAGAACGTTCTACCCCCAAACTACTGAATATATGTTCTTCTCATCAGTTCATGGATCATTCTGTAAGATCAGTCACATCTTAGGCCACAAAACACATCTGAACAAATTTTTAAAAATAGAAATTATATCATGTATCTTCACAGATCACAGTGGAATAAAATTAGAAATCGATTCCAAAAGAAACACTCATCCTTATAAGTCATGGAAATAAACAACTTACAGCTGGATGATACTTAGGTCAAGGAAGAGATAAAGATGGAAATCAAAAAGATTCTTTGAACTAATTGATAATGGGGCCACTATGGGATACAGCAAAAGCAACACTGAGAGGGAAAGTCGTGGCCTTACATACCCACATCCAAAAAACCGAAAAGAATGAATCAATGATGCAATGCATCCTCTCAAGGAACTGGAAAAGGAAGAGCAAACCAATCCCAAACCCAGCAGAAGAAAAGAAATAAGATCAGAGCAGAACTAAATGAAACCAAGAACAAAAGGACCGTACAGACGATTAATGAAGCAAAAAGTTGGTTCTTTGTAAAGATAAACAAAACTGCTCTCTCTTCTCTTCTCTTCTCCCCCACTCTCTCTCCTCCTCACTCTCCTCTTTTTCTCTCCCCTTTTCTTTCCTCCTTGGTGCCGATCTGCAGCCTCCCTCCCCCACCAATAAAGACCTTTCGTACCAAAAAGAAAAAAAAAAGATAAACAAAATTGGCAAGCCTTTGGCCAGATTAACCAGAAACAAAAAAGTAAGGACTCTAATAAACTCAATCAACAGTGAATAAAGAGAAATCACAATTGATAGCACAGAATGGGCAAAGGCAAAATTGCATGGAAACTATATAAAGCAGGAAGCATAAAACAAGTGATAGAAACGTCATACAACACAGGGCAATATTTCTTTCTGTGGTTCTGGAATTGCTATTAAGGCCAAACAAACGAGTGCCAGCTCAGTATAGCTGGCAACCCCAGGGACTGCTGAAGGCTGCCCCCTGCAGTAATCCCCCCCATAAAAACAAAGGAGGAAGAGAGGAGCTTGGTGTTACTCTTGGGGGTACCATATTCCATTCAAAGAGGAAGGTGGTTCCAAGGGAGCCCTGGAAAAGATGGGGACCCCTGCAGGAAGGGGAGGCTCCCAGCTGGGAGCTTGCAGGTCTGTGGACCTGTGAGCCTGTGCTGGAGTCTCCTGTGAGAGGGCTCTGGTAGCTTAGGGCTGTGGTGCCTTGTCCTTTCGTCATCCCACCTGTGCTTCCTGGGATGTGGAGATACACTGAACATATCGGGACTGGGGCTGGCTTTGGGTTAGAGGGTTTATGCAGGCAGGACCTGCTGGAAGACTTTGTACCATGGGGCTCAGAGGAACTGTGGCCCTGTGTCCTTTAAGGAAGTCCCCCTCCCCCATCTTTGTTCTGCATGGTCTTTGGAGTAGTCCTTGCACAAAAGACCCTGGAGACTCCTAAGGGTCCTTGGCGCCTCAAGGTCAGCAAGTGGCAGGGGTTGGGGGCTGCCCAAGAGGAAGCATGTACACCCCTCTGGGGCGAGAGGGAGTTGTGGTGGCCTCTCTGGGTGGGGTGTAGTCCAGTGTGTGTGTGTGGAGGGGTTGAGATTAAACACTAGCTCAAGACAACTCCATAGACCCCATCAGGCTGATGCAGAGGGACCCCTCCAATCACGATGCATAACTAGTCAAGGAAGGAGACCTGGACTTGCTGGCCCATGCCCCTCTCCGTTCTCCTCCCCTAGGGAAGGATTAGAGGAGAAGGGGTTTCCCCAGGACAGCTCATCTCTCACTCCCCAGACAGTATAATCTCTGCTCAAGGCAGGGAGAAGAATTTTGAATAGTATGAGATCAAACTTTGGAAAATTTGAGCTCAGATGAGCAAAGGATATAAACAGATAGCTCACAGGAAGGTTAATAAAAATCACCCTTAAAAACTCATGAGAAGAACTCAGGAGGCTGAGGTGGGAGGATCATTTGAGCCCAGAAGTTCGAGGCTACAGGGAACTATGGTGATGCCACTGCATGCCAGGCTGGGCAACAGAGCTAGACTCTAGGGAAGCAGGGGGGACAACTTGCGAAAAAATTTTCAACCACCTGTCTCATAATAAAAAAGAAAATCCAAATCACACTGAGATGGCTTTTCTCACTTATATATATCAGCAAAAATTTAAACTTTGCAAAGGAGTTGATGAAGCCAACAGGCAGCCCCATCATGGCTGGTGAGATTTTAAATTGATTCCTTCTCCATGGGGCAGTTTGGCGACATCTGTCGAAATAAAAAGCAAGGCTGGGCATGGTGGCTTATGACTTTAATTCTAGCACTTTGGGAGGCCAAGAGTTGGAGACCAGCCTGAGAAAGATAGCAAGACACCCATTTCTACAAATAATAATAATAACAGTAATAATAATAAGCCAGATGTGATGATGATACACACTTGTAGTCCCTGCTACTCAGGAAGCTGAGGCAGGAGAATCATTTGAGCTCAGGCATTTGAGACTGCAGTGAGCTACGATGATGCCATTGCACTCTAGCATGGGCAACAGAACAAGATCCTGTCTCAAAAACAAAACAAAACAAAACTGCTTTGATTGGCTATGGGTCTGCCTGCACATACAGAGAGTGGCCCAGGTACAGGTGACTCACTCTGGTGTCATCCAAGTGAGTCATGGCAACATTGTACAAGAGCAAGTGCTTGGGACTGGAAATAACCAAAATGTCTATGATCAAAAACTGGTCACACAAATTAGAAAATTCTAAACACTTTTTAGAAGGTCTGGATGCAGTACTCATTAAGAAGGGATCCAGTGGGTAGGGCGCCAGCCCCATATACGAGCATGGCAGGTTCAAACCCGGCCTCCGCCAAACTGCAACAAAAAAATAGCCAGGCATTGTGGTGGGCACCTGTAGTCCCAGCTACGTGGGAGGATGAGCAAGAGAAGGACCTAAGCCCAGGAGTTGGAGGTTGCTGTGAGCTGTGACGCCATAGCACTCTACCTAGGGCAATAAGTGAGACTCTGTCTCTAAAAAAAAGAGAAGGGATTCTAGAATAT
>NW_003852408.1:730148-732218 GCF_000181295.1 Otolemur garnettii | reverse complement strand
TGGTACCCTCATGTATGTTTCCCTCAGTGTAAAGGGGGAAGTGTATTGAAATTTATTTGGATATGCCTAAAAACTTCTGGAAGGAGTTATGAGAAATTAGTACCAATGGTTACTTGTGTGCAAATACATGTAAATGAAATTAGATGTGGGAGTTTGGGCAGATGGGGAATAGGGTCAGGAGGAAGGATACTTTTAAAATATTAATATTCTGAATTTTTTAAGCTATGTTAATGTATTAATCTATTCAAAAATTAAATAAACTAATCTTTTGAGAAAAACAAATAGCACAAAGTCTTAAACGCAGAAATGAATCAGCTCTAAAACTGAAGAAGATGGGGAAGTTATATAATCTGAAGTTATGTAAAAGAAGCCTCCAACAGCCCGGCTATCCAGCAGGCAAATGTGTTGGGACAGAGGAAAACTGATAGCCATTATGGGGAGAAATAAAGCTGTTTTATGTGTGTATCTTCAAACAATGGGATTTCCTAATAGATCAAAATAAGAATGAACTTTAAATGAGATGTTTAATTCCTTTATCCAGATGTTCTCGGAGTGGTTTATATAAAATTAAGGCAATTTCATAATTAATAGAAAGTACAATATAGCACATCAGTAGGGCAGCTGACAAAATTAAATACTAATTCTCAACAAAAACCATTACAAGTGAGACTAGACGGAAAGTTCTCTATGATAAAGAGCACTGGGTACATCTCACATGTGGCAGCGGTGAGAAGCCAGAGATGTTCCTAGTAAGAGCAGGGCTCCTGCTCTCATCATTACTAACATGTTTCTAGAGGTTTTGGTCAGCATCATGGGACATAAAGCAAATGAGTTATCAGAAAGAAAGATGATTATCATCTCTCAAAATAATTTGCAAGTGATATGATTTGTATGCCTGGAACACCCAAAAGAACCAACTGAAGCTAATGGAATCACAAAGATTTTAACTAAGGTCCAGAATAAGATAGATTTGCTGCATGTCAACAGGAACAAATTAGAAAGTAGAGAGATTCCAGTGATAGAAGCCAGAAAACCAAGGATGACAGTAATCAATAAACACAAACAACCCATATAAAGGAGAATGGTGGGGCCGGAAGGGGGCTTGCATGTTCAGGGAAGCATGGGTTTTTCTTGGATGGAAAAATGGAATATTAACAATATGTCAATTCTCACTAAATTAATATATAGTTTTAGTGCCATTTCAATTAAAAGAAGGAATCAGAATATTTGGACAAAATTATGAAGTTCATCTGCAGGATAGACAGAAAGCCTTGTCCAAACGTTTAGAGAAATGTAGGTAATAACAAAGCCTACTTCTTCCAAATACCATCAAATGTTATAATCATAGAAGGAATGTGATGTTGGTACAAGAGTTGATTACTGAAACAGAATGGCCAGCCTGGAAATAAATTCTGGTATGTGAAAATGTTATTTTATAGAAGAGGCATTAAAACCATAAAAAAATAGAAGGCTTACCAAGCTAGACAAAAATGTCACAAGAAAACTATAGACCAATATGACATGAAAGAAAAGATCCTTGACAAAATACGAGCAAACTGAACCCAGGAATATATGGAAAGGATTTTACAACTGTGACCAAGTAGAATTTATTTCGGCAGGTAAGGGTGGTTTAACATGCAAAAATCAGTTCATGTAATTCGTCACATGAATGGAATAGGGCTTAAAAACCACAATTGTCTTATTAGATGTATGCCAGCAAATAGCATTTGACAAAATTCAACAGCCCTTTATGATAAAATTGTTCACCAAACTGAGTATAAAAGAAAACTTTCTCAAATTCAATAAAGGGTATCTACAAAAACTTCATAGCAATCACTGTATTTAATTGTGAAAGACTGGATGCTTTCCTCCACAGATCAGAAAAAAGGTAAGCATGCCCATTCTCACCACTACTACCCCAAATTGCATAATATTAGATGTTTTAGCCAGGGCAATTAGTTAGGGAAAAAAAGTCATTCAGATTGGAAAGGAAGAAGTAAAACTCTCTCTACTTGCAGATATCATGCCCTAGTACACAGAAAATTATAAGGAATCCCGTAAAAGAAAAAA
>NW_003852408.1:725093-728455 GCF_000181295.1 Otolemur garnettii | reverse complement strand
TATGAAGCTATAAAAGGAAATTAAGTTAATGATACTCACGACAACATGAATGAATCTTGAAAACATTTGCTAAGTGAAAGGAGCCAGTCACCAAGGGCCAGTCCTATATGACTGCGTTTCTATGAAACATGTGGAATAGAACCCACCAAGACAGAAAGCAGATGAATAGCATTGGACCTCCAGACACCATCAGCTTTTTTTGATGAATGAATATTTGGTTTAGGGCTGTGTTTAGGCACTTCATCTTTATCCAACCATTGTGCCAAACACTTGTGATTGTCAAAAAGGATCTATTTTTCATCACATGTAACAATGCAGTGTAGAAATGGTTCCCCTTTATGTCACGACAGCAAAGAAAGGCAAGCCGCAAGGTGGTGTCGCCTCTGACACTCCTTGAGTTCACACGGAGCCCATCTACCCAGCTTCTTTACCCTGCTGTTTTGCTTCAAATGGCCCAGTACTGTTGGGACAGTAATGTCAAACCTCGATGCTAATTCATGTATAGGTTGAGATGCACTCACTTCCATGACAGCTTTTGGGCTTATCATTATCCACCTTGATCTCAGGTCACCCACGTGCTCACCTTTGAGATTAAAATCACCAGAATAGAACTTTTCAAACCATCCATATACTGTGCATTCATTAGCCACATCCTTCCTAAATACTTCATTATACTTCAAGCTGTCGGCCCTGCATTGGTTCCACAATAGAACTAACTTATACTGAAAACTATGACTTATCCGTGGCTTTACCAAAATTGCTCTTTAAAAATTTGAAATATAATCACAAGCAAAAATGTGCATTTGAAAGACTGAGAATGCACCTTGGCAATAAAAAAATTAAAAAAAAAAAAAACAACCCCAAAGCCCAAGAAGTGTCAAAGTGAAACATCAGAGGTATCAACGGTCAAACTTAGTACATAAGGGAACTGGACATTTCTTACTTAATAACCTAATACAGCTTAATAAAGCTATTAAAAAATGGAGGGCTGTCAGTAGGGCCAAGATTATCCTCATAAAGAACAACTGAGTAGGTCTGAATCTACTATAGCCTATGGGCAGATAGTTAACAGAGCCGAAAAGCCCCATTCTTCAAAGTCAAGTCCCCAGAGACATCAAGCTTGGAAAATTTCTTGGCAGGTGAGACCAGATCCTTCCTTTACCTCCAACCCACCCCCCAAACCCAAGTGGACACACATAGAACGTCTCCACTTGCACAACATGACTTCCTGGTATCCGCTCCAAGACAAGCTATTTGTGAAATACCCACCCAGGTAATTGGAAAAGGCCGCTTGTTCTCTAGAAATATTATCTATAAACCAGGAAAAATTTGAAAGCAGCAACATTTACCAAAAATGGCAGCATTAGATGTATTGGTCAATCATCCTCTCTGGGTTTAATTAGTCAGCTTGGCCTGTTGTCTGTGGAGGCCCCTTTCAGGGTGAATTCATAAAACCTTCTTGGCCAAGGATAAAAGAATGCCTAAGTTTTTAATTTCTGGAGCTGTGGGGCAGACCTGCAGGGCATCCTCTCATGATTTAAACCAATTATGAGGCTCTTCGATGAAGGGGGTGATGACACTTCCACTTTACCCTTTCACAGGGTTAAAAATGTTTTTTGAGTTAGTGGGGTTCAGAAAGTCCCCATTTGAAGTGCGGAGATTGCTGAGTGTTTGCAGACACTTGTGTAACCAGAATCTAGATTCAAAGCAGAATGTTACCACCACTTCAGAAAGAGTCCAAATGCCCCCTGGAAGTCACAGCTCCCTGCCCCCAAGGATGACTTCTGACTTTTCCACCGGCATTGATTTGCTTTGCCTATTTGGGCTGTTTATGGAAATGGAATCAGACAGAACGTTCTCTCTCACTCCTGGCTTCTTTCCTCAGTTCCTCCGCTTGGTCTCGGGTGCTCACAGCAGTGGTTCTCTCTGTGAGGGGGCTCGGAGTCGCCAGGAGAGCGCCCACTCAGGAGGTCTGGCGCAGGGCCCGAGAATTTGCAATTCTAACAAGTCCTCAGATGCTGGGGCTGGGGCTGCTTCTGCTTCATACTGCTCCTTGAGAATCCTCAAGGAGCCCGGCTTTGTCGCACCATCGCTTTTAGAAATTGTTAAAGGGCTGTGAGCACAGGAGTTGGGGCATGGGGCAGTGTGGAGGCTTGGCTGGTGTCCCAGGGCCAGGGTGGAGGAATAGACCAGGGTCCTGAGATGACACTGGCCTCTGCGGTTGTCAGTGGGGTCCTCTGTGGTCCTGGGCCTGATAGGGACTCCTGTCACCCGGATCCTCAGGGCCTCATGGTTTACCAGCTAGGCACCCATACCAAGGCCTCTAGCCCCTTCAGAAGTATGTGCCTTCCTTGGGCCTATGGTAGAGATTTCTGGAACATAATCTGGTCAGAAACTCCCCAGCATCCTGTTACACGCAGTGCAAATCGACTACTCACACACACTATGTCACCAACCGGGCCCAGGACATCTCCAGCCTCAAAAGGGGCTTTGGCAAGGGCTCACCTTGTCCCTCTTCTCTCCAAAGTGTCACCCTCCTGGGGATCTAGGCACACCCATGAAAGACTCCGGGTGCTCTGGCCTCCCGCTAACCTCCCGGGGCCTTCCCTCTGTCCTCTTTTCCTGCCCCTTCCTCTCTCAGAGCATCACCTGCTTCTGGGGCTTTGCCTGGCTGCCCTTTCCAGTGCCCATGCCCTCCCCCTGAGCTGTGTGTCAAATGACCAGGTCTCCACCTGGCACCACTGTGTGGCCACATCTGGGAGATGATGCCCTGTTAGGACAGGGGGAGGCTCCTGGACACCTGCAACCACCCATCCTGTGGCTTCAGATGGTTTCTGAAGAGGACTCAGGCCACAGGGCTGAGGACAACAGAGACTTGGGCCCAAGGTAGTGACTGAGACAAACCCTCCTAGAGAGGAAAGGCCCTGAGTGGCAGACAGTCCTCCCGCTCTTCCCAGAGGGAATCCTTGGTGGTCTTGTTTCAGAGGCTCATGTTAACGCTTTCCATTTGATGCACTGGATTCTCAAGTAAGCTTGGGAATAAACTCCAAAAACATAATAAACTCAGGGCTGAGTAAGCTTGGGAATAAACTCCAAAAACATAATAAACTCAGGGCTGGGGTGGGTGGTTATTGTTGGTCCCATGTTAGAGATGAGGAATCTGAAGCTCAGAGACCCTTGGCAACTTGCCCCAAATAACACAGCAGGTGAGTGGCTAAGGCAGGATTTGAACCTGAGTCTTTCATGTCCCAGAGGAAAGGGTGGCCAGAACCCACACCAAGGAGAGCAGAGAGGTGGCCAGTGGTGGCAGAGCATGTGCTCAGGGAGCCCCTTGTCCTTATCCAAGAACACTAATCGGGAAG
>NW_003852408.1:709390-724646 GCF_000181295.1 Otolemur garnettii | reverse complement strand
CCTCCACTTCTCAGCTGTAGGGTGATGCCACATACCCAGTTCATGGTATGAGGCTGGGGATGGGGTCCTTGGTGTGTGGGTTCTGTCCACTCAAACCCTGGGCACAACCTCGGGTCTGAGACCTCTACGAAGCAGGCGGAAGGGAATTTCCCAACATCTCCCATTTTCCTAAACTTAACCATATCCCTCCTGTGACCTCTTTCTCTTCTGGAAATTTCCCTCAGCTGTGCAATGGTGCTGCCAGGATTAACGAGATTATGGTGGCTGGCATTGCGCAGACACACCCTGCAGTGCTCCCAGGCTGCTCTTTTTAGTCTTTGCAACTAAGTGAATGATCTGCTTTATAAAATTGTTTTTATTCTTTGGTGCATAAACAATCAAAGGTTGTAAAACGTATATAAAGCTTGATATAAAAAAACACAAACTGAGGAGTCCACCCAGGCCTGAGGAGTCCATCCGGGTCTTCCCTGTGGCCTGTCCCAGGGAGGAAAATCTCCGGGACTGACTGGAAAAGCTGCTGAGGTCTGTCCCCTCTGGGCATGTTGGGGACAGTAGCCACTCTCAGCTGGACAGAGGGGGGCAGGACAGGGCTCAACCTACTTCACTCAAGTAAAGCTGCCCTGTGTTACTAACCCTCTCCCATTTCCCAGCCACAGACAGGGTGTGAACTCTAGAGGGAGTGAGCTGGGGACAAGGACCACTCCTTCTAGGGTGAGCTGCCTTGGCCAGTCACTGCCCTGGGCAATCTTCCCCCACCCTGTGGGCAGGGTCTGTGACCTCAATGGAGGGTGAGGGCGGGAGGCCAGGGAGGCTGAGCTCCCAGACACAGTGTGAAATAGACCATGCGTGAAAGGGAGGATGTCATTTCTATAGCCCAACAGGGATATTTGTGAGTAGGGAATGGCACACCCACACTGGGTCTTTGTTGAATTCTAGTAGTGGGATCATTTACATGTCAGGGTAGTGTGAACTCATTTATTAACCCATATTCATGGGATTTACAAAACGTCCTGCTAAAAATGACAGGACCAATATTGGTGTCTCCGTCTGCCCAGGCTGCCATAACAAAGTGCCATAGACTGGGTGGCCTAAACAGCAGAAATTTATTTTCTCATAGTTTTGGAGGCTGGAAGCCTGGGATCAGGTTGGCAGCACGGTTGGGCTCTGGTGAGGTCTCTCCCTGTGGTTTGCAAACGGCCACCTTTTCACTGTGTCCTCACCTGGCCTTTCCTCGGTGTGTGCAGGGATGGAGATGGGGACATTTCTTCCTCTTCCCCTAATAAGCTAATAAGGGGACCAACTCCACCATGGGGGCCCTATCTAAACTTAAGTACCTTCCATGGACCCCACCTCCAAACATCATCCTGTTGGGGTTAGGTCTTCCACATAAGAATTTTGAGGATACACAAACATTCAGTCCCTAATTGGAAAAGGAGTGCAAAGGCTGCTTGTATCCCCAGTTGGGATATCTTAGTCTCCCCTGACTTCTCAGTATCTGTAGGGGGGTCGGGGGGAGCATCCTGCCTTCCTTCCTAGGGAGTTTGCTTGTTCTCTGCTCTGGAGCAGGGACACCTGAGTGACACTGCCCCCAGCCTCCTGGCCACAGCTGCAGAGTGGACCTTTGACCTAGGAAGAATTGGATTCCCCCTTGCAGAGATGAAGGTTAGGATGACACTATGTTTGGCCCCAGGGACAGACCACTGGCTCTGGCCCCAGCAGAGCAGGCAGGAGGCCATTCCCAAGCACCTCTCATGTCCTCAACATGAACGCACCCCTGCCCCTCTGGCCTCTCTTTCCCTTCTAGAACCCACGTTTATCTGTGCAGTGCTGCAAGTGTCCAAAATGTCTTTGCTCACTTCTCCTGTGATCCTGAGTCTCCCCGCTGGCCCTCAGCTAGGAGGGAGGTGTCTGCAGCCACATGGAAGTTTTGCCCAGAAGGTGCTGTGAACTGAGGTGTGGGCTGGAGGGCGCCTGGGCTTGGCTGGGGCAGCAGAGGGTCCAGGAACAGCAGTTGAGGGTAGAGGGCTGGAGAGACAGAAAAGTGGCAAAGCCCTGCAGGCAACGGCCAGAAAGTCCAGAATTTCTGTTTTCTGTATTGTATTTCTTGAATGTTATTCAAGAGAGAAGTATTTTTAAAAATCAAGCAGTGATGGCAGGGACTTTGAGGGGCTGCATTTTCTTTTAACTGTCTCTCATCTAACATGTCACAGGGTTTGGGTAACGTCTACATAGTCCCCTCTTCTCCTTCCAGCCGTGTGAGACTTGAACTTGTGCCTTCAAGGTGATTTGGGAAAAGGTGTGTCAGTCAGATATTCACAACATTAACAGTTATGTATTGTATGTGTTATAGAAAAAATCCAATTAGCACGTCAAACCTGGGTTCTCACAGATACTAATGCTTAGGCTGAAAATAAAGTAGGGAATTTAATTTAAAGTCACTCTGTAGAAACTATTAATAGTACAAGTGGTACAAGGATATGTTAAAAATCGCAAATGTGGAAAGTAAAGGACTGACATTCAGGGACCAGTGAGTTGAGCAGACACCACAGAGGCACCGTCCTGAACTTTCCCCCTCTGCCCCTGAGGCCAATTGTGAGCAGTAGCAGCAACTGGGAGCTTCAAAGAAATGCAGGTTCTGAGGCCCTTCCCAGAGGTCCTGTGCATTGGGAGAAGCTGCAGGGAAGATTATGCTGAGCGCTTTTCTGCCAGAGCTAGCCTGCTTCTACCCTCCTCCTCCTTCTCTTCCTCCTCCTCCTTCTAATACCCACTAAGGAGGACTCAGCTGTGCTCAGTCCTAGGCTGACCTGGGCAGCCCCTCCACATGCAGACCACCCTGCCTCCCACCCACACGAAGATCCAGGGAGGTGTCTGTCCATCCATCAGCTCCTTCCTCTCTCTAGCAAATACAGGGTGTCCCAAAATTCACCCCTAGAGTCACCAGACATAGGGAAAATGAGAAATTATAGGTAAACGTACCTTTATTTACAAAATCTTCATTACAAAATATTCACAAAATATTCCGTACATGTTGGTCACCTCTTTGCAAAATTTCATAATCAATATTTTGTAAATAAAGGTACATTTAGCTAAATTTCCCATATTCCCTACGTATGGCAACTCCAGGGACCCTGTATTACTGAGCAGCCACCTGCCCCACACCAGGCCCAGGGGACAAATATGCAAAGCATCTGCCTGGCAGGTGATAGTTGAGGGTAGCTGAGTAGCCAGAGGGTCACAGTATGACAGGCCAGGGTCGTGCCCCAGGCCCAGGCTTGTTGTGTGGCCCCTGAGTTTCCTTTCTCCAATGGACCCAGGATTTAATGCGTGTTGGCGTTTCTGACCTCCTCGCCTGGGAGAGGGCAGACAGATGTCACAGTTGGTTCACAGTCATTGCGCAAGACAGGCCAGCAAGCCCACAGCATTGCTGCAGTGGCCCCCTCCGCTCCGTGTGATCGTGTGATGGTCGTGCTCTTCCTCCTCCCTTGAGCCCCAATCTGCCCCTGCCCTGCTGCCAGCTCCTTCCTTCTCCCGGAGACTCTTCCCTCTGCTGTCGCTTGCCAAGCACCCGTCCCATGCCCACTTTCCACCTGCACCTTCCTGCCTGGCATCTCCCTGCACCCCCAGCAGGAAGTCCAGGCAGATCTGTGTGGGACCCGCCCACAGCCCTGGGACCTGCGCAGCCTCCAGGAGCCAGATGCCTCTTCTCCTAGAATAGTGGAGGGAGCTTGTTAGAGCTGTCAGGGCAGGAAGTTGGAGTAACTGTAGAGAACCCCAGAAAATGCCCAAACCCATTCCTTTGTGACAAAGCGCTCAGGGCATTATGCCAGCCCCTGCTTACTCTGTGGCTCAAGGAGTAGGGTGCCAGCCCCATACACTAGAGGTGGCAGGTTCAAACCCAGCCCCAGCCAAAAAAAAAAAAAACTGCAAAATAAAAAATTAAGATCTCAGAATTGAGCCCAGCGCCTCACCCCTCCCCTCTCCTGCTCTCTCTCCCCTCACCCCTGTGCTGCTCACCAGGCTGGGCTTCACCTTGGTTCCCTCCCTTAGTCCTGCTGGGATCAGGGCTTCAGGATGCTGGGCTGAGGTGAGCTTTCTCTCAGCCCCTTCCCAAAAGCCTGCAGTCACTTGGTATGCAATTCTAGTGAGCACCTGCTGTGTGCAGGGTGCTGGGGTGTCAGCTCCCACCTGGGAGTGTGCACGGGGGGAGGCACCGTCACTGCCTCTGCTGACCCCCAGAGCCCGGAACCTGACTGTGTTCTGGAGGCTCTGCCTTCCTGCCCTCTGTTCCCAGGACAGGGGTGCTATGCTGGCCCCTCCAGGAGCCTCTCTCCAGCCTGGTCACTTTCTTTAAACCTTCACCCCATGCCCATCCCCCAACACACAAGTGGATAAGTCTCCTCCAGGCAGAGCAGGCCCTTGTGGTAGTCTCAGACCTGCTCCAGACAAAGACACCCCCTAGACTGCTCACTAAGGCAGGAGTGACGGGGCAAGGATTGTCTCAGCAGCCGAGCACCTGGACCTCTGACCCACTGATGCAGGCTTGGCAGTTGGTGAAGGCGACACCCTTCCCATCTGCAACCCCATCATCCACTTAGGGAACCAGGCTGATTTCATCAGCATCTCTTATTTTAAAGGTGAGGAAGCAGAGACCCCACCAGCATGCGTGCCTACCCAAGGTCACCCTGAGAAGAGCAGCTTTTACAAATTTTTCAATGAGTCACACATTGCTTCCAAACATGTCAAAGATATTTTTAAGAAAGCTGTAGTATTTCTTTGTGGTAGGCTGAATAATGCCCACCCAGCCCCAGAGATGTCCACGTGCCCAGGCCTATGAATATGGGACTTGCAAGGATGTGATTAAGTTACGGATCTTGAGATGGGGAGATTATTCTGGGTGATCCAGGTGGGCCCAGTGTGATCACAAGTTCCTCACACAAGGCAGGCGGGAGAGTCAGAGAGAGACTGGAAGAGGCCATGTTGCTGGCTTTGCAGATGGAGCTTCCTGAGAGCATGTTCTTGTTTAGCAATTGATTCCCAGACTAGAAGAACTGGTGGTATGTTTCCCTGTGCTGCTTAAAGCTTTTTCCTCTGCTTAAAGCTTTCATATTGAAAAAAGGGATCCAGGCTTGGCGCCTGTAGCTCAGTGGCTAGGGCGCCAGCCACATACACCAGAGCTGGTGGGTTCAAACCCAGCCCGGGCCTGCCAAGCAACAATGACAACTACAACCAAAAAATAGCCAGGCATTGTGGCAGGTGCCTGTAGTCCCAGCTACTTGGGAGGCTGAGGCAAGAGAATCGCTTAAGGCTTAAGGTTCTTAACCTTCCTAATGCCTCCTAATGCCGCAGCCTTTTAATACAGTTCCTCATGTTGTAGTGACCCCCAATCCTAAAATCATTTTCATTGCTACTTCATAACTGTAATTTAGCTACTGTTATGAATTGTAATGTAAATATCTGATATGCAGGATGTATTTTCATTGTTACAAAAGGGTCATGACCCACAGGTTGAGAACCACTGGCTTAAGCCCAAGAGTCATTTAAAATCATTTTAAAGTTCAAAGCTAACTTCCTAAAAAGGAACTCCACAGAAAAGAAGGCTTTCCTCCAACACTCAAGAATCCACCGAGGAATGTTTTTATCACTCAGACGGGGGCACACACGACTTTATAGATGTACCCCACTTTCTTGAGTGGATTTACGACGAGGGAGCATCAAGAAAACGGTGCCTGTGTGCCAGGCTTCTGAGAACTTAAGTGACTTGGAAATTTTTCACCCCGTTGGAGGGATTTAATGGAATCTGTTTTGGCTCAGGAATGCCAAGTGTATCAGCTAAAGGTGGGAAGTTGGGTTTTCTTAGTCTACTTATTTGGACAATAGGAGAGAGAGGGGAGGTGGGGGGTGCTACAATGAAGACGGGGAGCTTAGGAGAGCAGCAGGGAGCTTTGTCTCCTTCTGGTGGCTGTGTCACTGATGACCCGAGTAGAGTGCAAGTGAATATTTGCTGACTGGCTGTATAAAGTTTTCTCCAAGGATTCAGCTCGCATGGAGTTCACTGTCATGGCGGGTTGAAAAACTGACCCAAGTAGGTTGTATTAACTTGTTTGTGGGATTGAGCAATGCTTCCCACATCAGCCACTTGGAATGGACCCTTGACACCTCAGGACTGGACCTGGGGATCAAGGTCCTCAGGCCCAATTTGCTTTATCCTCAGTGGTCCCCACTCCCACCCTTTGGGCTCCCTTGTCCTTCTGGTCACCTTGTGTTCGGAAGAACTTATCTCTGGTAAGAAGCATATTCTTTATTTTTTTATTATTTTTATTAAATCATAGCTGTGTGCGTTAATGTAATCATGGGGTACAATGTGTTGGTTTTTTTTTTAAACAAACTGTGACCCTTATTGGCCTTTTAATTTTTATTTATTTATTTATTTTCAGTTTTTGGCTGGGGCTGGGTTTGAACCCGCCACCTCCAGCATATGGGGCCAGCGCCCTATTCCTTTGAGCCACAGGTGCCACCCCAATGTGTCGGTTTTATATACAATTTGAAATGTTTTCATCAAACTGGTCAACATAGCCTTCACGGCATTTTCTTAGTTATTATGTTTAGACATTTACATTCTACACCTAGTAGATTTCACATGTACCCTTGTAAGAAGCATACTCTCTAAACAGGGATGAATTAGCACTCTCATTTTTAAACTCATCAAAGATCTGAATAGTTGGTGGCTGGATCAGCTCACCATGGTCCTCACCAACTAAAGGAAAGACAACCAGGGCCAGGTATGAAAGTGGGAGTATATTTCTCGTGAGAAATGTTGGCATCATGATCTCTGTGGACCTCCAGGGTCCAGGCAGCACGGGCTGGGCCACTCCTTTCGCCTGCCCTCTCCTCCGGCGCACCTGTCCAATCAGCCTCCCCACCACCACTTCTGCCAGTTGCCATCCTGTGAGGCTCCTGGCCACCTTTTAAACGCAGCTTTTCCTTCACCTAGAACAGTGGTTCTCAACCTTCTTAATGCTGCAACCCTTTCATACAGTCACGACCCACAGGTTGAGAACTGCTGATCTAGAATGTGCCGTCTGTGAACATGGGCTGTTTACAGAGCTTGCAGCATTCAGTCTGGATGGATGTGGAAACCGTGCTACTCATTTCCAAGTTAGAGAGTATTACTTTACAGTCAGCTCCTCTTCTGCTTCCCTTGCTCAGTAGTGCTCAGCTTGAAGGCACCTCCTCTATGCAGGCCTCCCCCACTGTCCCTTCGATCTTCCCCATTCTCCTCATTTGAATTCACGATTGCCTTTATCCCACTCCAAAAGTAAGGGAAATTGAAGGTGACCCAGACACTGAGGTCCTTAATCAACAGCCTGAGCTATTTTCCCCAAAGAAGCCCGCTGGGGGACATTCCCGGCAGGTGCTCTCTTCTGCACTCAGACTGCAGGTGGCCTCCCAGGGAGAGGCCTCAAGGATGTTGTCAACCAAAAGGTGCTGGGGACAGACTGACAGGCCTCAGGCCGTTTCCTCCAGCCCAGACCAGAGCTCCATTCCCTGGCCTGACCCAAGGCCAAGAGATGGAATTTCTCCTGGGGCACATTCTGCCCTGCCCCAGCTGCCTGCTGAGGATTCCTGGGGGCCTCTGAAAAGACTCAGAGAGGAAACCCCCAGCTCAGCTCAGCCACAGGCTTCTCAGCCTTGAGACCTTGTTACTGTCCTTGGAATGGGAAGGGTGGTCCTGTGTCCCCTTCACAGAGGGGGCTTCCTGCTTCGCCTCCTCTACCATCTTCCCTTCTGTGTCCTCCAGCCCAATTCACAGTACAAGGGCTTGGCACTTAGCTGATGAAGGAATAAAGGGATTTTTGCCCTTGGGGTGGCGCTAGGGGGTAACTTTAGAGTGTCAGAGCTGAGCAGCTGGGGATGTAACAAGCTCACGGAGATGGGCAAAGGACACCCGTCCTGGGAGCTGGGATGTCTGCCTTGGGGCTGGCAGCTCACCAGCTTCTTGGGATAAACAGTGGCTCCTGTGTCCTTTGGTGGAGCTAGCAGGACTGGGCGGTTAGATTTGGCCCCCTCCTGGCCTCTGGGAAGCCCCACAAGGCTCGGCTGTTTTGTCCCCTGTGAGGGCTGACGGGCTGCTCTTGCCAAGGTGAGAGTCTCCCCCAGGCAAAGCAGAGTTCTTAGAGCAATTGTCCCCCCCAACTCTGGCTAACTGGGCCCAAAGCTGTGGACAGTTACATGCTGTCACTGGCATCACCCCTGGCCTTCCTGTGGGGAGCCCCTCCCTGGTAGGGGTTTCCATGACAACTGGGGCTCCAGGAGGGAGTGGGGCGGAGGGAGGCAGTCTGTGGTCTGTGTTCACAGGCCAGGAAGCTTAAGACACCGAAGGAGACACGGCTTCTCCCTTCCCAAAGGGCAGCTGAGGTGCCTGCAGGAGTGAAAAAGGAAGAGGGCATCCAAGGGGACAAACAGAGAGAGCAGAGGAGGGGAGGACAGGGCCAGGGACACCACCGCAGTACCCCTGCAGCCGTCTCACTGCATTGAGACTACATCGTTCTGAAAGGCAAACCTGTGTCGGCCATCAGCAGAACACGGCAGAACACGGCAGAACAGCCCACAGCGTAGGAATCACAAGTTCTGGTTCACACAGCCAGAGACTGTGAATGTCCCAAATGTTGAATCAAAATAGAAATAAGAATCTCCTGCCTCAACATCCAAGAAAACTGTGTCCCTAAACATTTCAGACTGCCACACATTGGCTGGATGCCAGCCTGGTGCCCAAATCCAGAAGGTTCGGAAGGAGTGGCCCTTTATTCTTCTGAAAGGGGCCCCTGAGCAGGTGGGGGCAGTGGGAATGACCGAGGGGCTACATCGCAGCTGCGACTGTCACTTCCTAGTTGTGACTTTGTTCCCAGGTGTACTTCCTGACCCTGAGGTCTGAACCACCAGGGCAGAGAATGTTGGCACTTTACAGTTACAGACTCACTTATTGTCAGGGGTGTGTGACCTGTGCCGTGACAGTGCCCTGTTCTTAGAAGGTCCCTTTTGGGCTTCCTGCTGTACTGCTGCCTTTGGCATGCTTCACTCTGAACACGTGGCCCTGGACTTTCTGATTGTTTAGATCCCTGCCAAGCACGCAGCAACTCCCGTTTATTATCTCATCTGCCCCCACAGCCGGGTGGGACAGGGCCTGGAAGGAATCCTTACCCCAGTTCACTTGTGGAGAGACTGAGTCCCAGAGGCACAGAGGAGAAGTCTAGACGGGACAGACCCTGTGGAATCCCGGGCTGCTTCCATCTGGGACAGCAGCGATCTCCTCTCCTTCCTGTCCTGTTAGCAACCTCTATCCTGTCTCTTGCTTCATCTCATTTCATTAAAAACAAACCAAAACAAACAAACAAATATAAAATCACTTGCTCACCTGCCGGCAAGGAGCTCCTGGGGTTGGACTGTCTCTGACGGCTCTTCCTTTCTGTTGTCCTGTCCAGCACCCAAGAGCTGGCTGGTGTGTCCCACTAAGTCTACAGGCTCTCCACTGTGTCCCCAAGAGACCCCAGCCAAATACTTTGTCTCGGGGGCTGGATGGAGTAGGTTTGAAGGTCAGGAATCCTTCCCAGGGAGGCTTTTCCAAGAGAGGACAAAATACTATCACTTCCTGGCTGGGTGTTTACCTTCCTGGGCTGGGCCAGGGAGGCAGCCACACATGTAGCCCAGAGTCCGTGCTGAGGGAGGTGCTACCCTGGGTGAAGGCTGGGAATGGCTGCAACAGCCTCCAGTGCAAGGTAACACTGATTGCCGGGCAGGGGAGCTCTCACCAGTCTAACTACAGGGCACTCCCATCTGGGATTTGGGAAAGGCTCTGGGTCATCTAGGGTTGGATTCGCTTCTTACATGTGGATGTCTGGGCTCAGCTCGATCATTTCCATGCTTGGGACACTTGCTGCTTTGTGAAGGACCTTTCTCCATTATTGCTGTTATTATTGTTACTGGCAATAGCTTCCTTCCATTCAGTGCTTACCACCTGAAGGGAGCTGGGCTAAAGACATTACATAATCTCCTTATGTAATCCTTACATGGTCACTGTGAGCAGAGAATCATGACCATTTTAAAGACGCAGAAACAGAGGCTCCTGTAGGTCCACCATCTTGCTAGAAGTCCCGCAGCTAGTAAGCTGGGGATCTAGGATAATTAGTTTCAAAACCTGAGCCCTTAACCACTGCCAGCATTTGCCAAGTTTAATTGCTATGGGATCCATCTTTATACAAAAGTCACAGCAGCCTTCATTTTCGCCATCTATTGCTGGTAACAAATTAACCCAAAGCTTGAAACAGCACATATTTGTTATCTCACCCACAGTTTCTGTGGGTCAGGAATGTGGCCGTGGTGTAGCTGGATTCTCTGCTCAGAGTTTCTCATGAGCTACAGTCAAGGGGTCACAGTGGCTGGGGTCTTGACTCAAGGCTCCACTGGAGAGTTCATGGGTTGTTGGCAGCATTCAGCTCCTTTAGGTTGTTTGACCTGGGGGGAGGTCACAATTCTTCACTGGTTGTTAACTGGAGGCACAGAACAGTGACTGTGGTTTTGTCTCTGAAAGCCAGACTGAAGTCATCTCTCATCTACCCATCCAACCATCCATCCATCCACCCATCCTCCTTCTCCATTCAGCAAACATTTGAACAGGACACTACATTAATCTCACAAGATACCAGAAGAAATGGAATCGTTCCCTCTTTTCCCTTACTGTCCCCTGCCACCAAGGGTTCCCAGCAGAGCAGTTACCCTGCCATTGGGGAGACACCTGCCAAGGGCTCTGACCTGCAGGAGCAGTGGCTGCTTCAACAAGCCGTCCGACGCCACATTTCTGAGACCCTCACCCTCCTGTTCACTCTCTTTCATAGTTTCACTCATTTAAAAAGTATATTTTAAGCTGCGGATGGTGGCTTGCACTGTAATGCCAGCTATGTGGCAGGATCGCTTGAGTCTAGGAATTCAAGGCTACAGTGATTGCACCACTGCACTCCAGCCTGGGGCACAGAGCAAGACCTTGTCTCTCAAACACACGTATTTTGAGCACTTCCTAAGTGCAGAGTGTTATGGTAGCTGATGTGTGTGTGCATGTGGGGGGGGGTGGGCAGTAGGTGGCAGGTTCCATACTCCTGGTGGGCAGGACCAGCAGGGGCGCAGGAGTTGTGAGCCCTGGGCCCACCGGCCTGTGGATCTGTCTCCCCACCTTGCTGCCTGAGGCCCAGGGCTGAGGGAGTAAAGTCTGAGATGAGGGTGATGGGGCTGGTGGGGTAGTATCTTGAGGTGCCCAGTGGGATGCCCTGGGGAGCTAGAATCCTAACAGTCTTTGGCACAGGAGACTGAGCCTTTCAAGGGTTTTCAGCTTCTAAAGCCCCTCTGAGCTCCTTTCTTCTCTTCTGCCCCATCTCCCTGTCTTATATGGGCCCCATCCACTGCCACCCAGTGATGGCAACATCCTTAAAACCAGTCTCCTGACTTTAGTTTCTCCCAGTTGCTTCCAGCCCTCCCTACCCCATCCTACTCAGTATCCATGTGAATCTGCTGACACAGACCTGATCTTGTCACTTTCTTGCTCAAAAACATTTTACATAACCTCTATTAAGAGTGGCACGAGTACCCTTCCAGAAATGTTCTATATACATAACTTCTGCCTCCTTCCCCCCATCCCCCCACACATACTCAGGCCAGATCACAGTGTGCATGTACTGTTCCGCATTAGTCTCTTGGTGGTTTTCTGATTCAACACATCTTGAAGTTCTTTGCTGTTTTTAATGGCTGCCTGCTGTTCTGCTATAGAAATAGTCTAGGATGATACTGAGAAATCCCTTTTAAGGCCTGAGTGCCCTTAACCAGAAGTTTCTGCAATGATTTTCTGGGTGTTCATTTTTAATAGGTCATTAGTTTAGCTTATGTAATGAGTTTAATAATCACAAATCCATTTTTTTGTTTGTTTTTTTGAGACAGGATTTCATTCTATCACCCAGGGTAGGGTGCCGTGGCATCGTAATTGCCCACCACAACCTCAAATCCCTGGGCTCAAGTGATTCTCCTGCCTCAGCCTCCTGTGTAGCTGGGACTATAGGCTTGTGCCACCATGTCTTGTTAATTTTTCTGTATTTTGTAGACAGAGTCTTACTCTTGCTCAGGCTGATCTCGAACTCCTGGCCTCAAGTGATCCTCCAGCCTCAGGCTCCCAAAGTGCTAGGATTACAGGTAGGAACCACCACACCGTCAAACTAACTGTTTTAAAGTGATTTCTATAACTGTGTACTGTTAGGAATTGAATAACTAAGTGTAATGAGTTTAATTAATTATAAGAGAGTTTCTTTTAAGATTACCTAGTAATTTCTCATGTCATGTTTGCTTTTAGGAGTGGGAAGAGAAGAATTTAAATGTTTGCATTTTTATTTGCTATAGTTATTTTTAAAAATAAAGTTTAACTATATAAAGATATTGGACCAGGTCTGGTCAAGAAAAAGCCTTGAGGAGAAATAGGAATATTTATCAAAACGTCTATTGCTCACTTATGATCCAGGCCCTGTTCTAAGTGCTTAGTCATCCCTACAGTATCATGATAAGGAAGCCAGATACATAGAGGCTAAATAGCTTGCTCAAGGTCACATACATTTTCCCAAAGACACAGAAATTCTGAACATATATTTTTTGTTATGTACATATACATTTCAGGTCAAAAGAGAAAAAGGTACGCTCCATATGCCAAAAATGAGTAGCAATTCCGTATGTACCCTGGTGAGCTGAGTACTTTAGTGATGATTACATACATTCCCTATGGTGTTTGTTTCAAATTAATTGTTATAGGGGAACAAGAATCAATGCCTGCTTCATAGCAGGAAGCGTGAAAAGGGATTATAGGTCAGACGTAAAAAATGTCTCTAGCCATGGGTAGAAATAGAATCTCGAACAAGAAAGTGAAGAACAAGCTAGAGCCATACCTGGAGTCTGATTTTTACCACTCATAACATAGAGATCCCAAGATGGAAACTGAGAAGAAATTTGAGAATCTATGAATCCTTAACACTTAGGTAGGGGCAGTTATGGGGAGGTCTCCATGATCTATGGCACTAGTAGAAACAATCCCACCATCCCACCATCACATCTAAAAGATACTGAAGATGAGCTCACATACAAAAATTATAAATTATTAAAAATTATAATAACCAGCTCTATACTCGTAGTACAGTGGTTACGGCGTCAGCCACATACACCAAGGCTGGCGGGTTGGAACCCAGCCTGGGTCAGCTAAGCAACAATGACAACTGCAACAAAAAATATCCGGGCATTGTGGCAGGTGCTTGTATTCCCAGCTACTTGGGAGGCTGAGGCAGGAGAATCGCTTAAGCCCAACAGTTTGAGGTTGCTGTGAGCTGTGACACCATGACACTCTATGGAGGGTGAGATAGTGAGACTCTGTCTCAAAAAAAAAAAAAAATTATAATAACAAAGTATAAAACATTTGAGGCCGTTTAATATGAAGAAAGGCATCCCTGGCTCAGTGCCCATAGCACAGTGGTTATGGCATCAGCCACATAAACCAAGACTGGCAGGTTCAAAAACAGCCCTGGGCCAGCTAAACAACAATGACAACTGCAACAAAAAATAGCAGGGCGTTGTGGTGGGTGCCTGTAGTCCCAGCTACTTGAGAGGCTGAGACATGAGAATCGCTCAAGCCCAAGAGTTTGAGGTTACTGTGAGCTGTGACGTCACAGCACTGTATCAAGGACGACATAATGAGGCTCTGTCTCAAGAAAAAAAAAATGAAAAAAGAAAGGCATCCCACAAAAAATGGGAGAGTTGACACATGTGGAAATAGAAGTACTAGACCAATATACAATAAAAAGAGACTTCAAAAAATAAGTATGTTTTTAGTTTCAGAAGTGGATGTGTGGAATTGTTACCTTCATGGGATTTTAAGGATTGGGGTATAATGATTAAGGCTCTTCTGTCATCAGTCAGATAGTAAATTTGAGCAAACTAGGCATCCACAAATATTTGAGCTTCATTGGAGAAAAGGGTTAAAAATCTTGTGTGTGCAAAGCTACCGTCCCAGGATGCGTAGCCTGCTATAACAAAATTCCATAGATTGGGTGGCTTACATGACAGAAATTTATTTTCTCGCAGCTCTGGAGGCTAGAAGTTTGAGGTCAAGACGTCAGCTGATTTGGTGTCTTCTGAGGCCTGTCCCTTGCCATATCCGCACATGGTCTTTTTTCTGTGAATTCGAATGTTTGTGTTCTTAATCACTTCTTCCTCCATGTAAGGACACCAGTCATGTGGGATTTGGGCCCGCGCATATGACCTCATTTTGCTTTAATTACCTCTTTCATGGGAGTTAGGACTTCATATGAATCCTGGGATTACACAGTTCAGGCCGTAACAGTTCAAGCTCCTTTACTTCCACTTTGACATACTGATTCCACCAATCGCTAACTAACTGTGTGACCTTCAACTAGTAACATAATCACAACTTGACTCACTTTCTCCTCTGCAAAATGGGATTGATAAAAGGCACCCGTTTCATAGGGTTGCCATTAGAATTACATAAACTAATACACGTAAAACTCTCAAAAATAAGCACCTTTAAAGTGCTTAAGTCAATGGACTAAAATCTATAAAACAAGAATAGAAAATTAATTTTTTAAAAACCAGATTAAAAAACTAAATAGAAATTGTAGAAATAAAAAGAAAAATTGCATGTAAAGAATCTTAACTAGGCACACCTTGAAGTTGAGTGAGATTTATTGATTTGAAAGATAATATCTGAGAAAAATCACCTAGAATGAAGCACCAGGAGGTAAAGAGAGACAAATAAGAAAGAAGTTTAAAAACATGTATAGACTAAATCAAGAAAGCCCAATATCCACTGAATAGGTTGTTCTGACAGAGAAAATAGAAAGTGGAGGCCTTTGGGAGGAGCATTCAAGGACAAATTCCAAGGTCAAACTGACATGACCATTGCTCTCAGAACTGGAGAGGGGGCTGGACCAGAAGGCCACCGTGACCTGGGGGTGTTATGCCCGAAATATTCTCCCAAACAGCCCAAACAGACGAATCCGAGACACACTCCGATGTAAAAAGCACGAGATGAGTTTTATTCAGGCCCCGGGAAGCCTGGACTCTCCTGGCATGCAAGCCGAGGACGAGCCCCGAACCTGGGGTGGAGGAAGTTTTTATGGGGTACAGAAAGCAAGAGGGGTAGGGTCAGATACGAGTACACTTTTCA
>NW_003852408.1:707166-709039 GCF_000181295.1 Otolemur garnettii | reverse complement strand
CTGTGGCTTGTGCCGTAAACAACAAAATGGAGCTAGTTTGGCTCTCACAGGGGCAGTCAGGGAGAGCTGCCGTCCCAGCAGAAGAGCCAGGTGTGTATGTCCTTGGCTCTGGGCCACAGGATCCGAGTAGCTGAGCAGCCAACCCAAGCTGTGTGCAAGGACTTTGTCCAGAGCAGGGAAGGGGAACAAAGCAATGCCCCCACCAGCCTCCTGGTTGGAGACTAAGGCAAAAAGTGTACTTTGAGCTGAATTTGACGGCCTTTTGATTTTTTCCAGCTTCATCCTCATCCACACTGTCTGGGGGTGAACTGCAATGAGGTGGCTTATATTTTCTGGCTGTGTGTCAGCCAATGCCTCTTCTTTTCAGGAATAAACTCAGGACCTGTGGAGCCTTTGACTTGGCCATGGTGGGTGGAGCAGAAAACAGGTTGTTACCAGGTACTAACACCTACTGGGTCCCAACCATGTGCCAGACACCGGGTTAAACGATTCAAACAGGTTGTCTGATGTAATCCTCCCATCTGCCCCGCCTGGCAGATGTTTACTAATCTGTTTACTCATCTGTTTACTAATGAGTGTTTATCAGGCACCAGTGGTGTATCAGAAACTCTTCTAGATACTGACCCGCAGTAGCCAACAAGGCATGCAAGGTCTCTGCCCTCATGCAGTTTAGTGTGTATTGCGATATTTTTACCTTTGTTTTTTGGGGAAGCAAATGGAGGTCCTAAGAGGTCAAAAAAGTGGTCCTGTCACCCATCTAGCCTGAGGCAGAACCAGAAGAGCAGCTGAGTCCTGTGTGGCTCCCTGGCCCTGCACGTTCCAGACTCCCAAGCCCTGGGAAGCCTTGTCTTACACACGATTTGCTCACTGCATCTGCTTTAAGTGGCAAACTTGACTCAGACTGCCCTCGGCTCATCCCTGACTCAGGCATGACCATGAGGAGAGCTGGCCGGACTCCTTCCCACCTAACAAGCTCCAGTATCCTAACTGGGCCAGGGCTGGGCCTGTGCACTGACGTTGCCCCTGGAGCGTGTGTGAAGATGAGTGGGAGGAGATGCTGAGGATTCCCTTAGGTCTATATAGGGTGGATCCAATAAAGGGGGCCCTGAGACGAGAGGCCAGGTGCATGCAGGAGCCCCACGGCAGGCGCTTCTAGAAGTCAAGTTCCCTTCACCTCTGCTCACACCCTGACCTCACGCCCAGACACCCGGGGCTTGGAACACTCTAGAAGGTAAGGCTTATCTCTAAATCGACTGGCACATTCCTTTGCTGACATGAACAAGAGTTCTTTGTAGTCGGTGAGAGAATGATGTTTGGGAATGCCTCCAATCATGGCGGTTATAAAGAGCACACCAGTCATGGGCCCTCACCCCCTGGGAGAGCACCCTACTTGGTTCTTGGGGTGCCCAGAGGAATGCTGGACAGGACTATGTGCAGAAGGCTTAGGTCAGCCTGAGGAACGCACCCTGATTTCACCCTCTGTGCTTCCATGAGGGCAGGTGGCAGTCCTGGCCTGGGGAGGGAAACTTCGCAAGCTCTGGGCCCAAGCTGCCTTGTTAAACCCATTGGAATGGGGTTTTTCTAGGTAAAGAGGCTGACTGTGCTCTCGGCTTGTTGCCCCCCAGGGCTGACCGGATGCAGGCAGCTGCCAGATTCTATGGAAAGATGGCATTATGCCATTGATACCATGTGGGAGCCAACCGGCAAAGCCCTACCCCAGACTGAGCCCAGGAACAAAAGCTGTTCCTCTGGGAAAAGCTTCAGACTGCACCTCTTCCTCATTCCCCACAGTTATTGGCTCTAACCTGGGATCCTGGAGGCCAGGGACAGGCTTTTCTGTTTATCTGTTCCCCTGTACACAGAAAACTCCGGA
>NW_003852408.1:696014-706566 GCF_000181295.1 Otolemur garnettii | reverse complement strand
AGCACCAGCACCATGTGGGGGCTGTGTGAGAAGTGGCTTTCTCGTGTGCTGTGCTTGGCTCTGGGCTTGGCACCAGCAAGGCCACAGCAGTGCCAGCCACCGCTAGCCTTAGGTGGGACCATATACATTTGCTGATGTTTGGCTAACCATTTTTTGATGTGGAGTTTCTCAGAGTTTAACCTGTCATTGCCACCCCTCTGTCTGGCTCCTGGAGTGTGAGGCTGGTTGTACTGAGGCCCTTGCCCCAATCCCACCTGGTGAGTTGGGTTCCAGCTTATCCCTTACCTCTTTCCCTTCCATCCCCATGTAGGCTCAGCCCCAAGCAGTGGAAGGGGCCTGTGCAGCCCCTCACCAGCTCCCTTCTTACCAGGTGGGGAGATGGACCCCAGGGGGGCAGATTTTTTTCTTTTTTTCTTTCTTTTTTTTAAAATACTCTCACTCTGCTGCCCAGGCTAGAGTGCCATGGCCTCAGCCTAGCTCACAGCACCCTCAGGCTCCTGGGCTCAAGCGATCCTTCTGTCTCAGCCTCCGGGGTAGCTGGGACTACAGGTGCATGCCACCATGCCTGGCTGATTTTCCTTTTTTTGTAGTGATGGGGTCTTGCTTTTGCTCTTGCTCTGGCTGGTCTCGAACTTCTAAGTTCAAGTGATCTTCCTGCCTCAGCTTCCCAGAGTGTTGGAGTGTTGGGATTATAGGTGTGAGCCCCTGTGCCCAACCAGGAGGCAGATTCTTGCCAGTGACATACAACCTATTAGAAATAGACCTAAGACTGGAATTCCATTTCTTGACTCCCAATTCAGCTCTCTTTCTAGTACATCAGCCTGCCAGTGTCTGGAGCCAGAGCTGGGTCGTGGTGGGCCAGCTGTCACCAGGGAGTGCTGAGCAGCTCTGGGAGTTTGAAGAGGTGCAGGACAGTGGTGTTTCCAGAACTCCTCTTGGAGGAGATGCTGCATGGGCTTAGGCCCAGCTCCATCACTTAAGGGTTGAGGGAACTTGGTCTTCTCATCTGTATGGTGGAGTCACAACAGTTTCTAACTCATGAGCTATTACGAGGATTAAATGAATCAATATTTCTATCTCGTATTTTCAATTATAAAATTATAAACTACAGTTTACAAACATATTTAGAAAACAGTGGAGAGCACTCAGAGTTCCTGGCACTTTGTAAGGGTCCTATGAACATTTGGTATTATTATTAGGGGGGGAGTTTGGACCACGGCTGAGGACAATAGGGAAGAGTCCTGGAGGACCTTTGAGGTCCTCCTGTTCCTCCACCCCCTCCTGTGCCCAGCCTTGTCTCTAAATATACACGGGACAAATGCTTAGAGAGACCAGCAGGATGCCTTGGGGCAGGGCTTGGCAGGGGTTCACAGCTTCCCGCCTCCATGCCAGCGTCTCTTTCACAAGGGACAAGGGGCATTGCTGTAAGCCTTGTTTACAGAGGCTGGGGGTTTCTAAGTCAGATGAAGCAATCCCCGTAAGGTGCTCAGACCAGTCCTGGTCCCAGTGAGTCCTGCCTAGGGATTTGGCAATAATAGCAACCCTCCCACCGGAGGTAGAAAGCAAACTTCACAGGAGAGAGGATGTTGGTCTGTTTTATTCAAGACACATCCCAGCTACCTAGAACAATGCCAGGTGTGTGGTAGGGGCACAGCAAAAACAGGAAAGAATAAATTGGTCTTTTCCCTCAAGGAGATTGAAACCTAAAGGAGGGGTCTGGAAAACAGCCACGGGCACTGCGAAGATCAGTTCTGGGCAGCTCAATTTGCAGGTCCGCCAGCCGGCTTTCCAAGTCACCTTGGTCCTATTGCCCCATCTCTAAGAGTCAGGCACCTTTCATCGCCATGGCCCCTGCTTCATCTGCCTGTAATTTAATCTCACCTGGAGAATTGCAACACACTCACCTTCCACACCCTCCTCCGTGAAACTGAAAGAGGGACTTCCTAAAAATAAATTAGTCAGGTTGGATGGCTTGCTCCCTGCCTAAAAGTGTTTGAAATCTTCTCATTGCCTCCAGGCTAATATCCAACTCCTATGACCAAAAAGCACACGCAAAGATGCTCGGCATCCTTAGTCATAAGAGAAATGCAAATCAAAAACCACCATGAGATGCCTCTTCACACCCACTAGGATGGCTAGAACCAAAAAGACACAATAACAAGTGTTAATAAGGATGTGGAGAAATTGGAACCTTCCTACATTGCTGGGGAAAATGTAAAGTAGCGTAGCTGCCTTGAAAAATTGTTGGGTAATTCCTCAAAAGGTTAAATGTAGAATTACCAGGTTGCCCAGCAATTCCTCTCCTTGGCAAATACCCAAGAGAATGAAAAACGTGTGTCCACACAAAACTTACACACAAATGTTCATAGCAGCTTTAATCACTATAAAAAAAACAAAACTGGGAACAGCCCAAATGTCCATCAGCTGATGGATACATCAGTAAAATGTGGCTGTCTTAGTGCAATTGTGCTTCTGTAACAAAATACCACAGACTGTGTAATTTATAAGTAATAGAAATTTATTTCTCGCAGTTCTGGAGGCCGGGAAGTACAAGACCAAGTTACCCCAGCAGGCTCAGGGTGAGATAAGACGGCACCTTGCTGCGTCCTCCAGAGGAAAGGAAGGCTGTCCCTTCATTTGGTTGAAATGGGCAAACCTGGTTCCTCAAGCCCTTTCGCATACGTGAGGGTGTAGCCCTCAAACCTAACCACCTCCTAAAGGTCCTGCCTCTGGCAGTGAGGATTACTTGTCAACATGAATTTTGGAAGGGACATACACTTGCAAACCACAGCACTGATACATCCACACAATGGAGCACTTTTCAGCCATAAAAAGGTAGGAAGTACTGGTTCTCACTACAATCTGAACGAGGTGGAAAACATTACTAAGTGAGAGAAGCCAGTCCCCCAGAACCACATCTTGTATGATCACATTTCTGTGAAGTGTCCAGAACAGGCAGATCCAGGGAGGCAGACACAGATGAGGGGAAGGATGCAGAATTTCTTTGGGGATGACGAAAATGTTCTGGAATGAGATAGTGATGGCTGCATAACCTCATGCAAATACTAAAAAGCCACTGAATCACACACTGTTAAAAGGTGGGCTTTACAGTATGTGATGACATCTCAGCATTCAACACAGAGTGGATGGTCCGGAACTCTAGTCACTGGTTCTGGCCCGAGACCTCTCACCTGTGCCATCTTCTCTTTTCTCTCTGACACCAGCAGGCGGCCCTGTCACATTCACCTTTTGGAAGCTACTATATCCTTTCCGAGCCTGCTCATCAACCTCCAAGGCCCTGCTCACCTCTTTCCTTCTGAGTCTCCCAGAAATGCTTCTGTCTCGTCTTCCCCTCTGGGATTCTTGTGGCTTTCCTTAGCCAACCTCCCTCCCACTCAGGATGTGGAAGCTCATTATAGCAGGTACAGGAAGTTTTGACCCTGAGGACATTTGAGAGATAAACATTTAAATCTGAATTCTACCAGCTCTGTTGGTTTTCATCAAGGGCATACTTTCCAGAGCAAACGCCACAGAGCTTTACTAAACCGCTGATTACCCTTCTAGAGAACTGATCTAGATGTGTTGTGGAACTGCCCGTCTCTCCCCCATTTTCATTTTAGCTTTTAATCGTATTTGCTTCTTCCTTGTTGACAGTGCGGGCCTCATTGTGTCCTACAAGCCTGTGTTCTCAGAGTGTATGGCCAGCAGGGCCAGATTCCACCGCTGGGACTTGAGTCTTCCGCCTCCGCTCACGCCACGGAATATTTCTCCCATGTAGCTCTGGCCTTTCTGAGTTTTATTTTGTCTCATTGTCCTCATGATAATGTTCATTGTGGATTGAACACAAGACTGATAGATGACAGTTATTTCTCCAAATATTAATAAAGTTTTAAAGATACCATGCGTACCTGTAGGGGAAAAGGGCAGGCAGAGGGGACTAGCTGGCTTTTGTCCCGTCCCCTCCACCCTTTAAAGGCCACAGCTCAGGACGCTGGCTCTGACCCATCCTCCGGCAGGGGTCTCCCAGGGTCCGGACTGTGGATGGGAGGGGTGACAAGGGAGACGCAGCAGAGCAGGCTCAGGGAGACCCAGTGACCCCAGGGAGCTCTGGAGTTCAGCTGTTCCCAGAGAGGACAAGGGTTCCTATGTCCCAGGCAGGCCAGTCATCATGTTCATGCAGCCTCCTCCCCAGGGCTGGGACCGGGGTGGCCATTGTCACCCGCCATCACCAAGTTATCTCCATTCTCCTTGTACCCTTTTTAGACAAATACTTATAAAATTTTTATTTTCTTTGCCTGTAATTTTTCTTTTCCTAGCACTCTGGGAGGCCGAGGCAGATGGATTGCCTGAGCTCACAGGTTCGAGACCAGCCTGAGCCAGAGTGGGACCCCCATTTTTAAAAAGAGCTGGATATTGTGGCAGGCACCTATAGTCCCAGCTGAGACAAGAGAATCGCTTGAGCTCAGGACTTTGAGGTTGCTGTGAGGTATGATGCCACAGCACTCTACCAAGGGTGACAAAGTAGGACCCTGTCTCAAAAAAAAAAATTTTTTTTTTCTATTTTCTTGTACCTCTGGAGGCTCCCCCAGCCCTGTTAGCTGTCAGGAGCCACTGTGTCTTCTGTTCCACAGCCACCTCCTTGCTGCCTCAGGGGGAGCCCACACAGAGGAGGTGGGTGGGCCTTAGCCTCAGGCGGCCTGGGGAGCAGAGCCTTCAGAATTGAGGCTTTTTTTCTTTTTCTTCTAAGACAACTTTCTAGGGCTTTGGAGTTATAAAAAGATCCCATGTGTCACTTTCTGGCAGTTGGACAGCTGCAGAACGCCACTCCAAAGTGTGCCCGTCCTACCCGAGCTCTGTCATGGGACTGATGGGTTGGGCAAAAGCAGATGAAGGTTATTGCCAATCTGCTATAAGGAGGTTTGTTAACTTATTAAAAAAATCTAATGCAAAATATGCCTTTCCAGACACCCCCCCCCCAGTGTCTCAGGGGTTGAGGGCTGCAACCACCCTGGGAGGTGAATGCAGAGTTGGAGAATAGGGCGTGAGGGTGTGAGGAGGGCGAACAAGGCCCCTGCGGGAAAGGACTGGCCCCCTGTCCACAGGGTGAGTGCCACCTGCCTTGGTGGGTGACTCTGGCCTCATCTCAGGTATGACAGAAGGTGACTCAACTCCTCTTCCTGCCCGCCTCAGCCCCATGGCATCTGGCCCTGTCCTGCAGAAGGAGAGAGTGTTCCAGTCGGGAGCCCATGCCTACAGAATCCCTGCTCTGCTCTACCTGCCGGAGCAGAAGACCCTGCTGGCTTTTGTGGAGAAACGGATGAGCAAGAAGGACGAGCACGCAGAGCTGATTGTCCTACGCAGAGGATACTATGATGTGTCAGCACACCGGGTGCAGGTGAGGCAGGGCATGGCTGTAACTGTGACATGGTGCCTTGCCACTCACCCCTGTGCTGGTCTGAGGGGGGAGCAAGTCCTGAATATCATGGAATGGGGGGAAATTCCATCCCTCAATGGCTGCGGTCTGGGGGATTGGAGGGAAAAGACACAGGAGTCTAAGAGGGGCTGAGGGCACCATCCAGGACAGGGCAGAGAAGGTGCCCTGTGAGCTCCCAGCCCTCACACAGGTCCAGTCCAGTTGGCCTGGTTGTGTCTATTTTGCTGTGTGACTGAGTGAGTTTCCCAACATCCTAGAGAACCCGAGGGAGAACCCCAGTTTAGTCTCAGGTAACTGGGGGGTTGTTTATGTCCTGAAGTTCCAGCCTGTAGATGGAGTAATTGATCTTGATGGAGGCACTCACACTGGCGCATCCCATTTGAAGGGTTTGATATTCTCTTTATCTCTCCTTTATGGTTGTTACCACGTAGTAGCTGAAGACTACTGACGCACAGACTCTGATGGAGCTGGGTTCGCATCCTGGCTCTGCCACTTACCAGAGGCTGGGCCTGGGCAGCTCCTCTACCCAGGCCCAGCCTCCTGCTCTAAAGCAGTGAAATGCACTTGAGAGCGCTTGTCCCCCAGGGCTGATTGGAAGGAGAAGCCTTGGAGGTTAGACTCTTGGCACTGCTCAGCAGGGCAGTCGTTGAGTGGGGACAAAGAGCAGAGCTACAGTGTATGTGACACAGGCTTGGGGACTTGGTGGCCCACAGGGAGCCCTCCTCTGCTGTGTGAGTGGGGTGCTTCCATCTAGCACGGGTCAGGCTGCTGCTGTCCACAGTGTTTCCAGGATGGTGGGCTGGCTGGGCTGGTGAGTGGAAGGAGCCAGGATGAGCTGGGGTGGTGCATGCCTGAGTCATCTTTGTGTCTTGGGGTCCAGCATGTGGCAGGGGCTCTGGTGGGAACAGTGGCTGCCTTGGAGGGAGTGAGGTGGGGCCCTGGCCTGCACTTTTGGGGGTGTGGTAGGAGGACACAGTTGCTGGGTGAAGGGTTCTCCCCAACAAACTTTGACTCTAACTCCAGGAGACATGCGTCCCCACCTGTCCCAGGTGTGCAGCCCCTGCGCCCGTCACTGGTTATCTAATGGTCGTGCTTCTCCCTCTCTCTCCACATTCAGTGGCAAGCTCAGGAGGTAGTGGCCCAAGCCCAGCTGGAGGGCCACCGGTCCATGAACCCGTGCCCCTTGTACGACGAGCACACAGGGACCATTTTCCTCTTCTTCATTGCCATCCCAGGGCAAGTCTCCGAGCAACACCAGCTGCACACCAGGGTCAATGTGACGCGGCTGTGCCAAGTCACCAGCACCGACCACGGGAGAACCTGGAGCCCTGTCAGAGACCTCACTGGCTCGGCTATTGGCCCGGCCCACAAGGAATGGGCCACCTTTGCAGTGGGCCCGGGGCACTGTCTGCAGCTGCACAACCAGACGCAGAGCCTGGTGCTGCCCGCTTATGCCTACCAGAACCTGCCTGGTGCCCAGGGGCCATCCCCCTTCGCCTTCTGCTTCCTCGGCCACGACCACGGGGACAAGTGGGAGAGAGGGGGCTTTGTGGCCCAGGACACCCTGGAGTGCCAGGTGGCTGAAATCAGGACTGAGGGTCAGAAGCTGGTGTACCTCAACGCGAGAAGCTCCCTCAGAGCCAGGGTCCAGGCCCAGAGTGCCAACGGTGGGCTCGATTTTAGGGAGCCCCGACTGGTGAAGCAGCTCATGGAACCGCCCCACGGCTGCCAGGGCAGCATCGTCAGCTTCCCCAGGCCCAGCTCGGGGTCAGGCTCCTCTGAGACGTGGCTGCTCTACACCCACCCGACTGACCCCCGGCAGAGGCTCAACCTGGGTGTCCACCTCAACAAGCGGCCCCCGGCCCCCGAGGCCTGGTCCGAGCCAGTCCTGCTGGCCACAGGCAGCTGTGCCTACTCGGACCTCCAGAGCATGGGGACTGGCCCCGACGGGTCCCCGCTGTTCGGGTGTCTGTACGAATCAGATAATTACGAGGAGGTCGTCTTTCTCATGTTCACCCTGAAACAAGCCTTCCCAGAGGAATTGCCGCCTCAGTGAGCCAGCTGGGCCGGCGAGGAGGGCCCCTTCCTGCTTCCATGTTTTCTCCCGTGTCCTCTGGACTTGGAGGCCACCCTTGTTTCCCCTCATTAACAGTGAGTGCAGAAGTCGGCCTCGCGGCTCTTTCCCTCCCTCCTCCTTGCAGTCTTTCTGGAGGATTCTATTCATCTTTTCAGCCCAGAAACTGAAGGAGCCTGGCTTCTGAGTCCCTGGGTGGAAAGGTGCCACGAACCTGCCTGTCCCCCACTGCCAGCTCCGTGTAGGTCTTGGTGAGTCACCTGGTCCATCCCGGTTCTTGTCTCATCTGGCTGAAGAGAGGGAGGGTACTGCACCTGTGTGCTGCTTGCCAGAAAGAACGGGCAGGGTCGGGGATGAGGGGATGTATAACTGAGACCTAGCAGGCACAGTGGGCACACTCTGGGTGAAGGGCACACTTACAACTCCGACTTTAAGTATACAAAAGCTAATTATGTAACCAAAACATGTGTCCCTGTAATATTCTGAAATTTAAAACACACATGTTTAAGTGAGTGTCCTACCACAGAGGGGGAGCAGCGGCTTCCTGATTGTCTTGAGGGGTGACACCCCCGAGGGAGCCTGGCCTGGGTGGAGGAGGCCAGCACCCTTCTGACTCCTGGGCACCTCCAGCGGCTTTGTTACATGTCCTGTGGAAGAATGAGCTTGCTCCTCACCCACAGTACCTCTCTAATTGACTGTCTCATCTGGCGGGACGGGTGACAATGGTCATAGGTCCTTGCAGCTGAGTGGTGTCTCCATCTGGCCAAGCCATGTGTACTTTATCACACACAGGTGTGTCTCAATAAAAACAAAAGTTGGACTGAATAGTGGATTTGCTAGTTTAAGTTCCAAAGCTGTATTTTATGCTTGGTTTTAAAATTTTGAAATAGAATTTTTAAAAACACTTTTAATTTTGAAATAACCTTAGATTTAGAGAGAAGTTGCAAATAGCACAGAATGTTCCTGTCTACCCCACACCCAGCTCTCCTTGATGTTACTGTCTCACCTAAGTATGATACATTTGTCAAAACTAAGAGGTTAACATCAGTACATGGCTATTTACTGAGCTCTGAGCTTTCTTCAGATTCACCAGCTTTCCCACTAATGCCCTTTTTCTGTTCTAGGATCCAATTCAGGATACATTCAGTACATTTAATGAAACAGAGTCTTTACTGTAAGAAATTTATATCCTTAGAGACACATACAACTCCAGCAGACCCTCCCCTCTGCCCAGTTTTTCCTAAAAATCACCTCTTAAACAAATAGATAAATAAGCAAACGCAAAGAATGTGTGCTGCCTTGGTGGGATAGTGGAGAGCATAGCTGCCTTCCGAGGAATGTGTGCTTCAGGGCCAGCTTCTTGGTGTGCAAATGTCAGAGGCAGTAGTTTAGCCTCTGGAGCTCAGGAAGGTGGCCCCCCAAATCGGTGACACAGAGCTCCAGGTCCAGGCTGTGGGATGTTGTTGGGGGCTACCTTGGTCAGTGGTGAGCCCATTGGCATTGCCCAGGACATCTGGGGGTTGGAGTGTGTGTGCATGTGTGTACCCAGGAGCGTGACCACTGGATGTCCATTGCCAAGTCCAACCTGGGCGCTGGTGGACAGCCCTATTCAGCCAGGCCAACAACAAAGGTGACACAGCAGGCAGGAGGGATGTCCGGGCCTCACCAATATGCAATATGCTCTCCTTAGCACAGACCAGGGAAAACAGGAGCTTGGTTTGGGGAGCCCCATGGCCCTGGTTCTTGCAGATATTTGACTCAGCACGGCCATCACCCGTCTCGCCTCTGAGCAGTCACCCAGCTACCCAGACTCTTTAGATGCCACCTTTAATTTTATCTTCTGATACAGCCTTCCAGCTGGGCTGGTCTCAGGTGATCTACTTTGTTTTGTGGCCTGGGTGGGACAGTGGGAGTGACTTGGACTCCTGGAGCTTAGGAGGCCAGCCCTGGGAAGACACTGGGGAGGGGCAGGGCAGCTGGCATATCTGCTACTGGGGAGGGGGCCAAGGCATGGTTGGCTGTGCCCTCCTTGACAACGACATCCATGTCCTGATCCCTGGAAACTGCAAATGTTACGTTACATGGCAAAAGGTGCTTCGCAGATTCGATTAAGTTACTCTTGAGATGGGGAGAGTAGCTTGGATTCTCCAGGTGGAACAAACATATCATCACAACTGTCTTTATAAGAAGGAGGCCAAGGGGGAGTTGACCGGGGGGAAGGCAGGGGAGTGGGGGGCTACATCTGCCACTCGGAGCTTGGAGCTGAGGAATGCAGCTAAGGAAGTGTCCCTGAGTGCCTCTGGGGAGTGTGGTCCTGTGGACAGCTTGACTTCAGCCCGGTGAAACTGGCTTCAGACTTTTGTCCTTCAGCACTTCAGAATAAAGGTGTGTTGTTTTAAGTGGCCAAGTTTGTGGTGATTTGTTGTGATGGCAACAAACTAGCACAGCCTGCCCCTTCTTGCCTAAGTGCCTGCGAAGTGTGTGCTGAGGAGTGAGGACGGTGCATCTGCAGCTGCTCTGGGCCCGGCTCCACACCCCCGTCCACCTCCAGGCCATGATGCAGACCCTTCTGGACAGGTTAGAGGAGAAACATAAAGAGAAGAGAAAGATTAAAAAGGGGCCATTTTAAAAAAAAGGGGGGGCCATTTCTGTCATGTCCTCATTTAAGTCTTCTCTTTGGTCAGCCCAACATCTGAGGGCTCAAGGAAAATGACGAGGGTATTGGCATTTATACATAGCCTGGTGAGCTGTGCTGTCAGCCTTTCCTGAGACTGCAGCGTCCTCTGTCCCACCAGGGAGTCCAGGCCTTCCGCATCTGAGAGGAGTCCAGCCACCATGGCCAGGGGAAAGGGCAGACCCACTCTCTGGGGAAAGTGGGAAGTCTGTGTTACCATGGTGACCTTCCACTCCTGCTAGCTGCCCCATTGAGACCTGGACCATTTCCCAAGTTACTGTCTATACCCGGCCCACCACTGACCCTTGAACACAAGACTGAGCTCAGCGGTGCCTTGAGAATCCTTAATCCCCATCTGGGCTTTTCTTTT